>NC_088214.1:39891199-40215808 GCF_036934945.1 Oncorhynchus masou masou | reverse complement strand
TATGGCTGTGAATGCGAGAGGAATGAGCCTGCCCTTTCTGTCGTTTCCCCAAGGTGTCTGCAGCATTGTGACGTATTTGTAGGCAGATCATTGGAAGATTGACCATAAGAGACCACATTTACCAGGTGTCCGCCCGGTGTCCTGCGCCGAAATTGGTGCGCAAAAGTCACCTGCCAGTATTTTTCCATGGGATACAGAGAGGAAAGCAAGCTTCCACGAACTGCATATCAATGAAGAGATATGTGAAAAAACACCTTGAGGATTGATTCCAAACAACGTTTGCCATGTTTCGGTCGATATTATGTAGTTAATCCGGAAAAAGTTTTACGTTGTAGGTGACTGAATTTTCGGTTCGTTTCGGTAGCCAGACGCAATGTAGAAAACGGAACGATTTCTCCTACACACAGACGCTTTCAGGAAAAACTGCGCATTTGGTATGTAACTGAGAGTCTCCTCATTGAAAACATCAGAAGCTCTTCAAAGGTAAATGATTTTATTTATTTGGTTATCTGGTTTTTGTGAAAATGTTGCGTGCTAAATGCTACTCAAAATGCTATGCTAGCTTTGCATACTCTTACACAAATTAGTCAATTTCTATGGTTCAAAAGCATATTTTGAAAATCTGAGATGACAGTGTTGTTAAGAAAAGGCTAAGCTTGAGAGCAGACGCATTATTTTCATTTTATTTGCGATTTTCAGAAATCGTTAACGTTGCGTTATGCTAATGAGCCTGAGGCTTTAGTCACAAACCCGGATCCGGGATGGGGAGTTTCAAGAAGTTAACGTAACGTAACGCAATCAACACTGCTAGCTAGCCAGCTAGCCCCCGAATAGCAGCACTGTAGAAACTATTACAGTACAACGGTTTGATTTGTTTGATCGTAGCTAGCTAGCTACATAGCCGTCTTTGTATCTAAGACAATTGTGTAGTCTAGAGCGATTTTCTAGGTTAGCTAGCCAGCTATTGTCGTTCTTTTAACGTAACGTAATCAACACTGCTAGCTAGCCAGCTAGCCCCCAACTAGCAGCACTGTAGAAACTATTACAGTACAACGGTTTGATTTGTTTGATCGTAGCTAGCTAGCTACATAGCCGTCTTTGTCTCTAAGACAATTGTGTAGTCTAGAGCGATTTTCTAGGTTAGCTAGCCAGCTATTGTCATTCTTTTAACGTAACGTAACGCAATCATCACTGCTAGCTAGCCAGCTAGCCCCCGAATAGCAGCACTGTAGAAACTATTACAGTACAACGGTTTGATTTGTTTGATCATAGCTAGCTAGCTACATAGCCGTCTTTGTATCTAAGACAATTGTGTAGTCTAGAGCGATTTTCTAGGTTAGCTAGCCAGCTATTGTCGTTCTTTTAACGTAACGTAACGCAATCAACACTGCTAGCTAGCTAGCTAGCCCCAAATAGCAGCACTGTAGAAACTATTACACTCGACGGAACGACTTGATTAGTGTAGTGTCAACATCGCAGCCACTGCCAGCTAGCCTACTCCAGCAGTACTGTATCATTTCAATCATTTTAGTCAATAAGATTCTTGCTACGTAAGCTTAACTTTCTGAACATTCGAGACGTGTAGTCCACTTGTCATTCCAATCTCCTTTGCATTAGCGTAGCCTCTTCTGTAGCCTGTCAACTATGTGTCTATCTATCCCTGTTCTCTCCTCTCTGCACAGACCATACAAACGCTCCACACCGCGTGGCCGCGGCCACCTAATCTGGTGGTCCCAGCGCGCACGACCCACGTGGAGTTCCAGGTCTCCGGTAGCCTCTGGAACTGCCGATCTGCGGCCAACAAGGCAGAGTTCATCTCAGCCTATGCCTCCCTCCAGTCCCTCGACTTCTTGGCACTGACGGAAACATGGATCACCACAGATAACACTGCTACTCCTACTGCTCTCTCTTCGTCCGCCCACGTGTTCTCGCACACCCCGAGAGCTTCTGGTCAGCGGGGTGGTGGCACCGGGATCCTCATCTCTCCCAAGTGGTCATTCTCTCTTTCTCCCCTTACCCATCTGTCTATCGCCTCCTTTGAATTCCATGCTGTCACAGTTACCAGCCCTTTCAAGCTTAACATCCTTATCATTTATCGCCCTCCAGGTTCCCTCGGAGAGTTCATCAATGAGCTTGATGCCTTGATAAGCTCCTTTCCTGAGGACGGCTCACCTCTCACAGTCCTGGGCGACTTTAACCTCCCCACGTCTACCTTTGACTCATTCCTCTCTGCCTCCTTCTTTCCACTCCTCTCCTCTTTTGACCTCACCCTCTCACCTTCCCCCTACTCACAAGGCAGGCAATACGCTCGACCTCATCTTTACTAGATGCTGTTCTTCCACTAACCTCATTGCAACTCCCCTCCAAGTCTCCGACCACTACCTTGTATCCTTTTCCCTCTCGCTCTCATCCAACACTTCCCACACTGCCCCTACTCGGATGGTATCGCGCCGTCCCAACCTTCGCTCTCTCTCCCCCGCTACTCTCTCCTCTTCCATCCTATCATCTCTTCCCTCTGCTCATACCTTCTCCAACCTATCTCCTGATTCTGCCTCCTCAACCCTCCTCTCTTCCCTTTCTGCATCCTTTGACTCTCTATATCCCCTATCCTCCAGGCCGGCTCGGTCCTCCCCTCCCGCTCCGTGGCTCGACGACTCATTGCGAGCTCACAGAACAGAGCTCCAGGCAGCCGAGCGGAAATGGAGGAAAACTCGCCTCCCTGCGGACCTGGCATCCTTTCACTCCCTCCTCTCTACATTTTCCTCCTCTGTCTCTGCTGCTAAAGCCACTTTCTACCACTCTAAATTCCAAGCATCTGCCTCTAACCCTAGGAAGCTCTTTGCCACCTTCTCCTCCCTCCTGAATCCTCCTCCCCCTCCCCCCCCTCCCTCTCTGCAGATGACTTCGTCAACCATTTTGAAAAGAAGGTCGACGACATCCGATCCTCGTTTGCTAAGTCAAACGACACCGCTGGTTCTGCTCACACTGCCCTACCCTGTGCTCTGACCTCTTTCTCCCCTCTCTCTCCAGATGAAATCTCGCTTCTTGTGACAGCCGGCCGCCCAACAACCTGCCCGCTTGACCCTATCCCCTCCTCTCTTCTCCAGACCATTTCCGGAGACCTTCTCCCTTACCTCACCTCGCTCATCAACTCATCCCTGACCGCTGGCTACGTCCCTTCCGTCTTCAAGAGAGCGAGAGTTGCACCCCTTCTGAAAAAACCTACACTCGATCCCTCCGATGTCAACAACTACAGACCAGTATCCCTTCTTTCTTTTCTCTCCAAAACTCTTGAACGTGCCGTCCTTGGCCAGCTCTCCCGCTATCTCTCTCAGAATGACCTTCTTGATCCAAATCAGTCAGGTTTCAAGACTAGTCATTCAACTGAGACTGCTCTTCTCTGTATCACGGAGGCGCTCCGCACTGCTAAAGCTAACTCTCTCTCCTCTGCTCTCATCCTTCTAGACCTATCGGCTGCCTTCGATACTGTGAACCATCAGATCCTCCTCTCCACCCTCTCCGAGTTGGGCAACTCCGGCGCGGCCCACGCTTGGATTGCGTCCTACCTGACAGGTCGCTCCTACCAGGTGGCGTGGCGAGAATCTGTCTCCTCACCACGCGCTCTCACCACTGGTGTCCCCCAGGGCTCTGTTCTAGGCCCTCTCCTATTCTCGCTATACACCAAGTCACTTGGCTCTGTCATAACCTCACATGGTCTCTCCTATCATTGCTATGCAGACGACACACAATTAATCTTCTCCTTTCCCCCTTCTGATGACCAGGTGGCGAATCGCATCTCTGCATGTCTGGCAGACATATCAGTGTGGATGACGGATCACCACCTCAAGCTGAACCTCGGCAAGACGGAGCTGCTCTTCCTCCCGGGGAAGGACTGCCCGTTCCATGATCTCGCCATCACGGTTGACAACTCCATTGTGTCCTCCTCCCAGAGCGCTAAGAACCTTGGCGTGATCCTGGACAACACCCTGTCATTCTCAACCAACATCATGGCGGTGGCCCGTTCCTGTAGGTTCATGCTCTACAACATCCGCAGAGTACGACCCTGCCTCACACAGGAAGCGGCGCAGGTCCTAATCCAGGCACTTGTCATCTCCCGTCTGGATTACTGCAACTCGCTGTTGGCTGGGCTCCCTGCCTGTGCCATTAAACCCCTACAACTCATCCAGAACGCCGCAGCCCGTCTGGTGTTCAACCTTCCCAAGTTCTCTCACGTCACCCCGCTCCTCCGCTCTCTCCACTGGCTTCCAGTTGAAGCTCGCATCCGCTACAAGACCATGGTGCTTGCCTACGGAGCTGTGAGGGGAACGGCACCGCAGTACCTCCAGGCTCTGATCAGGCCCTACACCCAAACAAGGGCACTGTGTTCATCCACCTCTGGCCTGCTCGCCTCCCTACCACTGAGGAAGTACAGTTCCCGCTCAGCCCAGTCAAAACTGTTCGCTGCTCTGGCCCCCCAATGGTGGAACAAACTCCCTCACGACGCCAGGACAGCAGAGTCAATCACCACCTTCCGGAGACACCTGAAACCCCACCTCTTCAAGGAATACCTAGGATAGGATAAGTAATCCTTCTCACCCCCCCTTAAATGATTTAGATGCACTATTGTAAGTGGCTGTTCCACTGGATGTCAGAAGGTGAATTCACCAATTTGTAAGTCGCTCTGGATAAGAGCGTCTGCTAAATGACTTAAATGTAATGTAAATGAAAACAACCACCTGAGCCACTGCCTGTTCACCCCGCTATCATCCAGAAGGCGAGGTCAATACAGGTGCATAAAAGCAGGGGCCGAGAGACTGAAAAACAGCTTCTATCTCAAGGCCATCAGACTGTTAAACAGCCACCACTAACATTGAGTGGCTGCTGCAAACACACTGACTCAACTCAGCCACTTTAATGGAAATTGATGGAAATTGATGTAAAAATATATCACTAGCCACTTTAAACAACGATACTTAATATAATGTTTACATATCCTACATTACTCATCTCACATGTATATGTATATACTGTACTCTATATCATCTACTGCATCTTTATGTAATACATGTATCACTAGCCACTTTAAACTATGCCACTTTGTTTACATACCCTACATTACTCATCTCATATGTACACTGGGGCAAAAAAGTATTTAGTCAGCCACCAATTGTGCAAGTTCTCCCACTTAAAAAGATGAGAGAGGCCTGTAATTTTCATCATAGGTACACTTCAACTATGACAGACAAATGAGAAAAAAAATCCAGAAAATCACATTGTAGGATTTTTAATGAATTTATTTGCAAATTATGGTGGAAAATAAGTATTTGGTCACCTACAAACAAGCAAGATTTCTGGCTCTCACAGACCTGTAACTTCTTTAAGAGGCTCCTCTGTCCTCCACTCGTTACCTGTATTAATGGCACCTGTTTGAATTTGTTATCAGTATAAAAGACACCTGTCCACAACCTCAAACAGTCACACTCCAAACTCCACTATGGCCAAGACCAAAGAGCTGTCAAAGGACACCAGAAACAAAATTGTAGACCTGCACCAGGCTGGGAAGACTGAATCTGCAATAGGTAAGCAGCTTGGTTTGAAGAAATCAACTGTGGGAGCAATTATTAGGAAATGGAAGACAAACAAGACCACTGATAATCTCCCTCGATCTGGGGCTCCACGCAAGATCTCACACCGTGGGGTCACAATGATCACAAGAACGGTGAGCAAAAATCCCAGAACCACACGGTGGGACCTAGTGAATGACCTGCAGAGAGCTGGGACCAAAGTAACAAAGCCTACCATCAGTAACACACTACGCCGCCAGGGACTCAAATCCTGCAGTGCCATACGTGTCCCCCTGCTTAAGCCAGTACATGTCTAGGCCCGTCTGAAGTGTGCTAGAGAGCATTTGGATGACCCAGAAGAAGATTGGGAGAATGTCATATGGTGATATGAAACCAAAATATAACTTTTTGGTAAAAACTCAACTCGTTGTGTTTGGAGGACAAAGAATGCTGAGTTGCATCCAAAGAACACCATGCCTACTGTGAAGCATGCGGGTGGAGACATCATGCTTTGGGGCTGTTTTTCTGCAAAGGGACCAGGACGACTGATCCCTGTAAAGGAAAGAATGAATGGGGCCATGTATCGTGAGATTTTGAGTGAAAACCTCCTTCCATCAGCAAGGGCATTGAAGATGAAACATGGCTGGGTCTTTCAGCATGACAATGATCCCAAACACACCGCCCAGGAAACGAAGGAGTGGCTTCGTAAGAAGCATTTCAAGGTCCTGGAGTGGACTAGCCAGTCTCCAGATCTCAACCCATAGAAAATCTTTGGAGGGAGTTGAAAGTCCGTGTTGCCCAGCAACAGCCCCAAAACATCACTGCTCTAGAGGAGATCTGCATGGAGGAAAGGCCAAAATACCAGCAACAGTGTGTGAAAACCTTGTGAAGACTTACAGTGTCACAGCTTTCGTTGTGGGAAGGAGGAGCGGACCAAAATGCAGCGTAGTTGTGATTCATTTTATTTAATAAGGAAACTATACATGATTAAACTAACAAAATAACAAACATACAAAAACCGAAAACAGCCCTATCTGGTGCAAAACACAGAGACAGGAGCAATCACCCACAAACACACAGTGAAACCCAGGCTACCTAAATATGGTTCAAAATCAGAGACAATGACTAACACCTGCATCTGATTGAGAACCATATCAGGCCAGACATAGAAATAGACAAACAAGACATCCAACATAGAATGCCCACTCAGATCACACCCTGACCAACCAAAACATAGAAACATACAAAATAAACTATGGTCAGGGTGTGACAGTACCCCCCCCCCCAAGGTGCGGACTCCGGCCGCAAAACCTGAACCTATCGGGGAGGGTCTGGGTGGGCATCTGTCCGCGGTGGCGGCTCCGGTGCTGGACGTGGCCCACACTTCACCGTAGTCCTCCCCCACCTTGTCCGCTTCCGTGACCTCCTAGCCACGGCAACCCTACTAAATAACACGAGGCAGAGGGGCAGCTCGGGATGGAGGGGCAGCTCGGGACAGAGGGGCAGCTCGGGACAGAGCGGCAGCTCGGGACAGATGAGCAGCTCGGGACAGAGGGGCAGCTCGGGACAGAGGGGCTCCTCAGACTCCGGCAGCAGCTCCGTACAGGCGGGAGACTCTGGCAGCAGCGCCGTACAGTCGGGAGACTCCGGCAGCAGCGCCGGACAGGCGGGAGACTCTGACAGCACAGGAGAGGAAGGCTCTGGCAGATCCTGGCTGACTGGCGGATCTGGAAGAGTCTGGTTGACTGGCAGATCTGGAAGAGTCTGGCAGACTGACGGTTCCGGCAGATCCTGGCTGACTGGCAGATCTGGAAGAGTCTGGTTGACTGGCAGATCTGGAAGAGTCTGGCAGACTGACGGTTCCGGCAGATCCTGGCTGACTGGCGGATCTGGAAGAGTCTGGTTGACTGGCAGATCTGGAAGAGTCTAGCTGACTGGCAGATCTGGAAGAGTCTGGTTGACTGGCAGATCTGGAAGAGACTGGTTGACTGGCAGATCTGGAAGAGTCTGGCTGACTGGCAGATCTGGAAGAGTCTGGCTGACTGGCAGATCTGGAAGAGTCTGGTTGACTGGCAGATCTGGAAGAGTCTGGCAGATTGGCGGATCTGGAGGAGTCTGGCTGAGTGGCAGATCTGGAAGAGTCTGGCTGACTGGCGGATCCTGGCAGACTGACGGCTCTGGCTGCTCCATGCTGACTGGCAGCTCTGGCTGCTTCATGCTGACTGGCGGCTACATGCTGACTGGTGGCTCTGGCTGCTCCATGCTGACTGGCGGCTCTGGCTGCTCCTTGCTGATTGGCAGCTCTGGCGGCTTCTTGCAGACTGGCAGCTCCTTGTAGACTGGCAGCTCCTTGCAGACTGGCAGCTCCTTGCAGACTGGCAGCTCCTTGCAGACTGGCAGCTCTGGCTGCTCCATGCAGACTGACAGCTCTGGCTGCTCCATGCAGACTGGCAGCTCTGGCTGCTTCATGCAGACTGGCATCTCTGGCTGCTCCAAGCAGGCTGGCAGCTCTGGCTGTGCTAAACAGGCAGGAGACTCCGGCAACGCTGTAGAGGCGGAAGGCTCTGGCAGCGCTAAACAGGCGGGAGACTCCAGCAGCGCAGGAGAGGAGGAAGGCTCTGGCTGCGCTGAACATGCGGGAGACTCTGTCAGCGCAGGAGAGGAGGAAGGCTCTGGCTGCGTTGAACAGGCAGGAGACTCCGGCAGTGCAGGAGAGGAGAAAGGCTCGGGCAGCGCTGAACAGGCGGGAGACTCCGGCAGCGCAGGAGAGGAGAAAGGCTCCGGCAGCGCTGGAGAGGCGAGGTGCACTGTAGGCCTGATGCGTGGTGCTGGCACTGGTGGTACTGGGCCGAGGACAGGAAGCCTGGTGCGGGGAGCTGCCATCGGAGGGCTGGTGTGTGGAGGTGGCACAGGATGGGCTAGACCGTGAAGGCGTACTGGAGATCTTGAGAGCAGTGCTGGCACAGGACATGCAAGGCTAGGGAGGTGCACAGGAGGCCTGGTGCATGAGGCTGGCACCAACTTCACCAGCCAACTAACACGCACCTCAGGATGAGTATGGAGCGCTGACCCAGGTGCCATCAAATCCCCGACACGCTCCGTTGGGCGAATTCCATACTTAAAGCACCAACATAGCAACTCCCTCATTACTCTCTCCTCCAATTTCCCCATTAACTCCTTCACAGTCTCTGTTTCGCTCACCTCCAACACCGGCTCTGGTTCTGGTCTCCTCCTTGGCTCCTCACGATAAACAGGGAGAGTTGGCTCAGGTCTGACTCCAGACTCTGCCACACTCTCCCTGAGCCTCCCCCCAAGAAATTTTTGGGGCTGACTCTCGGGCTTCCATCCACGTCGTCTTGCTGCCTCCTCATACCGGCGCCTCTCCGCTTTCCGCCTCCAGTTCTTCCTTGGGGCGCCGATATTCTCCAGGCTGAGCCCAGGGTCCTTCTCTGTCTAATTCGTCCTCCCATGTCCATTCCTTTTTTAGTTGCTCCTGCTGTTGCTTTTGCCTGTTACCACGCCGCTTGGTCCTGTTGTGGTGGGTGATTCTGTCACGGCTTTCGTTGTGGGAAGGAGGAGCGGACCAAAATGCAGCGTAGTTGTGATTCATTTTATTTAATAAGGAAACTATACACGATTAAACTAACAAAATAACAAATGTACGAAAACCGAAAACAGCCCTATCTGGTGCAAAACACAGAGACAGGAACAATCACCCACAAACACACAGTGAAACCCAGGCTACCTAAATATGGTTCTCAATCAGAGACAATGACGAACACCTGCCTCTGATTGAGAACCATATCAGGCCAGACATAGAAATAGACAAACAAGACATCCAACATAGAATGCCCACTCAGATCACACCCTGACCAACCAAAACATAGAAACATACAAAATAAACTATGGTCAGGGTGTGACATACAGAAAACGTTTGACCTCTGTCATTGCCAACAACGTGTATATAACAAAGTATTGAGATAAACTTTTGTTATTGACCAAATACTTATTTTCCACCATAGTTTGCAAATATATTCATTAAAAATCCTACAACGTGATTTTCTGGATTTTTTTCCTCATTTTGTCTGTCATAGTTGAAGTGTGCCTATGATGAAAATTACAGGCCTCTCTCATCT
The DNA here is from genome assembly GCF_036934945.1 of Oncorhynchus masou masou. Taxonomy (NCBI): domain Eukaryota; kingdom Metazoa; phylum Chordata; class Actinopteri; order Salmoniformes; family Salmonidae; genus Oncorhynchus; species Oncorhynchus masou. Next base: position 40,206,108 of record NC_088214.1, on the reverse strand, counting down.
TTTTAAGTGGGAGAACTTGCACAATTGGTGGCTGACTAAATACTTTTTTGCCCCACTGTATATACTGTACTCGATACCATCTACTGCATCTTGCCTATGATGTTCTGTACCATCACTCATTCACATATCTTTATGTACATATTCTTTATCCCTATACACTTGTGTGTATAAGGTTGTAGTTTTGGAATTGTTAGGTTCGATTACTCATTGGTTATTACTGCATTGTCGGATCTAGAAGCACAAGCATTTCGCTACACTCGCATTAACATCTGCTAACCATGCGTATGTGACAAATATAATTTGATTTGATTTTGTGTGTCGATACATAATCGTGGACTTCAGGAAAAGGCAGGCCAAACAGGCATTAACATCGACGGGGCTGTAGTGGAGTGGGTCGTGAGTATCAAGTTCTTTGGTGTTCACATCACCAACAAACTATCAAGCTCCAAACACACCAAGACAGTCGTGAAGAGGGCATGGCAACACCTTTTCCCCCTCAGGAGACTGAAAAGATTTGTCATGGGTCCCCAGATCCTCAAATTATCCAGCTGCACCATCAAGAGCATCCGGAACTGTTGTATCACCGCCTGGTATGGCACCTGCTCGGCATAGTAAGGCGCTACAAAGGGTAGTGAGTACGGCCCAGTACATCCCTGGGGCCAAGCTTCCTACCACCCAGGACCTATATAATAAGCGGTGTCAGAGGAAAGCCCAAAAAATGTTCAGACACTCCAGTAACACAAGTTATACATAGACTGTTTCTCTGCTACCGCACGGCAAGCGGTACCGGAGCGCCAAGTCTAGGACCCAAAGGCTTATACCCAATAGCCATAAGAGCGCTGAACAATGAATCAAATGGACACCGGACTATTTACATTGACCACCCCATTTGTTTTGTACACTGCTGCTACTCGCTGTTTATTATCTATGCATAGCCACTTCACCCCTACCTACATGTACATATTACCTCGATTAACCTGTTTCCCCGCACATTGACTCAGTACCGTTAGCCTCTGTACATAGCTTTGTTATTGTTATTTTAATGTGTTATTTAAAAAGATTTAAACTTTAGTTTATTTGGTAAATATTTTCTTAACTCTTCTAGAACTCCATTGTTGGTTAAGGGCTTGTAGGTAAGCATTTCACGTAAGGTCTATGTGCATGTGACAAATACATGATTTGATTTGATTTGATTTGATAGATGTTCTGGAAACTTCTGTCTGAAAACTACCCCTGCTGAAATTCTTGGGATATTTTTTTTTGACAGTTTGCTATTTTCCCATATCTAGAGGTTAAAGGTTAAAAAAACTATTAAGTGCCCCTTTAAGCTTCACAACTTCCAGGTGAGGTGAAATTTACCAAAAGATTGATATGGCCAAATTGGTGGTAGGCTACTTTGAATAGGTACACAACCCAAATCATTGTTCAGGCTCACTTACAACAACAGTGTCATCAGCACATACAGTTGTAGTCGGAAGTTTACATACACCTTAGCCAAATACATTTACACTCAGTTTTTCACAATTCCTGAAATTTAATCCTAATAAAATTCCCTGTCTTTGGTTAGTTAGGATCACCACTTTATTTTAAGAATGTGAAATGTCAGAATAATAGAAGAGAGAATTATTTATTTCAGCTTTTATTTCTTTCATCACATTCCCAGTCAGAAGTGAATACACTCTACATACAATATACTCAAATAGTATTTGGTAGCATTGCCTTGTTTAACTTGGGTCAAACGTTTCGGGTAGCCTTCCTCAGGAGGAAGGTAGAACACTTTTGGTTCCAGGTAGAAACCCAGAGGGACAGCCAAAGAGCCCTTTGGGAATCTTAGATTTCTGTCTGAGAGTTGCTGATCATATTTATGCATAGACACCCTCTTATATGAACTCTCTTATATGAGTAAAATTAAGAAAAATCATTGACTAATCAAAGAAATATTAAAGGAAATCTTTTCACTTTTTGTCAGCATCTAAATTCATGGGGTTTGCCATGCCTTGGAAGATGAGACCATCTCCCCACCAGTTTTTACTTAATGCTTTATTTCATTATTGTCTTGATAGTTTCTGGGAAACAACAATACATGAAATCGGTTTGTGAAGAATAACAGTGGCAGGTCAATTCAGTGGAAGTGGAAATGAGTATTTCTCCTACAATCCAAACTAAGCCGGAGAGATGCATTTGAAATATTTTTTTAATGACGTGTTTGTGGGCTTTTGAAGATGACTTTTACCCCTCGATGCTACTTTCAAGTCTCCCATTGCATTCCAATAAGGCTGTCACATCCTCAGGGGTGCTGTCTAGGAAATTTTATGAAAAGGACTGTATACATACTAATACTTTACTCCATATGCCCTGGTGCTAACCTAAGTCTGTGCTTGCAAAGTTATCCAAGGTATTTGTACAGAGGAATCAAAAATAAAATAATTCTACCATCGTTCCATCCATCACCATTCCATCCATTCTTTCATCCCTCCAACCAACCCAGCAGACTAGTATCCTACAAACTGCAAATTAACAATGACAGAGTTGGTGGCGTGAGGTGGTGTCATTTCCGGTCACAACTTGCAGACTTGTTTACGTGCTGCTGTGCGTTTTGTTGCTAACCTTACTTTGCTACCTGACAACATTACAGTTTTTACTTTTTAATTACCGTTTATATTTTTAGTTTTTCCTTCACTCAACTTTTTTTTCCTTCAACTTTTTCACCCCGGACGCTTTATCTGGACATGGTTCGTCAAGACCTCCAACAGCCGAAGCTAAGTAGTAACATTAACATGATGCCTTCTAATTGCAGTCACTGTACTCATAATATACAGGAGAACGATCGCCTTACGGCGAGGATAGCTGTGCTGCATGCCCAGTTTCAGACGCAAGCGTTAGGCAAGGGTAATTTCAGTGTAGGAAAGGATGAAACAGCGTCTGTGCCACCAGTAAGTTCAGATAGTAGTATAAATCCCCTCGTACGGTCCCTGCAGCCGGATAACTTTCTCATGGCTTCTGGAGGGAAATGCTGTATGAATGCTCAACCGGTGTCACTCATTTAGCCGACAGAAACCTTCAACCGGTTCTCCCCATTAAGCAGTGAGTCAGAGTCTGAGGCCTTCTCTGGTCTCTACTCCTCCCGTTACGGTGTCTGAGACGCCGAAGGCTCCCACCATTAGCTCTGACAAATTGAAAACCCTAGTCATTGGCGACTCCATTACCCGTAGTATTAGACTGAAAACAAATCATCCAGCGATCATACACTGTTTACCAGGGGCAGGGCTACCGACGTTAAGGCTAATCTGAAGATGGTGCTGGCGAAAGCTAAAACTGGCGAGTGTAGAGAGTATTGGGATATTGTTATCCACGTCGGCACCAACGGTGTTAGGATGAAACAGTCAGAGGTCACCAAGCGCATCATAGCTTCAGCGTGTAAATCAGCTAGAAAGATGTGTTGGCATCGAATAATTGTCTCTGGCCCCCTCCCTGTTAGGGAGAGTAATGAGCTCTACAGCAGAGTCTCACAACTCATTCACTGGTTGAAAACTGTTTTCTGCCCGTCCCAAAAGTTAGAATTTATAGATAATTGGCCCTCTTTCTGGGACTCACCCACAAACAGGACCAAGCCTGGCCTGTTGAGGAGTGATGGACTCCATCCTAGCTGGAGGGGGGGCTCTCATCTTACTAACGAACATAGACAGGGCTCTAGCTCCCTTAGCTCCACAATGAAATAGGGTGCAGGCCAGGCAGCAGGCTGTTAGCCAGTCTGCCAGCTTAGTGGAGTCTGCCACTAGCACAGTCAGTGTAGTAAGCTCAGCTATCCCCATTGAGACGTGTCTGTACCTCGACCTAGGTTGGGCAAAACTAAACATAGTGGTGTTCACCTTAGCAATCTCACTAGAATAAAGACCTCCTCTATTCCTGCCATTATTGAAAGGGATTGTGATACCTCACATCTCAAAATAGGGCTACTTAATGTTAGATCCCTCACTTCCAAGTCAGTTATAGTCAATTAACTAATCACTGATCATAATCTTGATGTGATTGGCCTGACTGAAACATGTCTTAAGCCTGATGAATGTACTATGTTAAATGAGGCCTCACTTCCTGGTTACACTAGTGACCATATCCCCCGCACATCCCGCAAAAGTGGAGGAGTTGCTAACATTTACAATAGCAAATTTCAATTTACAAAACAATAAAACCATGTTTTTGTCTTTTGAGCTTCTAGTCATGAAATCTATGCAGCCTACTCAATCACTTTTTATAGCTACTCTTTACAGGCCTACTGGGCCATATACAGTGGGGCAAAAAAGTATTTAGTCAGCCACCAATTGTGCAAGTTCTCCCACTTAAAAAGATGAGAGAGGCCTGTAATTTTCATCATAGGTACACTTCAACTATGACAGACAAATGAGAAAAAAATGATAGAAAAACATTCAGAAAATCACATTTTTAATGAATTTATTTGCAAATTATGGTGGGAAATAAGTATTTGATCAATAACAAAAGTTTATCTCAATACTTTGTTATATACCCTTTGTTGGCAATGACAGAGGTAAAATGTTTTCTGTAAGTTTTCACAAGGTTTTCACACAATGTTGCTGGTATTTTGGCCCATTCCTCCATGCAGATCTCCTCTAGAGCAGTGATGTTTTGGGGCTGTTGCTGGGCAACACGGACTTTCAACTCACTCCAAAGATTTTCTATGGGTTGAGATCTGGAGACTGGCTATGCCACTCCAGGACCTTGAAATGCTTCTTACGAAGCCACTCCTTCGTTGCCCGGGCGTGTGTTTGGGATCATTGTCATGCTGAAAGACCCAGCCATGTTTCATCTTCAATGCCCTTGCTGATGGAAGGAGGTTTTCACTCAAAATCTCACGATACATGGCCCCATTCATTCTTTCCTTTACACGGATCAGTCGTCCTGGTCCCTTTGCAGAAAAACAGCCCCAAAGCATGATGTTTCCACCCCCATGCTTCACAGTAGGTATGGTGCAACTCAGCATTCTTTGTCCTCCAAACACAACGAGTTGAGTTTTTACCAAAAAGTTATATTTTGGTTTCATCTCACCATATGACATTCTCCCAATCTTCTTCTGGATCATCCAAATGCTCTCTAGCACACTTCAGACGGGCCTGGACATGTACTGGCTTAAGCAAGGGGACACGTCTGGCACTGCAGGATTTGAGTCTCTGGCGGCGTAGTGTGTTACTGATGGTAGGCTTTGTTACTTTGGTCCCAGCTCTCTGCAGGTCATTCATTAGGTCCCCCCGTGTGGTTCTGGGATTTTTGCTCACCGATCTTGTGATCATTTTGACCCCACGGGGTGAGATCTTGCGTGGAGCCCCAGATCAAGGAAGATTATCAGTGGTCTTGTATGTCTTCCATTTCCTAATAATTAATCCCACAGTTGATTTCTTCAAACCAAGCTGCTTACCTATTGCAGATTCAGTCTTCCCAGCCTGGTGCAGGTCTACAATTTTGTTTCTGGTGTCCTTTGACAGCTCTTTGGTCTTGGCCACAGTGGAGTTTGGAGTGTGACTGTTTGAGGTTGTGGACAGGTGTCTTTAATACTGATAACAAGTTCAAACAGGTGCCATTAATACAGGTAACAAGTGGAGGACAGAGGAGCTTCTTAGAGAAGAAGATACAGGTCTGTGAGAGCCAGAAATCTTGCTTGTTTGTAGGAGACCAAATACTTATTTTCCACCATAATTTGCAAATAAATTCATTAAAAATCCTACAATGTGATTTTCTGGATTTTTTTCCCTCATTTTTCCTGTCATAGTTGAAGTGTACTTATAATGACAATTACAGGCCTCTCTCATATTTTTAAGTGGGAGTACTTGCACAATTGGTGGCTGACTAAATACTTTTTTGCCCCACTGTACAGTGTTCCTCACTGAGTTCCCTGAATTCCTATCGGACCTTGTAGTCGTAGCAGATAATATTCAAATTTTTGGTGACTTTAATATTCACATGGAAAAGTCCACAGACCCACCCCAAAAGGCTTTCGGAGCCATCATCGACTCAGTGGGTTTTGTCCAACATGTCTCCGGACCTACTCACTGCCACAGTCATACTCTGGACCTAGTTTTGTCCCATGGAATAAATGTTGTCGATCTTAATACCTTTCCTCATAATACTGGACTATCGGACCACCATTTTATTACGTTTTGCAATCGCAACAAATAATCTGCTCAGACCCCAACCAAGGAACATCAAAAGTCGTGCTATAAATTCTCAGACAACCCAAAGATTTCTTGATGCCCTTCCAGACTCCCTCTGCCTGCCCAAGGACGTCAGTGGACAAAAATCAGTTAACCACCTAACTGAGGAACTCAATGTAACCTTGCGCAATACCCTAGATGCAGTTGCATCCCTAAAAACTAAAAACATTTGTCATAAGAAACTAGCTCCCTGGTATACAGAAAATACCCGAGCTCTGAAGCAAGCTTCCAGAAATTTGGAACGGAAATGGCGCCACACCAAACTGGAAGTCTTCCGACTAGCTTGGAAAGACAGTACCGTGCAGTATCGAAGAGCCCTCACTGCTGCTCGATCATCCTGTGTGGCTCAGTCGGTAGAGCATGGCGCTTGCAACGCCAAGCGTCGTGGTTTCGATTCCCGCTGGGACCACCCATATGTAAAAGTAGTGGCCCCAGCCGACTTGTAAGTCGCTTTGGACAAAAGCGTCTGCTAAATGGGATATATTATTATTATTATATTATCCTATTTTTCCAACCGAATTGAAGAAAATAAGAACAATCCGAAATTCTTTTTTTGATACTGTGGTAAAGCAAACTAAAAAGCAGCATGACTGAGGATGAATTTCACTTCAGCAATAATAAATTCATTAAATTCTTTGAGGAAAAGATCATGATCATTAGAAAGCAAATTATGGACTCCTCTTTAAATCTGCGTATTCCTCCAAAGCTCAGTTGTCCTCAGTTTGCACAACTCTGTCAGGAGCTAGGATCAAGGGAAACACTCAAGTGTTTTAGTACTATATCTCTGGACACAATGGTGAAAATAATCATGGCGTCTAAACCTTCAAGCTGCACACTGGACCCTATTCCAACTAAACTACTGAAAGAGCTGCTTCCTGTGCTTGGCCCTCTGTTGAACATAATAAACAGCCCTCTATCCACAGGATGTGTGCCAAACTCACTAAAAGTGGCAGTAATAAAGCCTCTCTTGAAAAAGTCAAACCTTGACCCAGAAAATATAAAAAACTATCGGCCTATATCGAATCTCCCATTCCTCTCAAAAATGTTAGAAAAGGCTTTTGCGCAGCAACTCCCTTCCTCACTGAATACAAACAATGTATACGAAATGCTTCAGTCTGGTTTTAGACCCCATCATACCACTGAGACTGCACTTGTGAAGGTGGTAAATGACCTTTTAATGGCGTCAGACCGAGGACATGCATCTGTCCTCGTGCTCCTAGACCTTAGTGATGCTATTGATTCAATCGATCACCACATTATTTTGGAGAGATTGGAAACCCAAATTGGTCTACATGGACAAGTTTTGGCCTGGTTTAGATCTTATCTGTCGGAAAGATATCAGTTTGTCTATGTGAATGGTTTGACCTCTGACAAATCAACTGTAAATTTCGGTGTTCCTCAAGGTTCCGTTTTAGGATCACTATTGTTTTCACTATATATTTTACCTCTTGGGGATGTCATTCGAAATATAATGTTAACGTTCACTATGCGGATGACACACAGCTATAGATTTCAATGAAACATGGTGAAGCCCCAAAATTGCCCTCGCTGGAAGCTTGTGTTTCAGACATAAGGAAGTGGATGGCTGCAAACTTTCTACTTTTAAACTCGGACAAAACAGAGATGTTTGTTCTAGGTTCCAAGAAACAAAGAGATCTTCTGTTGAATCTGACAATTAACCTTGATGGTTGTACAGTCGTCTCAAATAAAACCGTGAAGGACCTCGGCATTACTCTGGACCCTGATCTCTCTTTTGACGAACATATCAAGATTGTTTCAAGGACAGCTTTTTTCCATCTGCGTAACATTGCAAAGATCAGATATTTTCTGTCCAAAATTGATGCAGAAAAATTAATCCATGCTTTTGTTACTTCTAGGTTAGACTACTGCAAAGCTCTACTTTCCGGCTACTCGGATAAAGCACTAAATCATCTTCAGTTAGTGCTAAATACGGCTGCTAGAATCTTGACTAGAACCCAAATTATTTGATCATATTACTCCAGTGCTATACTGGCTTCCTGTTAAGGCAAGGGCTGATTTCAAGGTTTTACTGCTAACCTACAAAGCATTACATGGGCTTGCTCCAACCTATCTTTCCGATTTGATCCTGCCCTACATACCCACACGTATGCTACAATCACAAAAGGCAGGCCTCCTAATTGTCCCTACAATTTCTAAGCAAACAGCTGGAGGCAGGGTTTTCTCCTATAGAGCTCCATTTTTATGGAATGGTCTGCCTACCCATGTGAGAGACGCAGACTCGGTCTCAACCTTTAAGTCTTTATTGAAGATCTCTTCAGGAGATCCTATGATTGAGTGTAGTCTGGCTTAGGAGTGTGAAGGTGAACGGAAAGGCACTGGAGCAACGAACCGCCCTTGCTGTCTCTGCCTAACCGGTTCCCCTCTCTCCACTGGGATTCTCTGCCTCTAACCCTATTACAAGGGCCGAGTCACTGGCTTACTGGTGCTCTTCCATGCCGTCCCTAGGAGCGGTGTGTCACTTGAGTGGTTTGAGTCACTGACTGATCTTCCTGTCTGGGTTGGTGCTCCCCCTTGGGTTGTGCCGTGACGGAGATCTTTGTGGGCTATACTCGGTCTTGTCTCAGGATGGTAGGTTGGTGGTTGAAGATATACCTCTAGTGATGTGGAGGCTGTGCTTTGGCAAAGTGGGTGGGGTTATATCCTGCCTGTTTGGCCCTGTCCGGAGCTATCATCGGATGGGGCTAAGTGTCTCCTGACCCCTCCTGCCTCAGCCTCCAGTATTTATGCTGCAGTAGTTTGTGTCGGGGTGCTAGGGTCAGTCTGTTATATCTGGAGTATTTCTCCAGTGTCCTGTGTGAATTTAAGTATGCTCTCTCTGATTCTCTCTTTCTTTCTTTATCTCTCTCAGTGGACCTGAGCCCTAGGACCATGCCTCAGGACTACCTGGCATGATGACTCCTTGCTCTCCCGGATGTGCTACCTCTCCCAAACCTGCTGTTTTCAACTCTCTAGAGACAGCAGGAGCGGTTTAGATACTCTCAATGATCGGCTATGAAAAGCCAACTGACATTTACTCCTGAGGTGCTGACCTGTTGCACCCTCAACTACTACTGTGATTGTTATTATTTGACCATGCTGGTCATTTATGAACATTTGAACATCTTGGCCATGTTCTGTTATAATCTCCACCCGGCACAGCCAAAAGAGGACTGGCCACCCCTCATAGCCTGGTTCCTCTCTAGGTTTCTTCCTAGGTTTTGGCCTTTCTCGGGAGTTTTTCCTAGCCACCGTGCTTCTACACCTGCATTGCTTGCTGTTTGGGGTTTTCGGCTGGGCTTCTGTACAGCCCTTTGAGATATCAGCTGATGTAAGAAGGGCTATATAAATACATTTGATTTGAATTTGATTTGAACAATATCAACAACAAAACAGGGATTTTATAATCACTTATTAAACCTACATGAAAAAAATAATCAAAATAATCATCAAACCAATATCAATGAAAATGAATGCACAGGTGCTCCTTGATTTCCATGTTGTTCTGTCACACACATCTGCTGCAATAGCTAAAATAAAGTGATTGAAATCAGAGAGGAGGGAACAGATGCCACATGTTGCTGGGTAGGGAAACCGCAAACCTACTTGTGAAACCGTTGAGTGCCACTCTGCTAGGGTGGTAGAAGCCTCTCCTGCATTGGCACTTGTACTTGTCCAGCACGAATCCATGGCCGACAATGGGAGTGCACTAGGGAGAGATAAAAGAGAGAAAAAAGAGAGCGAGAGAGAAAGCAAGAGAGAAATAATGAAAGTGTTTATATGAAAGCCAGGTAATCAGGATGGAGGGAAGAATGAAGGGAATGTGACTCAGCCTTCTGTTTGTTTCTTGAAACTCACAAAAAAACATGTTTTGTGTATTGCTAAAATGATATGAAATACCCTGTGGCGTTGTTACCGCAAATTCCGTCAAAAACTGAAATATTTGGGTTGGTTATATAATGTTGGAAAATGTCTATACGACAGAACAGTCCCTAGCTCTTACTTTTTTCCCCCTATTCTGGTCTGTGCTCTTTGAAAAGGCACTCTCATTTCCTATTCAAATCTCAACTCAATTCAAATTAAACTCACTGACAGGCCTTTACTAACAGCCTTGGAATTCAGTTATTTAAACAGAACCTAGTTTACCTTCCTCAGCTATACGTTAATGTTTACATTGTGTTATCATATAATCACAGACAAACACTACAGCGGATGTAGACATTAATCATGACAACACAAAACCGGGTATTAGGTCAAACTTAAAGCATCCTGACGAAATGCTTCTACAACACTGTCCCATAACACTGACGTAGAATTCCATGCAGTTCAATCAACTTTCCATAAAGACAACTAGCAGAATTTTTTTATTAGAAAATTGTTAAAGCCACATTCAGTCAGATTTATTTATCATCAGAGGGGGCCCACTACCAAAAACAATGTAAACCATATTACAGGATGCCATTTTCCCATGCAAATTTTAGCTCTTGATTTCTGCATTGCACATAACATCATTATTCAGACACTGGGAGCGATTTGTCTAAATGAACTCGTCTCAACCCTGTTATTAAATTAAGCGTATTTTCTTCTGACGAGCAGAACCCGAGCAAACGGGACCAATAATGATCCGGAGAACAGCGTCAGGGGAAATAACACACCCTTGCCAAGTTGCAGGAATCTAATTAATATCTAAATTAAGAATTAAAACCGGTTTTCAGAATTTAAATTCGCTGCATAATTCCAGCTTGGAGACTGAGTGATGGCTGGCTATGAGCTCATGGACCATCTGGATCGACTGGGAGGAAACACTTTCCTTAAAAATGCGCAGTTTTGAGCTCCGTCCGAAATAGATTTGCAATGATATGAATGCTCATGAATAGTGGATTATACTGTGTGTGTGTGATGGCATTACGTAGGGTTTGAGACATTGTATTTCAGTGGTGATGTAGAGAAACTGGGGTATGCCTTGAAGGAAGGGCAGTCAAACCTACTTGTTACTTTGAAGCATAAACTGTAGTGGTTTAGATCAATTGTCTTTGAGCCTAGAGAACTAGCTCCCTTCACCACTAATCATATTCTACTGGGAGGAGAAGGTTTTGTAATGTCTGATTTGAAGTGTGAAAGCCTGGCAAAAACAAACAGATAAAACCTTGCTGTTAAGCTCTACTGTGTTTAGAGAAAAATATAATGAATGTTTTATCACCAATGTTTTGAGGAAGCAGTGTGAGATATCCCTTGGCAAGTTGATCAACACTTTGTTTCTTACATTCCAGTGGCGTGTCCAGAACATTTTGAATGGGGTGGTCATGTTGGGGCACATAACATTTCAAGTGCCACCCAGAGTGAGAATTATCCTGTGAAATTCGGGGGATCTAAAATGTTTTAAGGGGACCTCTTAATTTATGGGCTTTATAGTAAAGACATCATTTAACTGTAAAAATGAATTACCTTTTAATGTGTCATGAACACAACCAGTCATGATGTTTTCATCCGATTGTCAAACAAATCACTTAAAAATAGGTTACCTGCACACGTTCGTCTACTCCAAAATTAATCTACATCCGAACAGTGCAATGTGTACACGCCATTTGAATGGAAACCGACATTATAAACACCATGTGTAATGACATTCAGCCTACAAAGTGGTGTGTATTGATCGATGCCAAGGGAAACCAGGCTTCCCCAAAAATTTGAACAATACAAAAATAACCCAACGTATACAATTATTTCTCATTCGTGTCTATCCGTGTTTCATAAAGGGATACGTTGAGACTGTCAACTAATGGGGAAAACTCCAGAAAGTTGAGTGAAGTTCAATCTCATGCTTCTCTGCAGTGTCACGGTTCATGAATCCACTGCCTCCGTCTCTCTTTCTCTCTCTCTCTCTCTCTCTCTCTCTCTCTCTCTCTCTCTCCAGTGTTTGTGTGGGCGTGGTTTCCCAATCTCGGCCTGATTGTCTGCGCCAGCTGGAACCACTTATCTTCCCTTTATATGTTCTGTTACCAGTGTTTCTTGTTGTCAGATCGTTGTTTCTTCTCTGAGGTTGTGTCGTGTGTCCGTGCTCTTCTCTTGTGTGAATTATCTGCTGTGCTCCTTCCTACTCATCCGGACACACTCCCCTGGTTTTCTCAGCACGTTATGATCGGAAGATGCGCCCGAGTTCCTGGGTCGGATTCCTTCTGAGTACAGTCTGTCTGTCATGTTGCTGCTGTGAACTACATTCATTAAAACCATCGTTGCTTGCATCTTGCATCCGCCTATGTGTTGTAACAGAACGATCTGACCAGACCATGGATGCAGCGAGTTCAACGAGTCTGACCGAATTCCTTTCCGCAGTATCACGAGAATGGATCAACAAGAGGAGAACATCTCCAGCACAGGTCGGGCAGTACAAGCCCTTTCGACGCAGGTATCCCAGCTGACCCAACAATTGCAACATCTGAGGGGTTCCGCTGCGCCACCTACACCGGCAGTTCAACCCGCCCCGCCAGAGCCGGATTCCCAGCTAGAGCCACGGCTACCGACACCAGAGGGTTATTCAGGTAATCCTGACTATTGCAGAGCCTTTCTTACGAGATGTTCCATGCATTTCTCGTTGCAGCCACGGACCTTCAACCGTGAACAGTCTAAGGTAGCATTCGTACTCACACTGCTATCAGGCAAAGCGTCTCTCTGGGGAACGGCGGTGTGGGCGAACCAGGACCCATGCTGCACCTCTTTCCAGACACTCTCCGAGGAGATGAGAAGGGTCTTCGATCGGGCCGTGGCGGGTAGGGAGACGGCCAGACTACTCGCTGACCTTCGCCAAGGAGACCATTCAGTATCGGAATACTCCATCCAATTCCGCACTCTGGCCGCTGAGTGTCAGTGGAACGAGGAGGCGCAGTGGGACATGTTCCTGCATGGGCTGGAGGACCGGATCCAGAAGGAGATTTATGTTCTGGACCTTCCCAGGAGTTTAAATGGACTAGTGGAACTAGCCCTGAGGGTCGACGCTCGTCTGAGTCGTATTGGCCGCCGAGCATGCCCTAACAGACCGTATAACGACACGGAGGGCTGGCATGCCAGCGTCGGGAACACGGCCAGTTCAGCTTCCGCTCACGAACCCATGCAGCTGGGGAGAGCTCGCCTCTCCCGGGAAGAGAGGGAGAGGCGGAGATCCCAAGGACTCTGTCTCTACTGTGGTAGAGCGGGCCACTTTATCCACTCCTGCCCGGTAAAAGATCAGGCCCGGTAGTAAACATGAGGCTACTATCGGGTGGTGTCACCACAGAGAAGACCTCATCATCTACTCTCCTCCCGGTAAGACTAAGATGGGCCACCCACACGCACGACACCCAAGCCTTACTGGACTCAGGAGCAGAGGGTAATTTCATGGACTTCAAGCTCGCTCACAAACTCCAGATCCCTATCACCTCACTCACGCACAAGATATCCGTCAACGCTCTCAATGGTCAAGAACTCCCCAACATTTCTCACACCACTGAACCTATCACACTCATCACTTCTGGCAATCACACTGAGACACTATCATTCCTACTCATGGACTCACCCCTTGCACCATTAGTTCTCGGCCACCCTTGGCTCACCCAACACAACCCCAGAGTTGACTGGGGTCATAACTCTATATCCATGTGGAGTAACAAGTGTCTTGAGTCCTGTTTAGTGTCTGCTTGTTCGTCTGTGTCTGATTCTGTGTTTCTAGAGGAGGCAGTGGATTTGTCTAACGTGCCCGTTGAATACCTCGACCTGAAGGAGGTGTTCAGTAAGTCCCGTGCTGCTTCCTTTCCTCCGCATCGTCCCTATGACTGTGCAATAGAATTATTGCCAGGTGAGTCTCTGCCTAAAGGCAAGTTATATTCACTTTCTGTTCCTGAGAGGGAGGCTATGGAGAGATACATCTCTGGTTCTCTGGCATCTAAATTCATTCGTCCTTCCTCTTCTCCAGCGGGGGCGGGGTTCTTCTTTGTGGGGAAGAAGGACGGATCTCTGCGTCCTTGCATTGATTACCGTGGTTTGAATAACATCACAGTGAAGAATACCTATCCCTTACCGTTGATGTCCTCCGCCTTTGAAAGGTTACAGGGAGCATCCGTGTTCACTAAGTTGGATTTACGTAATGCATATCATTTGGTTCGCATAAGGGAGGGGGACGAATGGAAGACCGCGTTTAACACCCCCAGAGGGCACTTCGAATATTTGGTCATGCCTTTTGGGCTATCCAACTCCCCAGCGGTTTTCCAGGCACTCGTCAATGACGTGCTGAGAGATATGATTGATCAGTTCATATATGTTTACCTGGATGACATACTGATTTTTTCTTCTTCTCTCCAGGAACACGCTCAACACGTCAGACGAGTGCTTCAGAGGTTGTTGGAGAATGGACTTTTTGTCAAGGCGGAGAAATGCATTTTTCATGCACAATCCGTTCCATTCCTAGGTTACATCGTCTCGACTGAAGGTATTCGCATGGATCCCGACAAGGTTAAGGCTGTGGTGGATTGGCCAAGCCCAGATTCCCGTAAGGCCCTACAGAGGTTTCTGGGATTCGCCAATTTCTACCGGCGTTTCGTTCGCAACTTTAGCCAGATAGTCGCTCCTCTTACCGCCTTAACCTCTCCCAGAGTGACGTTCAGGTGGTCCGATACAGCCGAGGCTGCATTCGCCAAACTCAAGAGCCGCTTTGTTTCGGCTCCTATCCTCATAGCTCCCGATCCCTCGCGTCAGTTCGTGGTGGAGGTGGACGCTTCAGAGGTGGGGGTAGGTGCGGTACTTTCCCAACGTTCCTCTTCTGACGACAAGATGCACCCTTGCGCGTTCCTTTCCCATCGGTTATCACCTGCGGAACGCAACTACGACATTGGCAACAGAGAGTTGTTGGCAGTGAAGTTAGCACTGGAGGAGTGGCGCCATTGGTTAGAGGGTTCGGGGTACCTTTTATAGTTTGGACCGATCACAAGAATTTGGAGTATATCAGAACCGCCAAGCGACTCAACTCCAGGCAGGCGCGGTGGGCACTCTTTTCGGACGTTTTGACTTCTCTCTCTCGTATCGCCCGGGTTCCAAGAATGTCAAACCCGATTCCCTTTCTCGCATTTTTGACCATTCCGAACGCCCATCCACTCCCGAGTGCATCCTACCCGGGACCCTAGTGGTCTCCACACTCACATGGGAGGTTGAATCGAGGGTCAAAACGGCCTTAGAGGGGGTCACGCCTCCGCCCGGTTGCCCGCCTAATCGGTTGTTTGTGCCGGAGGGGTGTCGGTCCGATGTTATTCGGTGGGGGCACTGCTCCAACGTAGCGTGTCATCCAGGAGTCAGCCGCACTAGCTTTTGGTTAAGCAACGCTTTTGGTGGCCACTGATGGCTCGTGACATTCACAGTTTTGTCTTGGCCTGCTCGGTTTGTGCCACTGGGAAGACTTCTAATCGACCCCCAGATGGGTTACTCCAACCGCTGTCGGTCCCTTCGAGACCCTGGTCCCACATCGCGCTAGATTTTGTTACCGGCCTCCCGCCCTCCCAGGGCAAGACGGTTGTTTTGACCGTGGTGGACCGGTTCTCGAAGGCGGCTCATTTTATTCCCTTGCCTAAATTACCATCTGCCAAGGAGACAGCGGTAACTGTCGTGGATCACGTCTTTCGCTTACATGGCCTGCCGATGGACGTAGTTTCTGACCGGGGGCCCCAATTTGTGTCCAAGTTTTGGCAAGAGTTTTGTAGGTTACTGGGAGCGAGTGTCAGCCTGTCTTCAGGGTTTCATCCCCAGAGCAACGGTCAAACGGAGAGGGCCAACCAAGATTTGGAGAGAGTGTTGCGATGTTTGGTTTCTAAGAATCCCTCTTCCTGGAGTCAACAACTCTCTATGGTTGAGTACGCTCACAATTCGTTGCCAGTGGCAGCCACGGGTCTCTCTCCGTTTGAGTGTAGTTTAGGTTACCAGCCACCTATCTTTCCCAGTACGGAGTCCGAGGTCACTGTTCCCTCCGCTCACGCTTTCATCCAGAGGTGCCGTCACGCATGGAGCAGAGCCCGTGAGACTCTTCTCCGGGTGGGGGCGCGCACCAAGGCTAAGGCCGATCGCCACCGGTCGAAGCCTCCGGTATACGTCGTTGGCCAAAGAGTGTGGCTTTCTACTAAGAACATTCCACTCCGATCCGTTTCGAACAAGCTTGCCCCCAAATTTATCGGCCCGTTCAGAGTCACCAGGATCATTAGTCCGGTGGCGGTCCGGCTCAAGCTTCCTCCGGCGTATAGGAGAATTCATCCTACCTTTCATGTGTCTAAAATAAAACCTGTGTTTCAGGCACGCATTAACCCGCCGGTCCCGGTTCCCCCGCCGCCACGACTTGTTGATGGGGAAACCACCTTTTCTGTCAATCGTATTTTGGACTCTAGAAGGAGGGGACGCGGATTCCAGTACCTGGTGGACTGGGAGGGTTACGGCCCGGAGGAGAGAAGTTGGGTACCTGCTAGGGACATTCTGGATCACTCCCTTATCGATGATTTCAATCGACAGGTAAATTCGCCTGGGAACGCCAAGAGGCGTTCCTAGGGGGGGGGGGTATTGTCACGGTTCATGAATCCACTGCCTCCGTCTCTCTTTCTCTCTCTCTCTCTCTCTCTCTCTCTCTCTCTCTCCAGTGTTTGTGTGGGCGTGGTTTCCCAATCTCGGCTTGATTGTCTGCGCCAGCTGGAACCACTTATCTTCCCTTTATATCTTCTGTTACCAGTGTTTCTTGTTGTCAGATCGTTGTTTCTTCTCTGAGGTTGTGTCGTGTGTCCGTGCTCTTCTCTTGTGTGAATTATCTGCTGTGCTCCTTCCTACTCATCCGGACACACTCCCCTGGTTTTCTCAGCACGTTATGATCGGAAGATGCGCCCGAGTTCCTGGGTCGGATTCCTTCTGAGTACAGTCTGTCTGTCATGTTGCTGCTGTGAACTACATTCATTAAAACCATCGTTGCTTGCATCTTGCATCCGCCTCTGTGTTGTAACATGCAGGGGCTGATATTTATTTTGCAAGGCCTGGGCCACCCCCTGAACATGCCGTTGTTACATTATCTGAAAAATACTGTACATTTACTGGGATAAATAGTTTACAACTGTATTCGTTGCATATTGGTGTCAGAAATGGGAACCATGAAAATGAGGAACGGTTGATTTGAAAAGGGCACCGATTTGAATAACTGGGCCTGAATTTATTGATCGTCTTTCAGGTGTATTGAAAACTAACGGAAACGAGTTAATGGGCAAGCTGCTACTACTATTGGAGCAGGCGGCAAAGAACTGGTCTCCCAAGAGGTTCCGAGAGTCAGACTGCACAAACTTCCAACATCTGCAGAGAGCGCACAAGCATGTTAATATCATCTTCCGCCCAGCAGGGGAGTGTGGGTAAATAAAGCTTTATTATGGATTTATTTTGTGCTTACGTTAGCTCTGAAGGAGAAACTCATTAAGATAACACCCACCAAGGGCCATGGAGCGCATGGAAGTGTGCTTATTGTGTGGGATTATCGAAGTCAATGGAAGAATTTATAATCAACTTGAAATAACAGCTTGTGTTGATATGTGCTCGGTGACATGACATCTGTCACTGTGTCTCATGTTCAGGGTGCATCTAGAGCACAAATTCATCTCGTTAGCCACCTGCAGTGTATTTAAACGATACACATGTGACAAGGGTTGATGTGGTTCTTGGTTGTGCCATGTGTGTGATATAGTAGATTGACATGGGAGTTTGAAACTGTGCCTCAAGGCTCATAAAGAAAAAACCTACTCAAAAACTATATTTTGGTATTTTTTTCATTAGTCCACTGTTGATACCGCCCCAAAATGTTTTGTCTGTTAGCAGTCAGGTTTTTTGCATCATCATGATGATGTGCCAAGTGACACTTTTCTTTCTTGAAAACTTGACTGCTGACAGTGGACTAATTAAAAAAAATACCAACATATAGTTTTTGAGTAGAGGTTTCCTTTAACAGTGAATAACAGTACCTCTCCATACATCACTAATCAGGGAAGTCTTTTATACTGACTTGGCTCCAGGCTGGAATTAAATGGTGCCAGGGTCTCTCATTGTTCTTCTGGAGTTACGAAAATGTGCAAATTAGTATTTAGATATGTCACAGTTTATTATATCATATAATATGATGATTGGGCCCATGCTATTTTGGTAACATGTTATTTCACATATTACCACGTACATGTGACAGGGCTAGCAGACGCTATTGTGAAACAGTCAAGAAAAGCGCAACCCATTAAATCTTAATTCAACCATGAGAATACTTCAAGGGAGAACAGAAACTTTAACATTAATCTTGGTGTATGCACCTCGTTGTCAAAATGGTTGGAATCAAACTAGGATCTTACAATGACTTTAAAGAACTTGAGTCTATATTCCCGTGGCGTGCTGTCAACCAAATGCTCTAATCAGACAATATGCAAATTAGAGGGGGATTCCCTTTTGTGTTACGCCATTTGGAATTTCCCTTTGAATAATGTGTAGCCAGGTACTTACTCTGACCTTTACTCCAAAACTGTCTAACCTTGGCTCTAAATAGATTTTGGAATCTGCATTATGCCCCTCATCTTCTTAGCCACTCTCTTATATTTAAGCCTGGTCTTTAATAGACTGGTGGTGGCTCGTTAATGGGCAAGGTCTTACAAAGTGCAGCAAGAATGTCTACATTTCAGACATGCGCATTAAAGTACCCCATATCGGGGACTTTGAGCAGTTCTGGACCGGTTCCGACTAACATTTTGGTGTACATTCCCATGCCTTATAATGCCAAAAAGACCCATCTGTCTACTCTCCGTTTCAGGAGCTGACTTGAAGTGACAGGTTTCAGACCCCATATTTGCATAGGAAGTGACGTGTCACATTTTCTAGCCTATCCTAACACAAATAGATTCTCTTCCTCTAGGTGAGTGAGCCCAGCTTGCGAGACAGCAAATGAACGATGACAGTGTAGCGAGTCCAGCCATTCATCTCGCTGTGATATTCTCAACCCGATTTAGAGGTCTCAACATGAAAAAATACTACATTTCATAGAATTGAAAGAAGACCACTTTATCTTGGACACAGATGGACGAAATCACTGTGTGCTTAAAGTGAAGTTGAAGTTATAATGAGACTGCACACATTTGAATGGTACCTCTGTTGACAGTTTTAAAATAGTGCCAATATTTTACTTCCACTAAGTACGAAGTCATTTATAATTTGATTGTTAATATATTTAGAAAGCATTCCAGTCATTTCAGGACCTATTGCCCCACTATTTTGTATTTTCGTAATATTTGTACGATGTACTTGAGCTTGTGTCTTCAAAAATGAGTATCATTACACTGAAATAGATTGCGCAAACACTCCCTGGGGGAAAGGGAAGGCAGGGTGAGAAGTGAGTCAGAGTAGCAGCATGTAACAATAGACATTAATAGGGTGAAAGTCGCATGTTGCAGTCATTTCAGCTTCAGCTATAGCAGGGTTTCCAAACTCAGACACCCAAATTTTGTTTTTTCCCCCTAGCATTACACAGCTGATTCAAATAATCAAGCTGTGATCATTTGAATCAGCTGTGTACTGTAGTTTTAGGGCGAAAACCAAAACGTGCACCGCTTGGGGTCTCGAGGACCGAGTTTGGGAAGCGCTGAGGTATAGGTTTAGAACATTTTAGAGTGGAGGATACAATATTTGTATCTTTCGTCAAGAGATCATGTATCAGTTGGCTGGGTCATGCCCTCAGAATGCATCGGAACCATACCTCCACATTATCGTTGTATTGAATCCTAATTGGACAAAAACAACATGTGGTAATGATGTGGTAGTGATGCACATAACCTGATGTTCAGTACAAGACTAAAATGACAGTTTGAAATGGACAACCTCGTGGTGGCTTTAGTTACCCCAAAGCGAGATGAAAAGGACCAAGTAAGACATTTTTGGAGGTAAAGCTCCAAGATAATGAAAATAAAATCCCCACCTCGCAGAGGGAGTTTCTCTGAAAGGTTTTGTGTTTCTTGAGATCAAATGTAATAGATTGTTTTATGTGGTTTGTGGGCTTCCTGAGAAAGAATTGCGAGTCTCTCTGTCCAATGTTAGTTTTCTCTGAATGCAACTTTGGGCAAGAAAGTGGTAAACAGGAAGCTAGGGGAGAGAGAACACGCTGTTCCTCCAAAATCTGAAAATATCCCTGAGATCATTAAACCGTGAAAGCAATCACTCTTTCCCCAGGGGTTCTGCAGACTGCAGCCTCACACTGAAATATGTCTGAGAAGAAAGGTCTTGGTCTCTAGACTCTCTGGAAACTCTCTATCAATGTATGAGACAGGAAGAATTTAGCCACTATTAGATGGTCACCTACTGCAAACCACTACAGTGTGCGGTAAATAGGACTCGATGTTGGTTTTCTGGGAGCAGACTTTTCTCTAGCCTGAGGAGAATCCCATCAAGAATGTGGTGAACTGAAAACTCCCTGAAGGGAATACATAGCCATTCTTCCTCATAACCTGTGCTTAATTAAAAGGCTAATTAAGGGTCTCATTTGGTGATGTTTTAGCTATACATGCAATGATAAACTCCTCAAACACTGAGAGAACTGTACATCTGGAAAAGAGTCCTTTCCCATCACATGCAAATCACTTCAAACGGAAGAGGACATAATGGAATGGCAATGGAATAGGTTATAAAGCGGACACAGAGAGGAAAACAGACGTTGACATTTGTGTTTATTAAGACAGACGAGCCTCTGTTATCCACCATGGGCACTAGTGGGTGGTCACTGAGCCCCACACAGTCAGGTCCGGGAGGCCCAAGACAATTAGGATAAGCTGGTGTTCTGTTGACAGCCTCTTTAATATTGCTGTGGCAGCCGCAGAGCTGCAGACATTAGATTAGGAGTAAATTATGTTTCCGTGAGGCTGAATCCCTCTTATCCTGCCAGCATGTCTGTTGTCAGGGGAGTACAGCCAAAGAATAGGAAAGTGAAGAGAGGCAATATGTATCTAAGGCTCAACAATGACAGACCTTCTGTCACGAATCTCGCCGAAGATGGTGCCTCTTCCTGTTCGGGCGGGGCTCGGCGGTCGTCGTCGCCGGCCTATTAGCTGCCATCGATTCCCCTTTTTGTCCCCCGTTTGTTTCTGTTTATTGGGTTTAATTGGGTACACCTGTTTTGAGTTAGTGTTTGTTTGTAGGCTATTTAAGGGCACTAGGCCCGCTGGGTATTTGTGCGGGCTTGTTTCCTGTTATCTATGTATGAGTGTTATCAGTATTTTTCCGGACAGTTTTTAGTCTGGTGTATTTTTGAGGGCAAAGCGGCGGGAGAGCGACTGTTCCACCTCAGACAGGAGACGAGGAGTGCGCAGGACTTCGCGCTGGAGTTCAGGACCCTAGCTGCTGGTGCTGGGTGGAATGACAGGGCCCTGATGGACCATTATCGGTGCAGTCTCCGGGAGGACGTCCGCCGGGAGCTAGCTTGTCGGGACACTACTCTCTCCCTGGATGAACTGATAGACATGTCGATTCGATTGGACAACCTGCTATCTGCCCGCGGGTGTTCAAAAGGGGTCATGTTAATTCCACTTTCCAGCCCTCCCGCTCCCATTCCGATGGAGTTGGGAGGAGCTGCATCTAGGGAGACCAGAGGAGGAGGCTCCTGCTGCGCCTATTGTGGACGGAGAGGACACACTTCGGACCGGTGCTGGAGGAGTTCCTCTGGGAGTCGAGCTGGTCGGCGGAACACTCCTCGGCCACCCCAGGTGAGCAGGCATCACACTCACCCAGAGCTCCCTGTTGGTCACATGTTTTAGTTTATTTTTTTCCCTGCGTTTTTTCCTTCTCTTCAGCATAAGGCGCTAGTCGATTCAGGCGCAGCTGGGAGTTTTATGGATCGCGGACTCGCCCGTAAGTTTGGTATTCCGTTAGTGCAGATAGACCCACCTGTCCCCGTGCACTCCTTAGATAGCCGACCGTTAGGGTCAGGGCTGGTCAGGGAGGCCACGATTCCGCTGGACATGGTGACGCAGGGGGATCATAGGGAGAGGATCAGTTTCTACCTTATTGATTCATCTGGGTTGCCAGTGGTGTTTGGGGGTTCCCTGGCTGGCTATTCACAATCCCCCAATTTCCTGGAAACAGGGGGCTTTTCAAGGGTGGTCAGATGAGTGTTCGGGTAGGTGTATAGGAGTTTTCACCGGTGCCACGACGGTGGAGAGTCCAGACCAGGTTTCCACCGTGTGCATTCCCCCAGAATATGTCGATTTGGCATATTTAGTAAGAAAAAAGCGACCAAATTACCACCCCATCGACGGTGGGATTGCGTGATAAACCTTCCCCGGAGTCACGTGTACCCACTGTCACAGGAGGAGACTTTGGCTATGGAGACATATGTCACGGATGCTCTGAGACAGGGGTACATTCAGCCCTCCATGTCACCCGTCTCCTCTTGTTTCTTTTTTGTGAGGAAAAAGGAGGGAGGTCTGCGTCCGTGCATTGATTATCGAGGTCTCAATTCGATCACAGTGGGTTTTAGTTATCCGCTACCTCTCATCGCTACGGCGGTGGAATCATTCCACGGAGCGCGTTTCTTCACAAAACTGGACCTCAGGAGTGCGTATAATCTGGTGCGTATTCGGGGAGGAGATGAGTGGAAAACAGCGTTTAGTACCACATCAGGCCACTATGAGTACCTCGTCATGCCGTATGGGTTGAAAAATGCTCCAGCCGTCTTCCAATCCTTTGTAGATGAGATTCTCAAGGACTTGCACGGGCAGGGTGTGGTAGTCTACATTGATAACACCAAGAAGCTGGGTCCGGCGGAGCGGAAATATGATGTGGGGGACCGGGAGTTACTAGCTATGGTAAAGGCCCTGAAGGTGTGGAGACACTGGCTAGAGGGGGCTAAACACCCTTTCTTCATCTGGACTGACCACCACAATCTGGAGTATATTCGAGCAGCGAGGAGACTTAATCCGCGTCAGGCTAGGTGGGCAATGTTCTTTACACGCTTTAGATTTACGATCTCTTATAGACCAGGTTCCCTTAACACTAAGGCCGACGCGCTGTCCCATCTCTATGACACCGAGGACCGGTCCATCGAACCCACTCCCATCCTTCCAGCCTCTCGGCTGGTGGCCCCGGTAGTATGGGAGGTGGACGCGGACATCGAGCGGGCGTTGAGGGTTGAACCTGCGCCTACACAGTGTCCAACCAGTTGTAGGTACGTGCCGCTTGGTGTCGGTGATAAATTGATTCGGTGGGCTCACACACTACCGTCTTTGGGTCATCCGGGGATTGATAGGACAGTGCGGGGTCTTAGGGGGAAATACTGGTGGCCCACCTTAGCTAAGGATGTGAAGCTCTATGTCTCTTCCTGTTCGGTATGCGCTCAGAGTAAGGCTCCTAGGCATCTGCCTAGAGGGACGTTACAACCCCTCCCGGTTCCACAACGGCCATGGTCCCATCTCTCGGTTGATTTCCTTACTGATCTTCCCCCATCTCAGGGGAACACTATCGTTCTGGTCGTTGTGGATCGGTTCTCTAAGTCCTGCCGTCTCATCCCATTGCCTGGTCTCCCTACGGCCCTACAGACTGCTGAAGCTCTATTTACCCACGTCTTCCGGCACTATGGGGTTCCAGAGGACATTGTATCTGATCGGGGTCCCCAGTTCACGTCACGGGTTTGGAAGGCGTGTATGGAGCGTCTGGAGATCTCGGTCAGCCTTACCTCTGGTTATCACCCCGAAAGTAATGGGCAGGTGGAGAGAGTAAATCAGGAAGTGGGTAGGTTTCTGAGGTCGTATTGCCAGGACCGGCCAGGAGAATGGGCAAGGTACGTCCCGTGGGCAGAGTTGGCCCAGAACTCACTTCGCCATTCATCCACAAATATGTCGCCATTCGAATGCGTACTGGGCTACCAGCCGGTCCTGGCTCCGTGGCATCAGAGTCAGACCGAAGCTCCTGCGGTGGCGGAGTGGGTACAGCGCTATAGAGAGACCTGGCGGGCAGTCCAGGATTCTCTCAGGCAGGCCAGTGAATGGCAGAAGAGAGGCGCTGACCGCCACCGCAGTGAGGCCCTGGTGTTCGCACCAGGGGACAGGGTCTGGCTCTCGACCTGAAACCTGCCCCTCCGCCTGCCCTGCCGAAGGCTGGGGCCGCAGTGTGTGGGGCCATTTAAAGTCCTGAGGAGGATAAACGAGGTGTGTTATAGATTGCAACTTCCCTCTTACTATCGCATTAACCCCTTGTTTCATGTGTCTCTCCTCAGGCCTGTGGTAGCTGGTCCCCTACAAGACGGTGAGGTACCGGAGGTCCCTCCACCCCCTCTGGACATCGAGCGGTCCCCGGCGTACACAGTACGAGCGATTTTGGACTTGAGACGCCGGGTGAGGGGCCTGCAGTACCTCGTGGACTGGGAGGGGTACGGCCTGGAGGAGATGTGCTGGGTACCGGGGAGGGACATTTTAGATCCTTCCCTCTCGAGGGATTTCCACCGCCTCCAACCGGATCGCCGCGCGCCTCGTCCTCCGGGTCATCATCGAGGCCAGGATCGGCGCGCTGCGGGAACCGCGCGTCAGGGGGGGTACTGTCACGAATCTCGCCGAAGATGGTGCCTCTTCCTGTTCGGGCGGCGCTCGGCGGTCGTCGTCGCCGGCCTATTAGCTGCCATCGATTCCCTTTCCGTTTGTTTGTTTATTGGGTTTAATTGGGTACACCTGTTTTGAGTTAGTGTTTGTTTGTAGGCTATTTAAGGGCACTAGGCCCGCTGGGTATTTGTGCGGGTTTGTTTCCTGTTATCTATGTACGAGTGTTATCAGTATTTTTCAGACAGTTTTTAGTCCGGTGTATTTTTGGGACGGGTTGTTTCATGAGCCCTGGTGTTTTGCATGTCATGGATCCACTGTCTATGGAATAAAATATCCACGTACTGAATTACCTGCTCTCTGCGCTTGACTCCTCCACTCACCATCGTTAGAAGTTGTAACACCTTCCCCAAAAATTCAGGTATAAGGTATTTTTTTATTCTTACTCACTACCTATTCATCCAAGTAGGTAATTGAGAATACGTTTGCTTTTACAATATGGCATAATAGGATTGTAGAAGAACTGAATGCAATTTGCCGGAAGTTAAAATTTCTAATTGCAAAGTGAATTGACAAAATAGGCTATAATGAAATGTGAGTGAAGACTGCTTTCGTAAACATTTTTTTGCCATTTATTAAACTGTAATAAGCTTGGACCTTTGTAGGTGAAATATCAAGTCTTTTCTACACTCTAAAATCTGTTTAGTTGTTCCTGCTGGCAAAAGATCGTTCTTCAGCCTGCACAGTGGTAACACTCATGCAGATCAATAGTGGCTTCTCATCTCAGGGTAAGTAACTGGGAGTTGCACGCATTTCTCTGTCAATTTATCATCACCCAAAAGCCCATTGTCAGAGGTGTACACTGGCTAAATTTCAAAGGACCAATTATAACACCATTATCCCAGTCCTGCCAGAAAACAGTTCTTAATCCACCAGTTTCATTCTGTTTAATTAACACCGTAAAACATCAGTAACACAAAGTCATTTATGCTCCCTTTAGTTTTTACTCGTTTTTAGCTTCTAACATGCTGACCACACTGCTCGTGTTACGTGCGTGAGCGTTGCAAAATAAATGTACACATACATGTTATTCCATAATTACATCCAAACTGCTTGGGCGCGTCAACTAGCATCTGCGTAGCCAGACGCTAAAATAAAACATGGTTCTATTTTTGACACTTGATGTGCTGCAAGTCCTGCCTCTCCCATCTCCTTATTGGTTTTTAGAAGCATATACCCATGTGGGTGATTGAAAGATGAGCTGATGTCCACACTCCAGTCCAGTTGGTTGAAGGAGGAGAGATTACTAGAAACTAACTAGGTTTACTCTTTTATCTGTGGATTAATTGTCGGAGTAGAGGACCTTGTGCATTTCAGGTAAAATAACAACCCAATGTTTATATCCCAGGACAAGCTAGCTAAATGGCCATGAATGTTTCATTCATTTAGACCTGTCCCTAAATTAATATAAGTGGTTCAGAGTTCGTTTTGATATTTCAACCTGTGTGTCCTGATCGCATCTGGTGTGGATGGACAAAATCAACATGCGAGTGATGGCGTACGCAGATGCATGCGCGTGCCCGGTGTAGCCAGCATGTAAGCAAGTAGCCTAGGTCCAATATCCGAAAGTCATTTGAAACTCAAGTCTTGAGCCTATTAATTCCCACCATCTCTTTGAGCAGCCTTGCCTTATACGCTAATTGAGACATTCCATCCTGTCAGCAGCCATCTTGTCACATCCCTTAAGGTGTGTTCAAGACATCTGAGAATGTGTAGTATGAGGATGAGTGGAATTAATAAACAACAAAGCTAATGAGCTTTGATGAGGCAATGTTAATTCACTCAATTCATTCTCCAAGTCTGTTAGGGTAGCTCCATGTGTTTCATAAGGGTTCTTATAGCCACGGCTATAGCTGGGGCTTCCTATCATCGAGCTGTTAAATTCTGTCACAGTCAACCGGAAATGCAATTTGGCATTTCATAATGAGCATCTGTGAATGTACCATCTTCATTACGGTTGATGAACAGGCAGCTTGAGACTTCAGTGGCTTCAGCCAGAATAGGCTATGGAGGCCTTTTTGTTGGTTTACTTTAACAGGGAAAAATACTAATTCCCTAATTCCCAAATACAGGTTTGCCATACCAAAGCAGCCAACTTTTTTTGTTTGAAACTCCCTCTGGAAAGATGAGATACGAGGGGACTCTGACAGAACTCTATTTTTGTCTCTTTGCTTTTTCCTCCGCTTGCCAGTTTTTTTTTATCTGTTGGAGATAAAATGGGGATGAATGTTCGTGCCTGCCTGGAACTATGCTACTCTGTCGGAGCCAGCACACACATCCAGAGACTGTTCAGCTTTAGAACTGCATTCACTGGACCATTCTGCTGTGGTGATAAATAAAACACAACCTGTGTGGTTCTCAGACTGAAAGGCCCCAACAGTATAGAGTACAGCCTTTGTGCTTTATGTAATCGAAAATGACCTCAACTTGAATTCTGAGTGATAACATTGTGCATTCAGATGATTTTGACAGAAAGATTTGAAGTAATCCTTATGACAACTTTGATAGAATAATGCAACATTGAGCCTATGGTTTGTGAATATTCACAGCAAAGCAGACAATTCTTATTTTATTCTCCAGCACATAATAGGATGACTCGTAGAATCTGACATTTCAATTTGAAAGAAGTCAAGATGATGAGTCACCAACGTGAAAAGTACAACAACAAAAAAACAGACAGGGTCAGTGATGCACTTCTTTTGATTGTGGTGGAACCGAGGCAGTTCTCATTTCAATGACATGACAAAACATGAGTATTTTAGTGATGGTACATTGTAGGCACGCTCGTCACAACGAGAATGGTTTTGTTTATTTCTTTGCCACAAGATTTTTTGGTCAATATCCACTACTCTCCTCTCATCCTGAGCGAGGGATGATAAGGGAAGTGAAGGAGGCAGCTAGGTAGAAACATAAATATTTACGTTGTGCCTTCTGTTGTTGCGCTGAGACAAGGTTGAGACTGCAAAGCAAACCATGAATTTTTTTAATTTTATCATTAGTCCACTGTTTGATACAGTCCGAAAACATTTTTCATGTCAGTAGTCAAGTTTTCAAGATATTAGACTTTCAAGACAAAAAGTGTCACCATGATGATGCAAAATGAAGGGAGAGAGAAACAAATAAGGTATTAACGGGTAAGGAAATGACTTGAAGATTCCGTCTCTGGGCTTCTATGAAGTGTTACAGTTTTTCTCAATTGCTAAAACACAATTTCTGAAACCTTGCTTCATTTTCTGAAAACATTAAACACAAAACCTCATCTTCAAGCACTATTTACATAACCTCTGGCTCCTCTCGCAAAATGAAACATTTGCCTCAAAACAGTTTTACCTGTGTTCAAAATCAAACACTGCTCTAAAATCATAAACAAAGTGATCAAAATGATATACACTCTCAAGCAGTCAGTAAACAATACACCGAAAAATAGAAAACACATTGTTCAAAACATACAATTCTCAGGGAGAAGTACATTTTTAATCTAAAAAAATATTCATATTTTTCCGTCATTGTCTTTTGATGAATGAAAACATGTTCTATCATAGTAGCTCAAAATTGATCAGAAATTACTACTCTGCTTTGCAATTATGTTTTTTTGTTCTTCCACCCCTTGTACCCCTATTTTTACAGTACTGTACCCTGCATCTCACAAACTTGTCCTTTGTCTCTGTGATACTGTAACTCTTCTTCTTGGTTGATATGAACCTGCAACCAGTCAAAATCTATTGAGCAGTCAGTACTGTTACAGTTTTTCCCAATTGCTAAAACACAATTTTGCAAACTAGGCTGGTTTTATGAAAATACTTAACACAATTCACAAAACCACACACCCAAACTGCAAAATACCTCATATACGAGGGGAACCCGGTCCTGCAAAATGAAGCAAGGCAACCAAAACTACATATAGAATTATCAAAATCAAACGTTTGCACGAAATGGCACACAATTCATTCAACATATGCACAGCAGATATATTTACATTGGACTGAACAAAAATATGCTCACAAAAAAATAGTAAACTGAAAATCTCATAAAAAATGTGCAGAAAAAATATATAGAAAAAAAGAGGCAGCATCTTGCCGCACAGCTGGGTCTGGCCACAACGCCTCGTCCACATCACAGGCAATATCTTCCCTTGCCAGACATCGAGTGAAGAAGTGCCTTGAGTGCCTTATCCATCCCTGAATCGCACCCACATCAATCTCATCACATGCCTCTTCCATAGCCTGCACAAGAGGCATGAGCACAAAGGGCTGCCGGTCGTATACCTTCCACCGCCATGCCGAAAACAACTCTTCTATGGGGTTCAGAAATGGTGAGTATGGTGGGAGGTATTGCACGAGAAATGGTTGGTGGTCAGCAAACCAGTTTTGGACTGGGGCTGCACGATGAAAGCTCATGTTGTCCCATACTACAACGTACCGGGTTCTTTGATGATCTGCATCATTCATACGCTCTGGTGATATGAGAATGTTGTGGAGTCTGTCCAGAAATGTGATAATATGGGCTGTGTTGTATGGTCCAAGGTTGGCATGACGGTGGAGGACACCATGCGTATTGGAGATGGCAGCGCACATTGTGATGTTCCCACCACGTTGGCCAGGAACATCTATAATGGCTCTGTGGCCAATGACGTTTCTCCCCCTTCTTCTGGTCTTTGCTTGGTTGAACCCAGTCTCATCTATAAAGATGAACTCATGTGGGATTGCATGAGCATCCATTTCCAGTACTCCCTGAAAACAAAGAACAAAAGCAGTCAACATGGTGTTATCCAGTAGACTGGGAAACAATATTGCGTGTAGTGTACTGCAGTCAATATTGTACTTACATCCACATATGCTCGTCTGAACGCTTTGTTTCTTTGAGAGTTTCTCTCAAACGGCACCTTATAAAGTTGTTTCATTCCGATTTGGTTTTGCGTGAGAATGCGATCCAATGTGGACAGACTGACTCATTGAATGTTGTTGAATATGGTGTTGTCTTGGATGATGTGGCATTGAATTTCTCGTAATCTGATTTCATTATTTTCCAAAACCAAGTTTACAATGTTAGCTTCCTGTACTGCGGTGAACATTTGGCCCCTTCCTCTACCATGGTTGCGTCTCTCAGTCCTTTAGAAAAACAAAAAAATAGGGCTTGGACAACGCAGCCTAAAGATATTTCCCCCACAGTAGAGTAAATTCTACAGGAAATTTGTGCAGTTAGTGTATGACATCAGCCATTCATGAAGTAAACAGGTGTCACCCAACTGATACACTATGACATGGGGTGTACTACATAGTGTGAAAGACATTTTTGTTACATACCTGTACTCCAGTCTAAATGTCCGGATGACAGAGGCGACAGTAAAACGGCTCAAGTTGGGCTGCACTCTCTGTCCAGCCTCTCGCATTGTCAGCCCATGGTTGATGACATGATCAACTACGGTTGCTCTGATTTCATTTGAAAGATGTTGTCTTCTTTGGCCATGAACTCCTCTACCAGCCTACCCATACCTCTCACTCTTCATCCCCCTCCCCCTCCCATTCTCACCCTCCCTCTTCCTCTCTCTGCAATGGCTTCCATTGTTGTTGTAAAACAAAAGGTGCTCACCTGTGGTCTTTTCATAGTGCTTACTTCCTGATTGAAGTGGTAACAATTAACCATTGAGGTGTTTGGCCAGGTGGCACATGTGGTGTAATTTTGAATGGCAGTGTTTTGAAATGTTGTGTCTTATGCAGAGAACCGTGTGCAGTGCATTTAAAAAGTGCCATTTTGAATTGCAAAATGTGTGTAAAGCAGAAAATGTGTTTAGACTTTTGGAGACTTGAGAAGAGGTTTTGCTCTCTGTGTGTCAGTTTAAATAATTGTGCTGTGCATGTCATTTTAGTGTGTTAGCAATTGGAAAAAACTGTAATAAATGGAAAGCACAATGTTCAGGGCCATACAATTTGTCCATTGTACAGTATACAGCCTACAATGCACTGTACTACAGTATACAATAACAACCCAATTTGTCCCAAAAGGGACAAAAATCAAAGGAGTAAACATGTGATCAATGTGCTTCTTCTTGTCTTTGGGCTGGGTCAGGCCAGAGCACTTCGTTGACATCACAAGCAATATTGTCCCTCCTGAGGCAACGGGGGAAGAAGCCTCTTGTGTGCCATGTCCAGCCCTGACATGATTCCTCACCTATATCACTACAGGCTAAATCCATGGCTTGCAGCAGATTTACTCTGGTGTAGGGTTGTCTATCATACACTTTCCATCTCCAAGAGGAGAAAAACTCCTCAATCGGATTCTGGAAAGGCAAGTATGGAGGGAGGTACAAGTTCATAAACTGCCCATTGATGTTAAACCATTCCCTTACCTGAGCAGCTCGTTGGAAACTGACATTGTCCCACACTATCACATAGGTGGGAATGGGATTCTCATTTAGCTCTTGACCCTGCTGCTCTTGAACCTGCTGCTCAAGTAAAATCTCTCTTAGATTGGCAATAAATCTTAGAAGGTGCTGAGTGTTATATGGCCCGAGTGTAACATGGTGATGTCGAACACCATGGTTGCTGATAGCAGCACAGATTGTAACATTGCCACCTCGTTGCCCAGGGACTTCAACAATGGTCCGCTGTCCAATCATGTTTGGGCCTCTCCTTCTCCTCTTTGTTAGATTGAAGCCTGCTTCAACGACAAAGATGAACTCATGGGGTCTGTCCAAGGACTCCAAGTCAAATATTGTCTGTGTAGAAATAAAATATACTGTATGTAGGATTTTGTAAGTCGTACAGAGACAGTGCTATACTGTAGAGTACAATTAGGCTTCTGATTCACATACATTGTATGTACTGAAGAGTAATGTCATTCACATAGTACTGTAGAGAATCTGGATTACAGTAAATGTTTCTGAATGTACACTTACTTGCACATACTGAGCTCGCAGTTCTTTCACCCTTGGTGAGTTGCGCTCCAAAGGTACTCTGTATACTTGTTTCATTCGCATCCTGTTATGATGGAGGACACGGTCAATTGTGGAAATAATGTTTTGTATCACTCGTTCCTGGATTTCTCTGAGTCGTATTGCATTATCTTGAAGGACCATGCCAACTATAACGGCCTCTTGCTCCCGAATGAATATAGCTGTCCATCCACCTGCATGTGGCAGCCTTGCAATTCTACAAAAAGTAGTTGTGCAGTTACAAAACATATTCATGCAGTACAATACATACAGTGATTAACTTTAAAAATGTCTATTGAAACAGCTGCATATAGTGTAGTACAGTAAATTTGCAATTACAAAAATACAGTAGTATACTGTACCTGTTCTCTTCTCTGAATGTCCTTACTATGGTGGACACAGAAAATCAGCTCAAATTGGGTTGCACTCTAAGTCCTGCTTCCCTCATTGTCAGTCCATGGACAAGAACATGGTCTATAACTGTTGCTCGAATTTCATCAGATATTTCCACTCTTTGTCTTCCTCATCCTCCTCTTCCTCTTTCTTGCCCTCCTCCCCCTCTTCCTCCTCGTCGCCCACCTCACATACGCACTCGTCCTCGTCCTCTCACATTGTTTCTTCTATCCATTCTCAGACATTCTCCTTCCCACCTTCAACAACCTGTTTGCTCTCTGAACTGGCTTATATTCATCGTGTCGCATCATTTGAAACAGGTTAAATCAATTTTGAGTGGTTGTGTTCAAGCAATGACGTGTTCTCTATTTGTATTTGATTGTTGCCACTTGTGTTTACCAGTACGGATGACATGTGCATTAGAGTGCAGAATGTGTTTTGAGAATGAGAATGTGTTTAGAGTTTTGCTGAAAAGTCTAAGTGAGATCTGCAAATTGTGTTTTACCATGTGAAATGGTTTAAGGTATTAAAAACAGACTGCATAATTAGCTAAATGAGTCCAGGCAACTGAAAACTTTGTTCAGCCAATGGGTTTTAGTGTTTTAGCAATTGAGAAAAACTGTAAGTGCCTCCATCAAGATGGAGAGAGAAAGAGGGAGAAGAAACTGCAGATGAATAGAGGAAGGGAGGAATGGAGGAGAGTCGAAGGCGGACTACCCTCCTTAGCTGTCACAGCAGCTCATGCTCATAAGCAAAACGACCACTTTGAAGCTGTTAATCTCCATCACCAGGTTTCAGAGGATTTGCAGGGAAAACACACACACACCTAATACAGACTCAAAACATTCTTAACTCCCATTAATTACATATGCTACAGTCCTTTTGTAACATACTTCCCTACAACAGAGGATCCATAATGCATGAGTGCTTGTGTTTGTTTTCTTAACACAGGCACTTCCGATGCATGCTCCCTGTTTCGGGGCAAATGAGAAAAGGGCAACAGCAGCTCCTCTGCATGAAGTAGTAGATGTGTGGATGGAACCACAAGTAAAAGTTCATACACAAAATGTCCAGATGATAGCAAGTCAGGTTGTGGCACACATAGATACCGACCCTATGGGGAACTTTTGGCATACCATGTCATGTAATGACATCGTTTTCTGGTTGTAACCTGGTTGTAAACTGGTTGTCAGGTTGAGAAGGCGTTAGACAACCAGAATAACCAACAGCTCACTGTTACAACCAGATAACCACATAAAATAGTTGCCACAAAGTTGCACGTTGTGTGTAGGGATTATTTTGGTTATTTGTCGGTCCATGACAGCTCCCCTGCGTCAGGATAGAGCAGCAAATCACACTTTTAAGGGAGGTATCTTGGGTAGCGCCTGAGAAGGTCTTTGTAGTCTTTGGGGACTTGATGAGCCCTGCATACGATTTCTATAGCTATTCAACAAACATGTTGGTCTGATAATAACATCCCATTGGGCAAAACTGGTTGCAACATTGTCAGGCTGTAAAGGGAAATTTTGTTAACGTTTTTTATGACGTCTTTCCCATGATGTCTTGATCTTGCTATGACAAATATGTCGTTACCTGGTTTATACAGAGACCAATTGGCTGTAATCTGGTTCTATTATGTCTTCTCAACCAAAAAGGCAGTTTGCAACCAGATAGCCATGTTGCAAATGTAGGATAATAGAGATAATAGGGGGGAATTGGGCCAATGAGTCATGAATAGGTAGAAGCACTGAGATACTGAATGGGGGAAAGTAGAGAAGATAATACAACAAGTAAGAGAAGAGGACAGGGAGATTCGAAAACAGATACAATTAAACCAGCTCAGGTTTTGGCCTTGACATAGGCTTACTAATATCACCTATGTGATCGTGTTCATCCTTAATTATTTCCAGCTAAAAACCCCAAAATCAACAGCTAACCCTTTTGTAGGGTGCCCCGCCTGAACAATGCTAAGTGAAACACTAATGTGATTTAGAATCACTTACAAGTACCTGACTGACAGATTTATACGGTTCCATATTGATCCCTACTGTAATAACTGTTTCCCTTTTTCAAATGAGCTCATAAGAGATCGCCAGGCATGATTATGACTTGACTCGCTGTGGGATTTACAATCACCTTGAGCTCCGTAACCATGGAATCCAGTCTACTGGAGACAAGCGCTATGGTGACTAATCAATTTTCTTCAAAGAGAAGGACACAGAGCATTCAGAATAGCTATGGGTATTTTTCAGTGCTCCACAAAGTGAAAGTCTGTGCTTGAGAAATGGTTTGCGGGTGCCAATTTACTCTAATGTATGCACGCATAACTGTAAGTTGCTTTGGATAAAATCATCTTCTAAATGGCATATATTATTTTAAATTATATTACTCTTTAACATTTCTAGGATGGCCCAACCTAGGCAATATTGGACCTGGCCTCAACTTTCCCCAAAATGCTGTGCTGCAGGATGACACCCGCTCAATTGTTAGGGCCTTTTAAAAAACTTGGCCTAATTCCATTTTTTTCTCAGCTTTGGCGGTTTTGTTTTTCCAGGTTTCAGATTTTCCTTATTTATTTATTCCCCCATTTTTTCCACACTTCATAAAATTTAAATTTTACCCCCTTTTCTCCCCAATTTCGTGGTATCCAATTGTTTAGTAGCTACTATCTTGTCTCATCGCTACAACTCCTGTGCGGGCTCGGGAGAGACAAAGGTTGAAAGTCATTTGTCCTCCGATACACAACCCAACCAGAGCCACACTGCTTCTTAACACAGCGCCATCCAACCCGGAGGCCAGCCGCACCAATGTGTCGGAGGAAACACCGTGCACCTGACAACCTAGGTTAGCGCGCACTGCGCCTGGCCCGCCACAGGAGTCGCTGGTGCGCGATGAGACAAGGACTTTCCTATCGGCCAAGCCCTCCCTAACCCGGTCGAAGCTAGGCCAATTGTGCGTCGCCCCACGGACCTCCCGGTCGCGGCCGGTTACGACAGAGCCTGGGCGCGAACCCAGAGTCTCTGGTGGCACAGCTAACAGAACAACCAATCTTTTTTGTTGTTGTGTTCACAGCAATGCTTAAACCACACCAAGGGACCACTTTGGAGGTCTGGGAAAAATCTAAAGTGTAATTACACTTTAATTCAGTGCACATGCATGTGTTTCTGTAGTGGAGTAAGCGCACAGGTGATGGAGTTTGCAAATCAAATGCTGACTTGTGGTGCCACTGGACAGAGAAAACTGAGTAAGTTAACCTTTATTTATTGTACATTTAAATTAGTCTGTAGCATTTAAGTGTTGAGTTAGATTACATAGCTACCTCAATCGTTATTGCAAATAATTTTGGTGACTTCACAGCAATTGTTAGCTAGCTAGCTACGTGTCATAGGTCAAGTCATGAGATTTGTAAACTAAAGAGGAATATAATAGTAAGAAAAAAATGGAGTTTCCCCATCTCCCCATTTAGAGTATTTCTGGTGCA
Source organism: Oncorhynchus masou masou (assembly GCF_036934945.1). NCBI lineage: Eukaryota > Metazoa > Chordata > Actinopteri > Salmoniformes > Salmonidae > Oncorhynchus > Oncorhynchus masou. The sequence goes on along the minus strand of NC_088214.1, from coordinate 40,170,426 downwards.
GAACAGAAATGCCCTTATCCAGATGGTGTGACAAATGCATATCCTAACAGACCTGCTTACTTTCTTTGTCGTTACTTATAAAGGTTGAAATCAACATTGAATACCTCCATCAGGCAGAGGTCCCTCCCCCATTGAAGTTGACATTATAAATGGTTATGGTTAAGGTTAGGATTAGGTAAGAATTATGGTTAAGGTTAGGGTAGGAGTTAAGGTTAGTATTTAGGCAGTGGTGTAAAGTACTCAAGCAAAAATACTTTAAAGTACTACCTAAGTCGTTTTTTTGGATATCTGTACTTTACTTCACTATTTACATTTTGACTACTTTTATTTCACTACATTCCGAAAGAAAATTACGTACTTTTTACTCCATACATTTTCCCAGATACCCAAAAGTACTCATTACATTTTGAAAGCAGGAGAGGAAAATGGTTCAATTCACACGCTTATCAAGAGAACATACCTGGTCATCCTACTGCCTCTGATCTGGCGGACTCACTAAACACAAATGCTGTGTTTGTAAATTATGTCTGAGTGTGTGAGTGTGTCTGAGTGTGTCTCCCTAGCTATCAGTAAATAACAAAAAACAATAAAAATAAAAATCGGGCCTTCTGGTTTGCTTAATAAGTCATTTGAAATTATTTCAACTTTTACTTTTGATATTTAAGTATATTTTAGCAATTACATGTACTTTTCATACTTAAGTATATGCAAAACCAAATACTTTTAGACTTTTACTCAAGTAGTATTATACCGGGTGACTTTCACTTTTACTTGAGTCATTTTCTATTAAGTTACCTTTACTTTTACTCAAGTATGACAATTGGGTACTTTTTCCACCACTGGAGGGACATCCCAAGGATTATGGGATAGCACTATCCGAACGAGATTAGGTGTAATGAGACTAACATCACTTCACTTTAGAGCATGTGCCATCCATCAGCACGTCACCCTTCATTAAGCACATGTTTATATCATATTTGACACAATTGACATTGGTGATTTATAAAGCATGAAATACAGTTATTGATGCTTTGTAATACATTTACAGTGCATTCGGAAAGTATTCACACCCCTTAACTTTTTCCACATTTTGTTACGTTACAGTTGTATTCTAAAATGGATTCAATTGTTTTTCCCCTCATTTATCTACACACATTACCCAATAATGACAAAGCAAAACAGGTTTATAGACATTTTTGCAAAAAATAAATAAAATGCTGAAATATCACATTTACATAAGTATTCAGACCCTTTACTCAGTACTTTATTGAAGCACATCAACCAAAGCATCTCCTGTTTCTATAAAGAATTGTACACCTCAGATTGTAAATTCACACCAAGCTGGATTTAGTCCTTTTTAAAAGATATAAGAAGTCCTCTTCTCTCAACTGAGGAATACAAAATCTTTCTCCATGTGATGGTATTCCTCCTGAGGTCTATTTAAAATTTTGGAACCAATTAGGTACTGTTACTTGAAATGATTAACACAGACATTCACAAAGGTACATTTGGAAGGAATGTAAATACCGTACTAATTTCGCTTTTATTAAAAAAGGGAAGGCCACCAGTACACTCACCATTGCCCTCTATCCTGATAAACACAGACATTAAACTATTTTCTGAATTCTGTCATCCCGTCTCGAAACTTACTTATGCAAATTGGTACATCTAGACCAAAGCATGTTTGTTTAAAAATGCTTATCCTCAGATAACCTCTGCCGTCTTTTACATATCTTATATGCTTCATCAGAAATGTATGTGGTTCTGTCCTTGAGCTGTTCTTATCTATTAACGTACTGTATTGTCATGTTTCACGTTTTGTGTGGATCCCAGGAAGAGTAGCTGCTGCATTTGCAACAGCTAATGGAGATTCTAATAAAATACCAGTTCTATCTCTCGACGCAGAAAGAGCTTTTGATAGAGTAGAATGGTTATATCGGTTTTGGAACATATGGGACTTGGCTCCAATTCCATTAATATGATTAAGATACTACATGCCAATCCCTCAGCCATAGTAATAACTTCTAGATATTCTGTTCTGTTCAGGATAATTGGAAGTAGCAGACAAGGTGATTCCATCTCACCTATGCTATTTTTGTCTATAGAGCCCCTGGCCCAGGCAATTCGACAATATCTCTCAATTCTACGGATCACGTCAGCTCATTAGCTGACAATGTCTTTCTTTATCTAGACGATGTATCTCAATCCCTCCCAAACGCTTTGAAGATCATAGACAAATTCAGCTACATCTCAAGTTATAAAATAAACCTAACCAAATCTGCACTACTGTCTCTCAGGACCCCGATGGAGGACTTCATCATCTCTACTTATGGTAGGAATGAATTAAGACTATATACATATATGGACAAGCGATGTCAGAGCGGAACGGACTAAGATACCGTAGAACAGTATAGAATACAGTATATATATATGAGATGCGTAATGCCGGATATGTAAACATTATTAATAGTGTTCCATTCCTTAAAGTGGCCAGTGATTTATAGTCTATGCCTATAGGCATCAGCCTCTAACGTGCTAGTGATAGCTGTTTAACAGTCTGATGGCCTAGAGATTAGAGGTCGACCGATTATGATTTTTCAGCGCCGATACCGATTATTGGAGGACCAAAAAAGCCGATACCGATTAATCAGACAATTATTTATTTTTATTTGTAATAATGACAATTACAACAATACTGAATGAACACTTATTTTAACTTCATATAATACATCAATAAAATCAATTTAGCCTCAAATAAATAATGAAACATGTTCAATTTTGTTTAAATAATGCAAAAACAAAGAGTTGGAAAAGAAAGTAAAGTAAGTGCCTTGTAAGAAAGCTAAAGTTTAAGTTCCTTGCTCAGAACATGAGAACATATGAAAGCTAGTGGTTCCTTTTAACATGAGTTTTCAATATTCCCAGGTAAGAAGTTTTAGTTTAGTTTGTAGTTATTATAGGACTATTTCCCTCTATACAATTTGTATTTCATTAACCTTTGACTATTGGATGTTCTTATAGGCACTTTAGTATTGCCAGTGTAACAGTATAGCTTCCGTCCCTCTCCTCGCTCCGCCCTGGGCTCGTACCAGGAACACAACGACAACAGCCACCCTCGAAGCAGCTTTACCCATGCAGAGCAAAGGGAGCAACCACAGGCTCAGAGCGAGTGACGTTTGAAACGCTATTAGTGCGCGCTAACTAGCTAGCAATTTCACTTCGGTTACACCAGCCTCATCTCGGGAGTTAATAGGCTTGAAGTCATAAACAGCGCAATGCTTGACGCACAACGAAGAGCTGCTGGCAAAACGCACGAAAGTGCTGTTTGAATGAATGTTTACGTGCCTGCTTCTGCCTACCACCGCTCAGTCAGATACTTAGATACGTGTATGCTTGTATGCTCAGTCAGATTATATGCAACGCAGGACACGCTAGATAATATCTAATAATATCATCAACCATGTGGAGTTAACTAGTGATTATGATTGATTGTTTTTATAAGATACGTTTAATGCTAGCTAGCAACTTACCTTGGCTTACTGCATTTGCGTAATAGGCAGTCAGTCTCCTTGTGGAGTGCACAAGGACTAGTTAACTGTAAGGTTGCAAGATTGGGTCCCCCAAGCTGACAAGGTGAAAATCTGTCATTCTGCCCCTGAACGAGGGAGTTAACCCACCGTTCCTAGGCCGTCATTGAAAATAAGAATGTGTTCTTAACTGACTTGCCTAGTTAAATAAGGATTAAATAAAGGTGTATAAAAAAAAATGCAAAATCGGTATCCAAAAAAAACTATTTCCGATTGTTATGAAAACTTGAAATCGGCTCTAATTAATCTGCCATTACGATTAATCGGTCGACCTCTACTAGAGATAGAAGCTGTTTTGCAGTCTCGGTCCCAGCTTTGATGCACCTGTACTGACCTCGCCTTAAAACCTCTTGAAGCTATGGGGGCGCTATTTCATTATTGGATAAAAAAAACGTGCCCGTTTTAAGCGCAATATTTTGTCACAAAAAGATGCTCGACTATGCATATAATTGACAGCTTTGGAAAGAAAACACTCTGACGTTTCCAAAACTGCAAAGATATTATCTGTGAGTGCCCCAGAACTGATGCTACAGGCGAAACCAAGATGAAACTTCAAACAGGAAATGAGCAGGATTTTTGAGGCTCTGTTTTTCATTGTCTCCTTATATGGCTGTGAATGCGCAAGGAATGAGCCTGCCCGATCTATCGTTTCCCCAAGGTGTCTGCAGCATTGTGACGTATTTGTAGGCATATCATTGGAAGATTGACCATAAGAGACCACATTTACCAGGTGTCCGCCCGGTGTCCTGCGCCGAAATTGGTGCGCAAACCTTAGCTGCAAGTATTTTTCCATGGAATTCAGAGAAGAAAGCAGGCTTGCACGAACGATATATCAATGAAGAGATATGTGAAAAACACCTTGAGGATTGATTCTAAACAACGTTTGCCATGTTTCAGTCGATATTATGGAGTTAATTTGGAAAAAAGTTAGGCGTTTTGGTGACTTAATTTTCGGTTTGTTTTGGTAGCCAAAAGTGATGTACAAAACGGAGCGATTTCTCCTACACAAAGAATCTTTCAGGAAAAACTGAACATTTGCTATGTAACTGAGAGTCTCCTCATTGAAAACATCCGAAGTTCTTCAAAGGTAAATTATTTTATTTGAATGCTTTTCTGGTTTTTGTGAAAATGTTGCCCGCTAAATGCTACGCTAAATGCTACGCTAGCTATCAATACTATTACACAAATGCTTGATTTGCTATAGTTCAAAAGCATATTTTGAAAATCTGAGATGACAGTGTTGTTAAGAAAAGGCTAAGCTTGAGAGCTAGCACATTTATTTCATTTGCGATTTTCATAAATAGTTAACGTTACGTTATGCTAATGAGCTTGAGGCTATAACTGAATACAGGTTTTTTTCATAGGCAAACGTGAACAAAACGGAGCGATTTGTCCTACACAAATAATATTTTTTGAAAAACTGAACATTTGCTACCTAACTGAGAGTCTCGTCATTGAAAACATCTGAAGTTCTTCAAAGGTAAATGATTTTATTTCAATGCTTTTCTGGTTTTTGTGAAAATGTTGCTGGCTGAATTCTAGGCTTATAGCTATGCTAGCTATCAATACTCTTACACAAATGCTTGTTTAGCTATGGTTGAAAAGCATATTTTGAAAATCCGAGATGACAGTGTTGTTAACAAAAGTCTAAGCTTGAGAGCAAATATTTTTATTTCATTTCATTTGCGATTTTCATGAATAGTTAACGTTGCGTTCTGCTAATGAGTTTGAGGCTATAAATAGGATCCCGGATCCGGGATTGCTTGTCGCATGAAGTTAAGGATGTTAGAGGGATGAACAGGCAGTGGCTCGGGTGGTTGATGTCCTTGTTGATCTTCTTGGCCTTCCAGTATCATTGGGTGCTGTAGGTGTCCTGGAGGGTGGGTAGTTTGCTCCCGGTAATGAGTTGGGCAGACTGCACCACCCAATTGCGGTACCAGGTGGTAATACAGCCCGACAGGATGCTTTCAATTGTGCATCTGTAAAGGTTTGTGAGTGTTTTAGGTGACAAGACAAATTTCCTCAGTCTACTGAGGTTTAAGAGGATCTGTTGCACCTTCTTCACCACATTGTCTGTGTGGGTGGTCAATTTCAGCTTGTCAGTGATGTGTAAGCCAAGGAACTTGAAGCTTTCCACCTTCTCCACTGTGGTCCCGTCAATGTAGATAGGGGGTGCACGCTCTGCTGTTTCCTGAAGTCCATGATCATCTCCTTTGTTTTCGTTGACGTTGAGTGAGAGGTTGCTTTCCAGATACCACACTCCCACAGCCCTCACCTCCTCCCTGGAGGCTGTCTCGTCATGGTTAGTAATCAAGCCTACTACTGTTGTGTCGTCTGCAAACTTGATGACTGAGTTGGAGCCTTCTTGGCCACGCAGTCATGTGTGAACAGGGAGTACAGGAGGGGCTGAGCACACATGCATCGCATCCACCGATGTCACACCTCCGCATCTGCAGTGAAAGGTGACAGTGATACAGCGGTGTTGTTCATACCATGAGACATCCCGAAAATCTGTCTTCTCACAAAACGTCTGTAGCGTCCGAACGGTTTAGCCTCTATGGCCCCAACAATACTGCAGATCTGCCAACTTCTGTCTGTAGCGTCCAAACAGTTTGGGCTACACACTAATATAACCCCTCTACGGAAAGGTTGTTTGGTTGTTGTCTAGGATGAACACAAGCCTCACAAGACTCGTCTGAAGGTACCCCGGTACAAGTTTAAAAAATACATGGAAGTATATATGGAAGTACTGTAGTTTAGTGCCTAAAATAAATAGGTGTAAAAATAGGTGTATAAAACAACAACAATTCCTGATCTTTCTTATACCTCTTAGATATGAGACAGACACCCCTCCCCCCGTTAGACTCTAGAAGGTTAAAAATGGAACAATAGAACACATCCTGACAGGTTGGTGGTATACATGGAATCTTGGAATGTTCCTTCAGTGGAACTCCCACAAGAGGGGAGAAGCCTAGGAGGGGAAGCACACAGACAAAGAGCATGGTCAATAATTCAGTGTTCTTGCTGCAATCCATTACACTGCATTTATAATACATCATATAGCCAGGGCAATGCCACGCAAGCCTGAACAGCAAGCCCGACCCCACTATTGAATTGTGCTGCAACACATCACACACACACACACACACACACACACCCTTGTTGGGGACCAAACAATTAATTCCGATTCAAAATCCTATTTTCCCTAAACGCTTAACCTAACCTTAACTCTAACACTAACCCCAGAACACCCTAACCCCTAAACCTAATCCTAACCCTAACTTGTAACCCTAATTCTTATATTTTTGTCTTATTTTTACATTCTGTTTATTGAAAATGTTCCAATATAAACATCCATATACATACATCAAGAACAACCAGTTCCTATATCCCCATCCCTGAGTCCCTAGTATCCTAACTGCACGTAGGGCTCCCTCCCTCCCCTCCCTATTCCCCCAGTACGAGCTCGACAGAAAGTCCTACATACAAAAATTGCAGTGAGAAAAAATGCATAAACAAACAAATTAGATTTATATAAACACAGTCATCAGATTGTATTTACACATGAATAAGGTTTTAGATACATAATTTATTACTTAACACAAATCAACCTAGCTAACTTATAACACAAATCAACCTAGCTAACTTTATATATATAAATAAGGATCTGTTTTAAAGCCCCACATCCAAAGTCAACCCTAATTACATAATCTAGTAAGTCTATGAAGTCTCCCCAAACCAACATAAATACATAAGGTTTCTTCGGTGTATTGTATGTTATCCTGGGGCGGCAGTGTAGCCTAGTGGTTAGGGCATTGGACTAGTAACCGAAAGGTTGCAAGTTCAAATCCCCAAGCTGACAAGGTACAAAATCTGTTCTTCTGCCCCTGAACAGGCAGTTAACCCACGTCATTGAAAATAAGAATTTGTTCTTAACTGACTTGCCTAGTAAAATAAAGGTAAAATAAAAATCCTTTCACATGGAAACTAGTGTTCTAATTCAGAGCAATACATTTATTAGCAGCTATAATTGATAATTTAACTAATTTAGCTTGATATTGACTTCTAGTTGTCAATAGAGACTCATCTCCTAAAAGTACCAGGGAAGGAATTATTGAAATATTCAAAAGAGGTCACGTGAGATATGACCTCCCAATATACATCAAGTTTTGGACATGCCAAAAACATATTTACGAGGGTTCCCACCTCTGTCTCACACAGGGCAGTATTTTCAGTATTTTGCGTAAATCTTATGAAGCCTCTCTGGGGTGAAGTATACCCTATGCAGCAAATTAAACAGCATCATTCTATGCCTAGTGCTAAACGACAACTGTTGGGAATCTAAGAAAAGTGTCTCCCACGTCTCTTCTTCAATAATGATGCCAAGGTCGTCTTGCCATTTAGAACATACATTCAGGGCTTCATTTTCTATCAAGGTCTGTAGACCAGAGTATATGCATGCTATAAAGCCTTTCACCCCATTCTATACTGACACAGCTTGTCAGCTGCAGTTGAGGCCAAAGGTTGTGATCTTCTTCCCTGTTGAAAAGCTATGTAGTGTCTGACCTGTAAATACTTGAAAAGTGAGATTGGGGAAGTTGGAACCTTGAGGCCAATATTTGAAAAGAGAGCATCACCCCAACCTCACATAATTGACCAATTGACCTTATACCTTTCTTGAACCAGAAAAGAGTGATACCATCTCTTAAGGGTAGCCTAGTGGTTAGAGCGGTGGACTTGTAACCGAAAGGTTGCAAGTTCAAATCCCTGAGCTGACAAGGTACAAATCTGTCGTTCTGCCCCTGAACAGGCAGTTAACCCACTGTTCCTAGGCCGTCATTGAAAATAAGAATTTGTTCTTAACTGACTTGCCTAGTAAAATAAAATAAGGTTTTTGGTAAAATAGGATTTCCATGAAATGGAGTTCGCTTATATACTGATTTATTTCCTCCAGTCAGCTTACGAACTTCTGTCAATAAGGTAATGTTTTATAAAGGGATTATTTATGGAGCTACTAAATGCTTTGGGTGGTGATAAGGCACGGTTGCCTGGTGACATGGAATGAAGAGAGTTTTCTTCTATTTGCCTCCAAGTCAGTGGATCAGAACTGGTGTTTAATATGGTCTGCACAAAGTATTGAGTTTAACTCTGGGGGGCTTCCTTTTTCCATAAGAATTTAAAAATCAGAGTGTTACAGTTTTTCCCAATTGTTTACACACTAAAACTGGTCCATGAGGCACAATTACCCAAACCTGTAACTCATTTAGCAGAACCATACACCAAATCTGCAATAATACTGGCACACGTTTTGCTTTACACTCAGATTGCAATTCTATAAGAAACATTTGGCAAAACACAACACACAATTCTCTACCTTTGGCACAACCACAAATCTATTGTGTGCAAATGAAAAGCAACACTGTTCAACAAGCTAAGCTCAATTACCAATTGATCACTTTCACTCTTCACATGTACAAACACAAATTGCATAAATGTTCACTTTGCAATCAGACCTTTGGTATGGATAAACATGCCACAGGTGAGTACTCCTGTGTTTGGAGAACAATGGAAGCAAACTTGGCTGAGGTAGAGGTGGAGGTGGGGGTAGAGGTGGAGGAAGACCATGAACAAGGAGAGTACTCTGATGAAATTCGGGCAGCTGTGGTGGACCATGTGGCCAACCATGGATTGACCTTGAGAGAGGGTGGGCAGAGAGTGCAGGCCAATCTGAGCCGCTTCACCGTAGCATCCATTCCAAAATGAGAATAGGTATGTACTGCATACATTGGATCTATTTACTACTTTTACTACTTAACAGTAGTACAACATAAAGCACAGTAAAGACTGTAGATTCTAATACATACTGTAAGGGGCAACAAAGTAAATGTTTCATGCATTACTGTACGAAATTGGGAGTTATATTACTTTGTAACATGTTTATCTTGTATACTATTACCATAGTGTTTACTGTACTGTATGCTATTTTGTTTTTGTACAATTGAAAGATGACCACCAAGTGGTGTTAGAACATGTCTATTTACAGATGAACAGGAGGCTACCATTGGGAAAATGGTAGTTGAAAATAATGCCATTAAGACTGTGGGAAATCCAACAGCAGATTATTAAAAACCCTGCCATCTTCCATAACATCAGAGTGAGCTTATAGCCCCGCATCCTTAAGAAACACCATCTCCAGACGAAGCAAATCTACAGTCCCATTTAAAAGGAATTACCAAAGAGTGAAGCACAAACGGTACGAATATGTGCAAGTAAGTAGTATTACACTCTTTAAACATTACAGACTCATTGATGTTGCCAGTGAACTACTATACAGCAATTACAGTATTTACTGTAATTTCAGATAATCATGGAGTTCCCTCTGCGTTGGTCAGGTACCTCATGTTCATAGATGAGGCTGGATTCAATTTAGCGAAGACGAGGAGGAGGGGAAGGAACATCATTCGTCAATGCACCATCATTGAGGTACCTGTCCAGTGCAGGGGAAATGTCACCATATGCACAGCTATGAGCCTAAATAGGATCCTCCACCTCCATGCCACCCTTGGACCATACAACACTGCCCATCTCTTTAATGTCCTGAACACCTTACATGACAGTTTTTTTAAGTCAGTGCAGAGATGTCCAGGTGATCCTGAGCAGCAAATGTACTGTATGTTCTAATTTGGGACAACGTGAGTTTCTATCGGGCTGCTCAGGTCCGCAACTGGTTCCATCACCATCCCAGGTTTACAATTCTCCATTTCTCAAACCCTTTGAAAAGTTGTTTTCAGCATGGCGGTGGATAGTGTATGATCGCAAACCCCATGAACGTAATGCCCTTCTCCAGGAAGTTAAGAAGGCCTGTGGTGACATTTCAGAGTCCTATCAGGGGTGGATGCGTCATGCCAGAAGATATTTCTCCTGCTGTCTGGCCAAGGAGAATATCGCCTGTGACGTTGCTAAAGATCTGTGGCCGGACAAAAACAACATGCATGACTGATATTGTTTTAGCAATGGAGTATTTGTGTCTTGACTTATGATTTAGATTTTACTGTGTTTTGACAGTTTCTTTATCTATTCCGTTCAATTGATCTAATATACAGTAAAGTAGTTACAAATAGGCCTAATTTTGTTCCAAAGCATATGCAAAATATATTTACTGTATGTTTGCATTTTTACTGTATGTGTGCTTACAGTATGCTGATTGACATGAATTGAGTCATGTTGAAATATAAAACTTACATTTTTGAATTTGTGTTCCTTTCTTGTTTGAGTACACACAAACAATACACAGTATAACAACAAAATATTCGTCTTTACACTGAAATAGGTTCTAATAGTAGTGTTTTGAATACATCCCAGTGTGATCTTAGTTCTCACTTAGGTAGATTAATTTGTTGTGTGTGTGTCTCACTTGTATGCAGATTTTCCTTTTTAGCAGGGAGTATATGATTTTAACTGCTGTGTTTCATTTTGCAAGATGTCTGTGGGCTTTGGGGAAATTGGCTAACTGTTTGTTTAGAGTTTTGAGTACCTGAGATGTTGTTTCAGCAAACGTGTGCTAACAATTAAGAAAAACTGTAATTTGTCAGAAAAAGTATTTAAAGTTTGGGTAGAGTTTGGATATTCACCTTTTGGCAAAATATTAATTTTTATACAATTAACACGTTCAATTAGTAACATTTGTGACATCATGCCACCTATCTAGTTCTTTCCCAGCCATTTTAAGTAACGGCACATCATTTACTTTACAGGTGTTAGTCATTTCTGTGGGAATTTGTTGCCCTAAATAAGTAATTATCTGAGACCTCCAGGAAATGGGTTATGCTTTTCGTCAGATTGATCTTGTAGCCTGAAAAGGAACTGAATTAATTCAACGTTTCTACTAGTGCTTGGAATGATTGCTCTGGTTTGGATAAGTAGATGTTGCTCGCGTAGAGAGAAATAGTGTGTTCCCGTTCACCTACCCAAATACCACGGATAGCTACCTAATAGCTTCCGTTCAGGGTTCAATAGCCAGGGCAAAAGGGAGTGGTGAAAGAGGGCATTTCTGCCTGATCCCACGAGAAAGCTTAAACTGAGAGGAAATATTGTTGTTAGTCAGAATCTGGGCAACAGGACGGTTATATTGTAGTCTGATACATATTTTGGACCTACAGTGGGGCAAAAAAGTATTTAGTCAGCCACCAATTGTGCAAGTTCTCCCACTTAAAAAGATGAGAGGCCTGTAATTTTTAATCATAGGTACACTTCAACTATGACACAAAATGAGTAGAAAAAAAATCCAGAAAATCACATTGTAGGATTTTTAATGAATGCATTTGCAAATTATTGTGGAAAATAAGTATTTGGTCAATAACAAAAGTTTATCTCAATACTTTGTTATATACCCTTTTTTGGCAATGACAGAGGTCAAACGTTTTCTGTAAGTCTTCAGAAGGTTTTCAGAGAGCATGAGCTCCTGAGTTCTTCTTCAAAAATATAGAATTAGAGTTGGATAAATGTAGATGAACTATAATTTTTTTCCATGGACTTATACAGGATACTAACCTCAACATCAAAACCTTCATTCCAATTAACAATTACATAAAAACATATATAAGCTTAATACTGTATATAAGGCTACCAAGCTGCTAGGAAAGAACTGACTGAAATTAGCACTGAAGTGTGAAGTGAGAGGTGTAAAAACTCTTGAGCCTAACAATGGAAGGAGAGTTTCACAGCCCCTCCCCACCCAAATGCAGAGGCCTTTGAAGCTCCCTTCATCTGTGGAGAGAAGATATCGTCCTCAGAATCCCCAAAATACAACAGCCACTGGACAACTTTGTTTGGATGTTGTAAAGGACCATTCGCCGATACTGATATAGCTAGCGAACGATCTCCTTTTCCACATGGAAAAGACAGATAGAGACTTGCTAGCTACCTTAGCTAGCTTGCTGGAGTTTTCTACAAAGAATCTGCCTCCTGAAAAAGCTTCTCCTACTCACGTTGCCTGCTGCTTGGATTCAACCTGGCAATCTGTTCACTGTCTGCCCTGGACTGTCTCCCCTGTCAGGTATATGTAACCCCGACACACTCCCCCTCTCTCCCGAGCTTTCCCTCACCTCCAGCACACATGCACTGTTGAGGCGAGTGATTCTGAACTTACAATGGCTAGCCCCAAGTTGCCATATTTTTGCTTGTGCTTTATGCTATTTGCCTCATGACTCCTGCATGCTTTGTTGACTATGAACTTGCTTGTTTACCCAACTGTGGGACAGTCTATGTTTTTTCCCACACACGGGACTCTGACTCTCTTTTGGTTACAGACTCTTGGCCTTCCATCCTATTCTAACCACTTCTCACCAGCTTTGTATTCATGTTACCTGGTGAAATTGTTGTACAATATGATGTTGTTGCCATCTAATGTACATTCAAATGTTTTAAATAAACATTGCAGAGCTTCCCTGTCCTCTGCCGTGCCCTGCTTGTATTACTGTTGATCTTATCTGGAAATGTGCATGTACACCCTGGCCCATCTACTGTTGCTAGCCCTTGTACCTTTCTGGTTATAACCTTTTTCGGCTAGACAGATCTTCCAACGGTGGTGAAGTGGCAATCTTCACCAAGGAACACCTTCAGTGCTCGTTTGTCTCCACCAAGTCTGTCCCCTAACAATTTGATTTGTCGGTTTAACGCATTAAACTTTCAAATAACTCTTTGTTGACTGTTGCTGGCCGTTATCGGCCACCATTAGCTCCGGCCTTTACCCTAACTGCCCTAAGCTCTCTCCTGGCCCTTACACTAAGTCTGAATTTGTCCTGCTAGGTGACATAAACTGGGACATGCTTAAACCACCTGACCAGGTCCTAAAACAATGGGACTCCCTAAATATTTCTCAGATTATTACCAATCCCACAATGTATGACTCTAAACACCCAGAAAAGGTTACTCTCCTCGATGTTATCCTAACAAATAATCCTGATAGGTATCAGTCTGGTGTTTTCTGTAGTGACCTTAGTGATCACTATTTTACAGCCTGTGTTCGCAATGGCTGCTCAGTGAAACGACTTATCCTGACTTGTCATAGACGCTTGCTAAAAACTTTCATGAGCATCCCTTCCTTCTTGATCTGGCCTCTGTAAATGGGTATGGAATCAGCTTGATCCCCTCTGTCGAAGATGCTTTGACCTTCTTTTTTTATATTTTCAGTGGTATCGTTTACAAATACATGCCCATAAAGAAAATGAGAATTCTAGGTTCAGCCCCTGGTTGACTGTAATCTGGCTGCAATTGTTGTTGACTTAGCCAAAGCTTTTGATACGGTAGACAATTCCATTCTTGTGGGCCGGCTAATGAGTATTGGTTTCTCTGATGGGTCTTTGGCCTGGTTTGCTAACTACCTCTCAGAAAAGAGTGCAGTGTATAAAGTCAGAACATCTGCTGTCTCAGCCACTGCCTGGCACCAAGGGAGTACCCCAAGGCTCAATGCTAGGCTAATTTACATCAACAACATAGTTCTAGCAGTTGGAGGCTCTCTCATTCATGTATATGCAGATGATACAGTCTTATACTCAGCTGGCCCATCCCTGGATTTTGTGTTAAACACTCTACAACAAAGCTTTCTTAGTGTCCAACAAGCTTTCTCTGCCCTTAACCTTGTTCTGAACACCTTCAAAACAAAGGTGATGTGGTTTGGTAAGAAGAATGTCCCTCTCCACACCGGTGTGATTACTACCTCTGAGGCTTTAGAGCTTGATGCAGTCACCTCATACGAGTACTTGGGGGTATGGCGAGATGACTTAATCGCTCCTCTTTCACCACAGCTGCCAAACTAACCCTGATTCAGATGACCATCCTACCCATGCAAGATTATAGATCGGCGGGTAAGGGTGCTGTCGAGTGGCTAAATGTACTTTACCATTCCGCCATCAGAATTGCCATCAATGCTCCTTTTCACTGCACTCTCTACACATCACTGCACTCTACTCTGTAATCTGGTCATCTCTGTATACACATCGCAAGACCCACTGGTTGATGCTTATTTATAAAACCCTCTTAGGCCTCACTCCCCCCTATTCTGAGATACCTACTGCAGCCCTCATCCTCCACATACAAAACCCATTCTGCCAGTCACATTCTGTTAAAGGCCCCCAAAGCACACACATCCCTGGGTCGCTCCTCTTTTCAGTTCGCTGCTGCTAGAGACTGGAACGAGCTGCAAAAAACACTCAAACTGGATCGTTCTCTCTCTTCATTCAAAGACTCAATCATGGACATTTACTGACAGTTGTGGCTGCTTCGCGTGAGTTATATATACAGTGCCTTGCGAAAGTATTCGGCCCCCTTGAACTTTGCGACCTTTTGCCACATTTCAGGCTTCAAACATAAAGATATAAAACTGTATTTTTTTGTGAAGAATCAACAACAAGTGGGACACAATCATGAAGTGGAACGACATTTATTGGATATTTCAAACTTTTTTAACAAATCAAAAACTGAAAAATTGGGCGTGCAAAATTATTCAGCCCCTTTACTTTCAGTGCAGCAAACTCTCTCCAGAAGTTCAGTGAGGATCTCTGAATGATCCAATGTTGACCTAAATGACTAATGATGATAAATACAATCCACCTGTGTGTAATCAAGTCTTCGTATAAATGCACCTGCACTGTGATAGTCTCAGAGGTCCATTAAAAGCGCAGAGAGCATCATGAAGAACAAGGAACACACCAGGCAGGTCCGAGATATTGTTGTGAAGAAGTTTAAAGCCGGATTTGGATACAAAAGGATTTCCCAAGCTTTAAACATCCCAAGGAGCACTGTGCAAGCGATAATATTGAAATGGAAGGAGTATCAGACCACTGCAAATCTACCAAGACCTGGCCGTCCCTCTAAACTTTCAGCTCATACAAGGAGAAGACTGATCAGAGATGCAGCCAAGAGGCCCATGATCACTCTGGATGAACTGCAGAGATCTACAGCTGAGGTGGAAGACTCTGTCCATAGGACAACAATCAGTCGTATATTGCACAAATCTGGCCTTTATGGAAGAGTGGCAAGAAGAAAGCCATTTCTTGAAGATATCCATAAAAAGTGTTGTTTAAAGTTTGCCACAAGCCACCTGGGAGACACACCAAACATGTGGAAGAAGGTGCTCTGGTCAGATCAAACCAAAATTGAACTTTTTGGCAACAATGCAAAACGTTATGTTTGGCGTAAAAGCAACACAGCTTATCACCCTGAACACACCATCCCCACTGTCAAACATGGTGGTGGCAGCATCATGGTTTGGGCCTGCTTTTCTTCAGCAGGGACAGGGAAGATGGTTAAAATTGATGGGAAGATGGATGGAGTCAAATACAGGACCATTCTGGAAGAAAACCTGATGGAGTCTGCAAAAGACCTGAGACTGGGACGGAGATTTGTCTTCCAACAAGACAATGATCCAAAACATAAAGCAAAATCTACAATGGAATGGTTCAAAAATAAACATATCCAGGTGTTAGAATGGCCAAGTCAAAGTCCAGACCTGAATCCAATTGAGAATCTGTGGAAAGAACTGAAAACTGCTGTTCACAAATGCTCTCTATCCAACCTCACTGAGCTCGAGCTGTTTTGCAAGGAGGAATGGGAAAACATTTCAGTCTCTCGATGTGCAAAACTGATAGACATACCCCAAGCGACTTACAGCTGTAATCGCAGAAAAAGGTGGCGCTATAAAGTATTAATTTAAGGGGGCTGAATAATTTTGCACGCCCAATTTTTCAGTTTTTGATTTGTTAAAAAGGTTTGAAATATCCAATAAATGTCGTTCCACTTCATGATTGTGTCCCACTTGTTGTTGATTCTTCACAAAAAAATACAGTTTTATATCTTTATGTTTGAAGCCTGAAATGTGGCAAAAGGTCGCAAAGTTCAAGGGGGCCGAATACTTTCGCAAGGCACTGTATATACTGTATATATACTGTATATACTGTTTATACCCTTCACATTCCAAATTATGAGATGATGAGTGTTAGGGGCAGACGTTTAGGTGTTTGATTGAAGCAAATTAGAAAGAGAGATGTAAATATATTGAGTGCGGAGAAAAATTTAAAACAAATGAAAAGGTACAATAACTGGTATATAAGCATACATCTCTCCAACCTGTGTGAGCTAGTATTAATTCCCCTCCCCAACCCCCTGTCTACTCTCTCCCCAACAGAGAGAGTAAAACAACCCAACCCTATCGAGGCTACAGCTAAGTGGTAACACATTCCCACTTACCTAGCCTTGCTATGCATGGTGACCCCAAGATAAATTAAATTATACATTTTTTAATTGTGTATTGCCATCACCTCTGTTGAATAATACATATGTATATCTTCTGACTTCAACTTCAACTGTATATATATATATATATATATATATATATACACACACACACACAGTGGGGCAAAAAAGTATTTAGTCAGCCAACAATTGTGCAAGTTCTCCCACTTAAAAAGATGAGAGAGGCCTGTAATTTTCATCATAGGTACACTTCAACTATGACAGACAAAATGAGAAAGTAATCCAGAAAATCACATTGTAGGATTTTTAATGAATGTATTTGCAGATTATGGTGGAAATTAAGTATTTGGTCAATTACAAAAGTTTATCTCAATACTTTGTCATTGTCAACAAAGGGTATATAACAGAGGTCAAACGTTTTCTGTAAGTCTTCACAAGGTTTTCACACACTGTTGCTGGTATTTTGGCCCATTCCTCCATGCAGATCTCCTCTAGATCATCCATATATATAGAAAATGAGACCCCTCACCAGAATGGCCACACCGGAGACATTGGGTGCATCATTCTCGATACTCTAAAGTGACTTTTACTCCTAATCTCTTCATTTATTGAAACACACACACATATATTACACATATATTATATATATATATATATATATATATATATATATATATATATATATATATATAATATATTATATACATATATAATATATTATATATATTATATATATATATATATATATAATATATATAATATATTATATATGTATATAATATATATAATATATTATATATGTATATAATATATTATATATATATATATATATATATATATATATATATATATATATATATATATAATATATTATATACATATATAATATATTATATATTATATATATATATATATATATATATATACAGTGTCACGCCTTGGTCTTAGTATTTTGTGTTTTAGTTAATTAGTTGGTCAGGCCAGGGTGTGACATGGGTTTATGTTATTGTGTGTCGTATTGGGGTTTTTGTAGGCATTGCGATTGTGGTTGATTAGGGGTGTGTTTAGTTTAGGTTTGGCTGCCTGAGGCGGTTCTCAATCAGAGTCAGGTGATTCTTGTTGTCTCTGATAGGGAACCGTATTTAGGTAGCCTGGATTTCACTGTGTATTTCGTGGGTGATTGTTCCTGTCTCTGTGTAGTTTCTCTGTGTAGTTTCACCAGATAGGCTGTATTTAGGTTTCACGTTCCTTTTTGTTGTTTTGTATTTGTTCTCAGTATTTTCATGTAATCGTCAAAAACATGAGTAACCAACACGCTGCATTTCGGTCCGACTTTCTTGCGACAAACGAAGAACGCCGTTACATACAGTTGAAGTCAGAAGATAACATCAACTTAGGTTGGAGTCATTAAAACTCCAACCTGAACATCAACCTTGGAGGACATCAACCTTTTCCTCTAGCTTCAAGATGGAGTCAACTAGCTTCTTGTCTGTTTCCTCCACATCTTTGCGTACATCAACAATTGCGATTTCATGGTTAGAGTGCCTGATTTCCAACTGGGTTAACCGCTCACTTGTGGCCAGTTGGTCTTGGTTTAGTTGATGCATGATTTAATCAATTTTGTTGAGTCGGGCAGATATTCTATTTGAACGATGGCCTTATCCACCTTGAACCAGGCAGGCGCTGCCTCATTGTCAGTCTTTGACAGGGAGGTAATTGAGGATTTAGGAAGGTCTGTCTTTTTAGGAGGAATCTTGTTTCGGAGCTGGTAATTGATAGCGTTATGTCTACTTGCTTTTTTAGTAGGTTAACAGCATAAATGTGGTTGAAAAATTAAATTATATATGAATTTATCAGAGCGCTATGCACAACGCGTACCCTCAGTGTGCCGCCATTTTTCCCCTGTAACTGTAATTCTTACCCTAGCCCTAATTGTAACCCGAACCCTAAACCTAACCCCTAAGCCTAAAAAAGCTATTTTTCTTGTGGGGACTGTCGAAATGTCCACACGTCCAAATATTCCTTGTTTTACTATCCTTGTGAGGACTTCTGGTCGCTACAAGGATAGTAAAACCAAACCAAACCACACACCCCTACTTCACACACACAGCATCAACAACTTGGAAGACGGATGGTTGTGTCGATATAGCCTGCACTCTGAGTGTGATAAAACATGATGTCTCTCCGGTGCCAGTAATGAAAACACTAGCAAAAACCTCCTCATTTCACTTCCAGAGTGTTTTACACTGTATTAAGCAGTGAACAATACACGCCCACAAGCAAAGGCTTATATGCAGCATCCTTCCTGCATATTCAATGCAAATATTGCTACAGAGCTCTGTTAATCTTGCTATTCTTTACATAACAACAGAGATAAACCTACACAAAAATAAACATGCACTGCTGCTGACAAGAGTGAATTTACTGTCTACATGGAGACAAGCAACATTTCAAGCATAAACTTCACACCTAGAGAAACAATACTGAGAGCACGATTGTTTTTGTTCTCATGCCTTCATTGATTTCCCCAGTAGCAGTAGAGATATAGGATGTGTATTTGTTTTCTTGACAAGTACCCAGAATTTTTATATGCATTACCAATTATATTCAGAGTGACATACAGTACATTGTTTGCAAAGAAGCAATGTACTGTATTTTTACTAAGGTCTTTACTGTGAAGGACCTCGGGGTTACTCTGGACCCTGATCTCTCTTTTGAAGAACATATCAAGACCATTTCAAGGACAGCTTTTTTCCATCTACGTAACATTGCAAAAATCAGAAACTTTCTGTCCAAAAATTATGCAGAAAAATTAATCCATGCTTTTGTCACTTCTAGGTTAGACTACTGCAATGCTCTACTTTCCGGCTACCCGGATAAAGCACTAAATAAACTTCAGTTAGTGCTAAATACGGCTGCTAGAATCCTGACTAGAACCAAAAAATGTGATCATATTACTCCAGTGCTAGCCTCCCTACACTGGCTTCCTGTCAAAGCAAGGGCTGATTTCAAGGTTTTACTGCTGACCTACAAAGCATTACATGGGCTTGCTCCTACCTATCCCTCTGATTTGGTCCTGCCGTACATACCTACAAGTACGCTACGGTCACAAGACGCAGGCCTCCTAATTGTCCCTAGAATTTCTAAACAAACATCTGGAGGCGGGGCTTTCTCATATAGAGCTCCATTTTTATGGAACGGCCTGCCTACCCATGTCAGAGACGCAAACTCGGTCTCAACCTTTAAGTCTTTACTGAAGATTCATCTCTTCAGTGGGTCATATGATTGAGTGTAGTCTGGCCCAGGAGTGGGAAGGTGAACGGAAAGGCTCTGGAGCAACGAACCGCTCTTGCTGTCTCTGCCTGGCCGGTTCCACTCTTTCCACTGGGATTCTCTGCCTCTAACCCTATTACAGGGGCTGAGTCACTGGCTTACTGGGGCTCTCTCATACCGTCCCTGGGAGGGGTGCGTCACCTGAGTGGGTTGAGTCACTGATGTGATCATCCTGTCTGGGTTGCCCCCCCTTTTGGGTTGTGCCGTGGCGGAGATCTTTGTGGGCTATACTCAGCCTTGTCTCAGGATGGTACGTTGGTGGTTGAAGATATCCCTCTAGTGGTGTGGGGGCTGTGCTTTGGCAAAGTGGGTGGGGTTATATCCTTCCTGTTTGGCCCTGTCCGGGGGTGTCCTCGGATGGGGCCACAGTGTCTCGTGACCCCTCCTGTCTCAGCCTCCAGTATTTATGCTGCCGTAGTTTATGTGTCAGGGTGGCTAGGGTCAGTTTGCTATATCTGGAGTACTTCTCCTGTCCTATTCGGTGTCCTGTGTGAATTTAAGTGTGCTTTCTCTAATTCTCTCTCTCTCTCTCGGAGGACCTGAGCCCTAGGCCTCAGGACTACCTGACATGATGACTCCTTGCTGTCCCCAGTCCACCTGACCATGCTGAAGCTCCGGTTTCAACTGTTCTGCCTTATTAGTATTGGAACATGCTTGTCATTTATGAACATTTGAACATCTTGGCCATGTTCTGTTATAATCTCCACCCGGCACAGCCAGAAGAGGACTGGCCACCCCACATAGTCTGGTTCCTCTCTAGGTTTCTTCCTAGGTTTTGGCCTTTCTAGGGAGGTTTTCCTAGCCACCGTGCTTCTACACCTGCATTGCTTGCTGTTTGGGGTTTTAGGCTGGGTTTCTGTACAGCACTTTGAGATATCAGCTGATGTACGAAGGGCTATATGAATAAATTTGATTTGATTTATGTACTGTATGATTTTTCGTTGTTAGCAAAACATTTGTGGAAGTGCCACTAGATTTAGTACTGGGATTAACAATTACAACCATGTTTTAACCAAGAGGGGGTGTTTGTGTTTGCATGTAAAGTGTAGAAAGCACACACCACTAATGTATGAACTATGGATGGATGGATAGATGGATGGAAAGTTGAATGGAAGTAGACTCACTTCCATGCTGGTCACGTTACATCGGTGAGTTCCAGCAAACCAGCCACTGCTGGAGCACTGGTCAATGTCCACATCCTGTAGGTTGACATCCACTCGAACCACACCCCTGTAAGAGGAGAGAAAGAAACACAGAGAGAGAGGGGGAGAGGGGGGTGGATAGAGGTTAGAGACAGCAGTTAGCTTACACTCAGACGTCTCTTTTAGCGTAAGAAAGAAAGAAAGAAAACGAGAGAAAGAACAAAAGAAAGGCAAATGTTGCAATCCATTGTGACCTCATCTATAACAGGGTCTCTACTTTGGTCCAATGTCTACAGGTGAACTATTGAGGGAAATAAACTATTCAAGGCAAAAACTGGTATGAGCATTGAATGCCAGAGTATTTTGTCCAATTTAACATCAACAACAACAAAAATGTATCGTGTGTATCTGGTTTATATGTTATGTAAAATAAACATCTTTATTTTAATGTTCCCTAATGAGAGAAGTGGCCAAGCTTAAATAGCCCAATTGAATTATGTTGACTCCAGCTCTGAGCATCATGTTTACTTTAACCAAAACATAAATATATTTTAGGCTTACAGTAAATCAATAGACTGATGGTGCGCTTGATGTTGTTTACCTCTGGGAGACAATATTGCACACACACACTATCTACTGGCTCATGGTTAATTAGGCTACTGATTTGGCGTGCATCCAAAGCACCTTCACATATCCACAGTTTGCATTTGGACAACTGGATAGATGGACTGCTGGATGCATATTGAGTAAGCTATAGTTAAATCAGGCTAGCTATTGTTCAGGCCCCGTATACATAAAAAGTCTGAGAGTATGAGTGCTGATCTAGGATCAGTTTAGACTTCTAGACTACAGTAAATATGATTATATGGACGGGGAGGGGCTAGCTCCCAGCCTGCCATCAGGTGTTCTCTTTCATGAAGTTTAAGATTATCAAATGGGCCCCAGGTGGGTCGCTCTCTTTATTCAGTCTGTCTGTTAGTCTCTTTCGCTTTCCTTTTCTCTCTCTTTCTTAACTTTTTTTTCAGTCTGCCATTAATCTCCCTGATCTCTGTATTTCTGTGTCTGGCAATCTTGCCACTCTTTATTACAAAATCAAACATTATCTCCCAATTCACCCAGTCTGTCTGTCTGCCCCTCTATCTCCATCTCTCTTATAATGCCCAGGCCTCAGGGGTTGTTCTCAAGAGGAGTCTGACAACCATTAGCTTCATCTGTCTGGTGGGAACTGGAACAAACACCAATGAAGAAAAAAGGCTGAGGCTCATGCCATCTTTCCCCTGGCGCAAGAATAAGACGGGAAAGAAAGAACATGTAACTGTGATAGAGGAAGTGTTGATAAGTGGAATAATCTGTGTGCATGTGGGAGGGAGTGAGGGAGAGAAGGAAGGTGAGAAAAAATGTGTGCGAGAATGTGAGGACTCGTGGAGGAGGGATTTTTTTTTTTTCACCAAGCAGGAGGGATTTTCTTTTTAAGTCACTCTGCTAGAAACAAAACCATACAGCGATACATAACCAGTGGTGGAAAAAGTACCCAATTGTCATACTTGAGTAAAATCACAGATACTGTACCATAATAGAAAATGACCAGATAAAAGTGAAAGTCACCCAGTAAATACTACTTGAGTAAAAGTCTAAAAGTATTTGGTTTTAAATATACTTTAAGTATCAAAAGTAAATGTAATTGCTAAAATGTACTTAAGTATCCAATGTAAAAGTAAAAGTGTTACTAATTTCAAATTCCTTATAACCAGGCGGCATGATTTTCTTGTTTTTTTAAATGTACGGATAGCCAGGGAGAGCCACACTCAGACATAATTTACAAACATAAGATTTGTGTTTAATGAGTCTGCCAGATCAGTTGCAGTAGGGATGACCATGGATTTTCTCTTGATAAGTACGTGAACTGGACAATTTTCCTGTCCTGCTAAGCATTCAAAATATAAGTATTTTTGGGTGTCAAGGAAATTGGCTGGAGTAGAAAGTATATTATTTTCTATAGGAATGTATTGGAGTAAAAGTCAAAGTTGTCAAAATATAAATAGTAAAGATACCCCAAAAAATGTATTAAGTAGTACTTAACCATATTTGATTAGCCTAACAGTCTAATCCAAACAAACCATTACCAAACAGCCATTATATTAAATCATCTTTCGACCAATGTGTTATAGGCTTACTTTAAAGTGATCTAAATGAACCTGTATCCAGCTGGGAGGAAAGAGAGGAGACGCCTCTGAGGACATGGACCAATACCTCAAGCTCAAAGCCAATGTTCTCATTCTGCATATCCTCCACAAAAGCACACTGGCATCATTTACATTTTGATTAGGTTTACAAAAAAACATGATCCGTCTTGGTTTCTTTTATCCTTGGGGTGAATAGATTGCTTTGGATGTACATCTAAAGAGTTGGCCCACAAACTCTCAGAAAAAGGAAGAAAGACGAGACAGTGCAGTGGGATTCTCTTTGATCTCGACACGTTGGGGTTGTAGTTGTAAAACCAAATCCACAAGCCTGTTCTTAAAGTCATGCTGATGCTGGTAATCACTAGACGACTATGCCACATCCATTTGTGGGAATGTCAATTGAGTTTTAATGTGCCCTCAGGACATTCTGAAATTTTGAACAGTAACCAGCTCTTTAAAAACTAGTAGAAGCAGTTACTTTCGCAGCTAATTAAAGGTCATCTTGCCGATGGCTTAATACCAATGTCCTCATAAAACGTTGTGTTCGTGGCCATAAAAAGAGAGGACTGAACTTTAAAAATACATTGGACTTGAAATTCCGAAAAGTCTTAAAAGCAGCTCCAAGGTCGATAATGCCTCCTCTATGGTTGAGCTCAAGTTGATTGCTATGATTTTATGCTAAGCAGCAACAGCAGGGGTCTTTGTCTGGCTGCTAATGTATCAAATTTGTAGTGGAGACACATCAACACTTTCAACACTTAGGCCTTTGTTTATCCCCTTCCAGATCTGAATTGTCTGGATCGGTGTGAGCAAGCATCATGACAGTTCCTACCCTATTGCAGAGACCTATCAAAACCTTTTTAATCTGTGAAGAGGTTTCAACAAGGGACTAGAGCAAGTGTGGGCAACCCTGGTCATGGAATCCCTGGGAGGCCACGTAGGTGAAATTTTGCCAATCACTGATATTAATACATCAGCTTAGTTGGTGTTGTAAATTAGTAAAGTCAGTTGTGGGGCTTGATTCGGACTAGGCGAAACTTTTGCTGTACCTGCAGCACTCCATACCAGAGCCCCTGGCTTAATGATATGGACTGGGTAATTCTTTGGGATTGGCTCAGGCAACCGCTTTGAGATCATCTTGCATTTATGCCAAAGAAATGCACAAAACTGACTAACTTACATACAGATGTACTATCTTAATTTGATCACTCTGTTGTCGCAGATAATTATCCTTCACGACTTGATATGCAAATGTGTAGTGTATGCATGGTTTAAAAAGACTTCTAAAAAGTTTGTAATTTCCACTTAGAAATATCATACTAACTAAAAATATATCACCCCTACAAAAATTTATATTAGTTATAACACACATAATAATTCACATTTCCTGTTGCTGAAATATTATTTTCCTGCTGTGAGAAATGGTTCAAATTAAGATCTGTAGTCCTACCTAAACAAATCAAGCTCAGTGATAAACTACCATGCTGGAATTATTATGTGGACACAGAGGAACTGAAATTTAAGTGGGAGTAAAGTGGACTTGAAATTCAAAGTGGTTTCAGATTGCCATTGTACTGCATGTCTTTTATAATTTATTCATGACTAAATCTATTTTTGGACACACTTGGACTGGAGCCTTGAAATATGAAGTACTTTGTGTTTCCCAATTAACTAACCTACACTTTCAAACACCTATCGCACAAAAACATACAACAAAGCCAGGTCTTTCGAACCATGCAAGCTATGATAGCAAAGTTAAACTAATTCAGCCTACTGTTTCAGTTTTACATTTTTACAGCATACACAAAAAGGAAGTGTAGTCTTCCAGTGTGATTACAAAAAAAAACATGAGCTGTTTTTGACAGACAGCAGTGTTCATAGACAGTATAATGTTAAATGTCTGAGATTCTATCAAGCCATCTGTTCCTTCCACTAGGGCTGATTTATGGATTGCACAAGCATCAGATGTGCAGGAAGACAACTATAGGCTACTCAAACGTCCCACAATGTCTATCCTATCCTCAATTTAATGTATTGCCCTCTTGCTGTGCATATCACTTGATGGGACTAATCATTTTTTTATAGTTATTCACTGAGTAAGTTTTATTTCATATTCACTGGACCTATTCTTTGTAAAGTGGAGGGAATATTATGGGTTATGTTTGGGTTGGCTTTCTCAATTATAAACTACTGAAGATTCGACTACCACAGCAGGACCAAACGTTGTTTTCAATAATGGCTAGCTCTGTGCAAACTATTCACAAGCATCAGAATAGAGGATAGGTCGAAAGTTACGATCGTAATAAGATGCTCTAGCTAAACTTTAAAACGTTGTTGTGGGGAAGCAGCTTTATCCTACTGTTTGTGTGGAAAGGATCTATGGGGGCCCTTCAAAGCGTGGGAAGCGCGCGGTCAGTTCAGCAATGCTGTCTACTCAGGGCCAGAAAAACTATATTTAGGCCTACCTACCATTTCTTCAATCAATAAACAATAGATGCGGTACATTTTAACCGAATGTATTACTTTCAAACAAACAGTCACGAGTGACAACCTTAGCCTCACCTGAACTCGGGCGCGGAATTTGTCTTCAACCCATAGAACCCAGCAGACAAGGTGAGTAACCAGTGTGGTACGAAATTCCCATGCTCGCATTCCAGGTAAGGCGCAGACCACTTGATTTGACTTTTGTCCAGAATGTAGCTATTTTGAGTGGCTGTGGCGTCTCTGCCTGACGCCCTTCTCTGACTGTGCATTTTCTTTCGGTCCCTGAACTCGTTAAACCACTCAGAATCCGGGCTCCTGCTCTTGAGACGGTGGTGAGCAGAGTTGGAAAGGTCCTGGAGGACCACTTCCCTGTCAGTTCTTGTCGCTTGAAGGAAAACGTGAGGACCCGGTGTTGGAGCATCATTATGGAATGTAACCACTGCCTTGTGAATTTTGGGGTCCCCTTCAAGAATACTCCGAACCAGCGCGTGGTACCAGTGAATATCCCTCCGAAGGCTGTACTCTCGCGACCTGTTGGCTTGTAAAATCATGTTCAGGAAGTTGGTCGCGTGCGCTATAGTGTCCAGCACGCTATGGAGAGAATAATGAGAGGCCACATTGGTTCCACCGCGGAGGCTACTCAACTCATACCTCCGAGAACAGTTGACTTGTTCAAGAGCCGAAGAGTCTCCAGTGTGCAGGAAAGCTGTCACCACTCTAGGCAGGTCCTCCTCGATTTTGTGCGCCACCACCGTGCGCTCCGTGGCGGATCCTGGGTTGTAAGTTGGATGGTGCAGTGATTCCTTGTTGATATTTTGAGTGCTGAAAATAGAAGGGTTCTTTCCCCGTATTTCTGCGTCTTTGTCGTTATCCGACCATTCTACATACCCATAATTGGATCCGAAAACAAATCCCATTTGCAAAAGCATTTGAATAAGGAAAAAACACATAATTTGACTTCTTTTACCGACACAGTGAAGAATCCGTTTGCTCGGTTGAAAACCAAAACTAACCCCTATCGAGGAACAACTAAATGTGTACGCTAATGTTAAACTACTATGTGATTACTTCGTATCTTCCCTATTTTATAACATAAGGTGCCATTTAAAGATAGCCTTCTACCAAAACCTCTAGGCTACTTGCTACTTGTCCATGATAAAGAGATGCTCGACTTCACTTGCTTCCACCAACCGCCGCCGTTCACGCTTTGCAACCGAGTGTCAGGCAGATGTTTTCACAGTCAACCAATGTTCTTACTGCCCAGACATTTTTAGTTGGACGTGACGCCTTCCCAACTCCAAGCAGCTAATTATAAACAGCTATGTTATTGCAGCGGTGAGCTCTGGTAGTCGCTTTTACACAGAGCCATGGGCGAGGTAAAACACAAGCCGCCCACTTCAATCCTCCTAGAGCAGGCAGGAGCATTAGAGTGAAAACAGAGGAAATACTGGAGGCTCGAGCAAATTGCTTTCATAGTCCCATCCCTTCCAATATCGCATAGGGCACCTGAAGTGTCGTAGACACACGCGTGTGGCTGCTATTGCTGTCAATCCTCTTTGTGAAGTGGGATAATATGGGTGGAGCGAGCTGCAGGAGCTGTTCTGTGCTGAAAGTAGCCTGTCAGTATGGGAAAGGATGTTGACCGATATATGCATGACAAGTAAAGTGAAACGTGCAGGGTTTTAATTGGGATTTTGCAGTGATGAAATAGAGCCTATTATTTTTCTATTTTCCTTGATAACTGGCCAGTCATCTCCCACAGTGATATCTTTATTTTATCATTACTAAAATGCATGTCAGGTGTATGACAAAAGTGTTCAAAAGTGGTGTTCAAAAGTGGTGTGGCAAAATTTGCACGTGTCTTTTCTACCTAATCAGGTAAAACTCTGGCTCCTATTTGTAGGCAATTACAAAATAGTGTCATTATAGATAGCTTCCTTTTTCATCTGTGACTACAGGGCTGGTGTTCTTCTTCTCCGGTCATGTGAATTCGAAACACTCCTGGCCTCAGGTGGATCAAGCTCTTTCAAACTACCACAAACCTTGTTATTATTCATTCTGGATATGATATCAAAAGAGCCAACGTCAATGGACAACATAAGTTGTCTACTAGTGACCTACTATAGCAGGATTGAGCATTATGTAAATGCTTCCGTCCCTCTCCTCGCCCCAACCTGGGCTCGAACCAGGGACCCTCTGCACACATAAACCACAGTCACTCACAAAGCATCATTATCCATTGGGCCACAAAAGCCACAGCCCTTGCAGAGCAAGGGGAACAACTACTTCGAGGTCTCAGAGCGAGTGATGTCACCGACTGAACCACTATTAGCGCGCACCACCGCTAACTAGCTAGCCATTTCATATCGGCCACATAAAGACTAGTTACCAATGTATTTAAATATCTATTTCACTCTATACACACACACACACATACACAATTTTAAGCAGTGGATAGAAAATAAAAACACAGACAGACAGGTTTCAATGTCGAAAAGTATTTTAATTTGCTGTCATTAAACCTATTATTTACTCATCTGATTTACAGTGCTCTTCTGCAATTATTCATTTTGTAAGTTTTATTTAAGGCAGTAGAATTTGAAACGAGGCAGGGTTAAATTTAACACTATACACAGTAGACTTTGTTACAATGTTGTTTTTTTATGTGTAAGTCATCATTAAACCACAAACCTTGTGTTGTTGTCCTGGTCTCCATCTGGCCCACCAGAGGTTGGTTCCCTGGCGCTCACTGTAGGAACTGATTGCCTGTAAAAATCCATGTCTTCAATCATTAAATCAACTACTTTCAACATTTTAATTGAAAATACTATGCCCCTTTTCATGAAGTAGATTTTATTGAATGTTTCAATAAAATGTCATAATACGTTAGATTTAGCTGCTGGGAGGCAAGAAGACCCCTAGCTCTGCTAAAACCAAAGACGTGCCATTTTCAAGGGATTGTTAAATTAGGGCTGTCCCCCCCCCAAAATATTATCTTGGCTGACTGAAAGTCGTCTGTTCTTTCGACCAATCGGTTGCTCAACATTTTTAAACGTGTACTTTTCCATATATAGACACACCCTATGTGTTTTAATAAAATAAACTACAGTGCCTTCGGAAAGTATTCAGACAAATGGACTTTTTCCACATTTTGTTACATAACAGCCTTCTTTAAAGAATCCTCAGCAATCTACACACGATACCCCGTATTGACAAAAAATGTTTTATTTTTTTTAGCAAATGTATAAAATATTAAACACAGAAATACCTTATTTACATAAGTATTCAGACCATTTGCTATGAGACTTGAAATTGAGCTCAGGTGCATCCTGTTTCCATTGATCATCCTTCAGATGTTTCTACAACTTGATTGGAGTCCACATGTGGTAAATTAAATTGATTTAACATGATATGGAAAGGCCTGTCTATATATTAAGTCCCGCAGTTGACAATTGTCCATAGAGAGTTGAGACAGGATTGTGTCTTAAATGGAAGCAGTTTGGAACCACCAATACTTTCCTAGAGTTGACCCCTGGGCAAACTGAGCAATCAGGGGAGGAGGGCCTTGGTCAGGGAGGTGACCAAGAACCCAATGGTCAAAATGACAGAGCTCTAGAGTTCCTCTGTGGAGAAGGGAGAACCTTCCAGAAGGACAGCCATCTCTGCAGCACTCCACCAATCAGGCTTTTATGGTAGAGTGGCAAAACGGAAGCCACTCGTCAGTAAAAGGAACATGACAGCCCACTTGGAGTTTGCCAAGAGGCACCAAAAGACTCTCAGACCATGAGAAACAAGATTCTCTGGTCCCATAAAACCAAGATTGAACTCTTTGGCTTGAATGCCGAGCTTCACGTCTGGAAGAAACCTGGCACCATCCCTACAGTGAAGCATGGCCGTGGCAGCATCATGCTTTGGGATGTTTTTCAGCAGCAGGGACTGGGAAACTACTCAGGATTGAGGCAAAGATGAATGGATCAAAGTACAGAGAGATCCTTGATGAAAACCTGCTCCAGAGCTCTCAGGACCTCAGACTGGGGCGAAGGTTCACCTTCCAACAGGACAACAACCCTAAGCACACAGCCAAGACAACGCAGGACTGGCTTCTGGACAAGTCTCTGAATGTCCTTGAGTGGCCCAGCCAGAGCCTGGACTTAAACCTGATCGAACATCTCTGGAGAGACCTGAAAATAGCTGTGCAGCAATGCACCCCATCCAACTTCACAGAGCTTGAGAGGATCTGCAGAGAAGAATGGGAGAAACTCCTCAGATACAGGGGTGTCAAGCTTGTAGAATCATACCCAAGAAGACTCAAGGCTGTAATCGCTGCCAAAGGTGCTTCAACAAAGTACTAAGTAAAGGGTCTGAATACTTTTTGTATTGTTAATGTTTTTATTTTTAATAAATTAGCAAACATTTCTAAAAACCTGTTTTTGCTTTGTCATTATGGGATATTGTGTGTAGATTGATGAGGAAAAAACATTTGAATCAATTTTAGAATGAGGCTGTAACCTAACAATATGCAGAAAAAGTCAAGTGGTCTGAATACTTAACCAAGGCACTTCCTAGAGCTGGCCGCATCTTGTCTGATGCTTTAAGCTTACAGTTTGATGCCTCAAGAGGGTGCCAAAGATCTAGATAGCCAGAAGAAAAAAACCTTAACCTGACCCAACTATTCTCCTCCGGCTGGCTTTTGCAGATTCTGCCATTACTCTCCTGAAGTTGCTGGTAATAGCCTACACTAGGAGTCAGCAACCTTTCTCATGTGAAATGCCAATTTATCTTACAATTTTTACAGATCTGCGTGCCAGTTATGGTGTTCATATGCACATTTTTGTGAAACAGTTTAATTTTATTTTTAATAACATCTCAAAATCACTGTCATGTGGTAAATCAAAATTCTATCAAAATCTTAATGAAAACCTAAAAAGTAACTTCCATTGCCAACTTTGTAAAAATAGCCTACATAAAGCCAACAAATAAAAACATTGGGAAAGGGGGATACCTAGTCAGTTGCACAACTGAATGCATTCAACTGAAATGTGTCTTCCGCATTTAACCCAACCCCTCTGAATCAGAGAGGTGCGGGGGGCTGCCATAATCGACATCCAAGTCTTCGGCGCACTGGGAACAGTGGGTTAACTGCGTTTCTCAGGAGCAGAACAACTGATTTTTACTTTGTCAGCTTGGGGATTCAATTCATCCAGCTTTCGGTTACTGGCCCAACGCTCTAACCACTAACCACCATTGCAGCCTGCAGGTAGAAAATATTCTGATAAAAATAAATATTCTATAAATCACATTGGCTACACATGGCCTGTCTGCAGGGGTGCAACTTTCACTGGGGACAGGGAGGACATTTTGAAATTGCATTTTTGTCCCCCTCCCAGTTTTATCATTGGAATTGGATACAACAGGAGGGAACGGTGTGGTTTAGGACCATGTGGAGGACCTCTGAGCGGTCGGGTAGGCTGTTTGGAGTGTTTATCAGACTAGATAAAAAATAAAACCAAAGTTGCGCCCCTGCCTGTCTGCAACGAACTTGAAACATCTATTTGCACAAGGGATAATAATCAGTGCTTGACTTGGGCAGCCGGCACCTCAGATTTTCTACTGCTTGAGCTCCTGTTCCTCTTACAGAATATTAGCTCAAAAGTATTGTGGGGCTCGTGCACCTAAATATAAACAGTACCAGCACCCAAAATGAGTACCAGAACCTATTTCATTCCAAGTCAAGCACTGATAAGAAGCCTATTTTATGACATTTCCACTGGATCAGAGCATGACATTTTTCCCTTTCACTCTGAGTGTTTATTGAAAGGGAGAGAGCTGGAAAGATTTTTCAAATACACTGACAAACTATTGTAATTCTCAATGGATGTGAAAACAGACTTTGTTTGCTTGCTGTTTGAGGTGAAGAAACCATTACTTTGAGAAGCTCCATGTCATTAGTGGTCGTGAGTTAAGCCAATCAGAAATACTATCAGATCCCGAAATGGGTACATTTATATGCATACATTTGTGCACACGCCAGGTAGCCTATAGGCCTACTTCATTGTGTGCGCATCCTTACTCAACATTTACAGGAGCGCTCCAAACAAAAGACAATGACTAAATTGACAGAACTCGTAAATGGAATTAAACAAACCTAAACTTGTTTCTCACAAGTGTAGAATAGGTTGTGCACTCTGCAAACAATGTGTCCACTCCGACAATGAGAACAAGGAGACAGGAATAATAACAGTGCATGCATTAAAATAAATTACTGTAACCAAAGTAACAAAACGGTACATGTCCTACTGATGATATATGTAATGGGGAATTGATATACACTAAATATAAAATGCAAACAATTCACACAATGAATGTGCACAAATTGGTGTTAGAGCGTGCATTCTAGAGAGAAGTGCATTGTGCATCTGGGCGCATGGTCAAGCCAACGTCTTCATTGACTGTGCAGCATTCAAGGTAATATGGCTTCAGCAGAAGTCAGGGAAAGAATGGCCTCAGCAGAAATAAGGACATTCATACTTGCGCTTCGAGCAGTTCAGATGCGGAGCTATACAGAGCCCTCTACATTGTTACAAAATTTGGGAGGCGAATGGCGATGCAGTACACAGCTCGATTTGGCCTCTGCATGCCTCTGGAGGCTCCGCCATTGCATCACACCCTCCATATGGAGCATCACACCCCATTTTTGAATCAAGCATAAATTGGCTTTTAGTGTAGGCCTCCGCAATGGATAAGTTCACTGAGATCTCGGTTGACCAACAGCCTAACGACCAAACAATCGACCAGTCGACAAATTGGGGTCAGCCCTAAAATAATTGTTATAACTATTTGGTTTTCATATCATCACCTACTGAGCATAGTCAGAACTACAGATGTCCAATTATTCCATGCAAAACAGCACACATTTTGCTCAGCAAACAACATAATTTAGCTTGCTTCATCAGAGGTTAGGCTTTTGGAAAGAGCTTGACATCGGCTAGTCCTCTTCCTGGTGAAGTTGTCAGTCGTACTACTGTCATCACTTCTATAGATGGCATGCAAATAAAACAATATTTAGATATTGTCATCTAGTTTATCCCCTGAAAGTTTGCTTGTTAACTAGCCATATTGATAACTGTTATTACTGTAGCTAACCTCTCTGGGCAACCCGACGCGCTAGCGTCCCACCTTGCCAACAATAAATGCAAATGCGCTATGCTAAATGCTAATAGCACTCGTTAAAACTCAAACGTTGATTAAAACACACATGCAGGGTACTCAATTCAAGCTACACTCGTTGTGAATCTAGCCAACAAGTCAGATTTTTAAAATGCTTTTCGGCGAAAGCATAGAAGCTATTATCTGATAGCATGCAACACCCCGAAATACCTGAAGGGGACGTAAACAAAAGAATTAGCGTAGCCGGCGCTACACAAAACACAGAAATAAAATATAAAACATTCATTACCTTTGACGAGCTTCTTTGTTGGCACTCCTATATGTCCCATAAACATCACAATTGGGTCTTTTTTCGATTAAATCGGTCCTTGTATACCCAAAATGTCCATTTATGAAGACTGTGTGATTCAGGAAAAAAATACTTTTTCTAAACGCAACGTTATTTTTTAAAATTAAAAAAGTTGCCTATAAACTTCAAACTACTTCTGTAATCCAACTTTAGGTATTAGTAAACATTAATAAAAGATCAAATTGATCACGGAGCAATCTGTATTCAATAGGAGCAAGTTTGGAAAACGTAGTCCACTTTCCCCCTTCCATTTCTTCCTGCTGTGTACCCGACGAGAGGATGTGCCTATTACTCTTATGACCAAGGATTTACCTGCATAGAAATCACAACACTGGCGACATCGTGTGGAAGCTGTAGGAACTGTAAGCCGTTCGCTATCTATTATACCTTGCAATAGACAATACAGAGACTGGCGGATTGATTTTTTCTTTGTCGATTTTGTGATAAGGTTTCCTTGCGATTTTGACCACGAAACACGTTCTGTTATAGTCACAGACATCATTTAACCAGTTTTAAAAACTTCAGAGTGTTTGCTATCCACACATACAAATCATATGCATATACTATATTCCTGGCATGAGTAGCAGTACGTTGAAATATTGTGCGATTTTTAAAAGAATGTTGAAAAAAGTAGCCCGATCTCTAACAGGTTCTAACTAGCCAAGTTGACATGGTCCATCAATCAATGTAGCCTAAATCATGTCTGTCAGCAGCAATCATAATTAAAAACAATGTTGAAAAGGGGATCATGTTACCTAATTTCGCTAGGTAGGCCTCCGTTGGGTGGGGAAAAAGTACATTAGGTCTACTTACCACTCACCATATGTTTATCCATCTGTACAAAGTTTCTACTGATATCTTACAAAGTAAACATTATCAGCTAACAGTACCACAGCAAATGCACCCTTCTGCTGTTTGACAGGCAGAGCCCAAAAAAGATAAGAAGTTAACCTAAACCACTCATACATGTCAGGTATAGTTTACTTTTATTTTATATCACTGAAATATTCAATTAATGGTGGCCAATATTGAGCGGTATCATGAGGCTACCCTACGTATCTTAAATTACATGATGAATTGATGTTTACTGATCATGAAAAGCATACAGTTACTTTCAGTATAACTTTGATGATAGAGCTAAATGTGGGCAATTGTTTTGCATGGAATAATCAGAAATGTGTAGGTCTGACTACAACCCAGTCGCTCATAACGGTGTATGTATACCACGCAGAAATACTTTTCAAACATTGTGAGCGATTCGGTTGCTTAGACAAGCTTTTCCTATCCTATTGTAGTGGATGAGGAGTAAAATGTTTATTGTGCAATGGAGGCTCCTCCACAGGAGAAAGGGAGGACCATCCTCATCCTCATAAAAATAGTGAAACATTAACATTTTTATAAATCTATGCTAAATATATTCATGTCACCAAATAATTGATTAAAACACACTGTTTTGCAATGAATGTCTACAGTAGCCTCAACAGCATTCTGTAGGGTAGCACCACGGTGTAGCCGGAGGACAGCTAGTTTCCGTCCTCCTCTGAGTACATTGTCTTCAATACTAAACCTAGAAGGCTCGGGGTCCTCACCCCCTTCCATAGAATTACACAGTAATTATGAAAACCTCAGAAGGACTACCTCCAACCTACTAGTGCCACACCCTGATCTGTTTCACCTGTCTTGTGCTTGTCTCCCCCCCAGGTGTCTCCTATTTTTCTCCATTATCCCCTGTGTATTTATACCTGTGTTTTCTGTTTGTCTGTTGCCAGTTTTCTCTTGTTTTGTCAGGTCTTACCATCATGTTTCTCATGTTCTCTAGTTCTTGTTTTCTAGTCTTCCTGGTTCTGACCTTTCTGCCTGCCCTAACCTTGAGCCTGTCTGCCGTTCTGTCCCTTTTTTTACTCTGCTTTGGACTACGAACCTCTGCCTGCCCTCAAACTACCCTTTTGCCTGCCCTTTGGTTATAATAAATATTCTGAGAACTAAACCATCCACCTACTGTGTCTGCATCTGGGTCATATCCTGAGTCGTGATAGTACGAACAGGCCATGACTGACCCAGCAGACTCAGACCAGCTCCACAACGCTGTCTCCCTACAAGGAGTCACAATTGGAAGACACAATGAGCTACTTCAGAACCTTATGGAGGAACTCCATACATTGGAACGCCATGACCATATGTTCAGCTCCGTACTGGAGCAAGCCACAACGGAAGCCTCCCGGGTGCTCAGTAACCTCACTACTAGCGATGCTTCTCCCCAGCCAACCCCGGCTTCCCGAGAAGCTCGGTTTCCTCCTCCGGAACGCTATGCTGGAGATTCTGGAACCTGCCGGCCGTTTCTCTCCCAGTGCTCCCTCATCTTTGATTTGCAGCCCTCTTTCTTTCCTTCAGATCGATCAAAGATAGCGTATCTTAAAACGCTAATGTCTGGAAGCGCGCTCACGTGGGATACGGCAGTGTGGGATCAGAAATCCGCTGTTTGCCTTAGTCTGGAGGATTTTGTGGCAGAGGTAAGGAAGATGTTCGATTCCCTTTTGTCCGGAAGAGAGGCACCTCGGAGGCTACTTCTTCTGCGTCAAGACTCCCACAGTGTGGCAGACTACGTGGTAGACTTTTACACGCTGGCTGTCGAAAGTGTCTGGAATCCGGAGTCCCTGTTCGACACCTTCCTTCATGGATTATCGGAGGTATTCAAAGACAAGCTCGAAGCCCGGGAGTTACCCAGGGACCTCAACTCCCTCATGGCATCGACTATAAGGATAAATAGGCGCCTGCTTGAATGCAGGACCACACCACTTCAGGGGCGGCTTTATTCCCTCACTGGCCCGGAGACCAAGACCATGGAGGTATACATTGAGGACTCTCTAGCTGCCAGAATCATGCGTCCTTCTGCCTCCCCTGCTGGCATAGGATTTTTCTTTGGGGGGAAAAAGGACTAAATCCTGTGCCCAAGTATTGACTAACAGGGCCTTAATGACATCACTGTAAAAATCAGTACCCGCTACCACTCCTCGGCTTTCAAGCTTCTCTAGGGGGCGACAATCTTTTCGAACTTGGTCCTTCGGAACGCCTACCACCTGGTTCAGATACGGGGAGGAGATGAGTGGAAGACAGCCTTCAATGCGG
This sequence comes from Oncorhynchus masou masou, assembly GCF_036934945.1. Classification (NCBI taxonomy): domain Eukaryota; kingdom Metazoa; phylum Chordata; class Actinopteri; order Salmoniformes; family Salmonidae; genus Oncorhynchus; species Oncorhynchus masou. The sequence goes on along the minus strand of NC_088214.1, from coordinate 40,133,804 downwards.
CTAGCGGACACTACAGGTACCTGGTTATGCCGTTTGGTCTGACCAACGCACCCACATGGTTCCAGGCCCTGGTCAACGATGTGCTCATGTGACATGTTGAACCGATTTGTGTTTGTCTATCTCGACGAAATCCTTGTCTGACAAGTCTTCCAGTGCCTCCTGGAGAACCATTTTTTTGTTAAAGCGGAAAAATGTGAGTTCCATCGTTCCACTATCTCCTTTCTTGGATACGTCATCGCTGCAGGGAACATTCAGATGGATCCTGACAAGATGAGAGCGGTGGTGGTTTGGCCCCAACCCACATCCAGAGTGCAGCTGCAACTTTTCCTGACATTTGCACATTTCTACTGCCGCTTTATTCGTGGCTACAGCACCCTGGCCTCCCACCTCTCTGCATTCACTTCTCCCAAAGTTCAGTTCATGTGTTCCCCAGCTGCTGCCCGGGCGTTTCTCAATCTAAAGCACCATTTCACGCCTTGGACATTGGAGTGGGGGCCGTCCTGTCCCAGCATTCTGTCCAGGACCAAAGCTGTATCCCTGCGCTTTCCTCTCCCATCATCTCAATTCTGCTGAGAGAAACTATGACATGGAAAATCAGGAACTTCTGTCAATCAAGTTGGCGCTGGAGGAGTGGAGACACTGGCTTGAAGGGGCGACCATAAGAATTTGGAGTATCTCCGCACCGGCAAAAGCTTCAACTCAAGGAAGGCTCATTGGGCTCTGTTATTCACTCAACTCAATTTTACCATCTCCTACCGCCCTGGGTCCAAGAATGTGAAGCCTGACGTCTTCTCCCCCTGTATAGTTCCGCTGCTACATCATCTGACCATGAGACCTTCCTCCCTACCTCCTGTCTAGCAGCTACACTAGTCTGGGGTATTCCAGGTGGGGCCAGACTAACAGGATGTTCGTCCCAGATTTGGTCCTGGTCCTGATTCGGTCCTGGAATGGGCACATTTCTCTAAACTAACCTGTCATCCTGGCTCCCGTTGGACCCTAGATTTCATCCGCCAACATTTTTGGTGTTCCACCATGGTTCCAGATGTCTCCGCATTCATCGCCGCCTGCACTGTGTGCACACAGAACAAGACCCTGGGGCAAGCTCCAGCTCGCCTCCTTCACTCCGTTCCTCATTGCCCCTGGTCCCATATATCCCTGAACTTTGTTACTGGTCTCCCTCCGTCAGATGGCAACACCACCATCCTTACTGTGTTGGATAGGTTTTCCAAAGCCGCACATTTCATTCCCGTTCCAAGTTACCCTCAGCCAGGAAAACGGCCCAGCTTATGGCGGAGCACGTCTTCCGGATCCATGGACTTCCGGTCGACATGGTCTCCGATTGGGATCCTCTGTTTTCGTCCAAGTTCTGGAAGGCATTCTGCAACTTCATTGGGCCATCGGCCAGCCTGTCCTCCGGGTTTCATCCCCAGTCCATCAGCCAATCGGACAGAGCCAGTCAGGACCTGGAGACTACTCTTTGCTGCCTCATCTCTGCCAACCCCACCACCTGGAGCCAACAACTTGTGTGGGTGGAGTAGGCCCACAACTTCCTTCCCTGCCACTGGGCTCATGCCCTTCGAGTGTTCATTGGGTTCCCCGACCCAGCTCTTCCCTGAGCAAGAGGAAGAGGTCAACATACCCTCTTCCCAGATGTTCATCTGCCACTGTCGGCATACCTGGAAGAGAGCCCGGTCCACTCTTCTTAAGACCACCTCCAGGTATCGTTGACAGGCGGATCGCCACCCCGGCTCCCCACTATTGGCCCGAGGAGGGTATGGCTGTCCACCCGTTATCTGTCCCTCTGTTGGTCCATTCCCCAAGTCCTTAGCCCCTCTGCTATTCATCTTCTGTTGCCCCGTACGCTCTGTATACATCCCACTTTCCATGTTTCTAGGATTAAACCTTTGTCTCGCAGCCCTTTGTCTCCTAGTTTTTGTTTTCTAGTCTTTTCGGTGGTTCCAACCTTTCTGCATTTTCTTACCCTGAGCCTGCCTGCCGTTCTCTCCCTTTGTGATTTTACCTTGGACTACGAACCTCTGCCTGCCCTTGACCTGCCCTTTTGCCTGCCCCTTGGTTATAATAAATATTCTGATAACCGAACCATCTTGTGTCTGCATTTGACTTATATCCTGAGTCGTGATAACCAGAGCTCTTGCAGTTTGAACTGACATGTTGTCCACCCAATCAACAAATCAGATAATTTTTCACTTTCACTTTCACTTACTTAGCAAGCGAATGGAGCTAGCTAGTTTAGCCTACTCAAGGACACTCACATTTGTACGAAGTTTTACATTTGGTATGATTACAGAAGACAGAAGTTTCTTCAAGGCAGAAACGAAAGTAGGGTGGTTGGTCAGGGTGGATGGGTAGGCATATAATGTGAATATCTAGCAACCCAAAGGTTTTGTGTACGATTCTCATCACAGACAACATTAGCATTTTAGTACTTTACAACTACTTACTACTTTTTAGCTACTTTTCAACTACTTAGCATGCTAGCAAACCCTTCCCTTAACCTTAACCCCTTGCCTAGCTAAGGTTAGCACCTAGTTTATGTTAGCGTTAGCCACCAAGCTAACATGAGCTACAATTGGAATTTTTAACGTATACATTTTGAAAATTTGTAACATATTGTACAAATTGGAATTCGTAACATCATACGAATTGTAATTCATAACATATCATATGAAATGGATGATGGACAACAACAAATTAATAAATACACTACCCGCCACTGCTAAATTAATATAGGGGAAACAATGATGTGTGTGTGTGTTGCACACACAGACATATCCTGTTGCATTGTAGTCTTTAGGGCTCATCTAAAGCCAGTTTCAGGAGAGCGGCATGCCGCCTGGGGTGAAGGATGGGCCTTTACCATGGTGACCGAGGCCCCCATGCAAGCGCATTCAAGTCATTGGAGCAGAACACGCCTCACAGGTTCAGTGCATCTGGCACAGTCCACTAGTTCCAGGTCAGCTCCACTGACACACCGACACAGACAGATAGGTAGGTAGGTAGGTAGGTAGGTAGGTAAAATGGAGAACGTAATGTAATGCATTGGACACATTCATATTTACCATTAAAGATGCATTGGTGTTGCATCTGCACTGAGCAGTGATAAAGGTCCTCCCTGTAATTGGTTGGGATAAGCACAATGCAAGGAATCAATTACATAATTTCAGATTAGTATTAAAAGTAGCCAACCAAATTGGCAGGATGTTTGTTTCTATGTTCTATTCATTTCATTTCTATGCTGACTGCACTACAGACTACAAGTCGGCATCCTCTTCTCCTTCACAGTCTTTTCTCACCACCTAGTCCTACATCATTATCCGACCCTCCTATAATCACAGATTACTGTAATAATACTGTGTTAACAGATCTAACTATTTCATTTCTATACTGACAGTGTGTTCCAGTGCATACAGGCCTTGGGACAGCAGACTCCTCATGCTCCCTCCATTTCATCTTCCTCTCTTGTAATCACCACAACCTCTTATGGCCTTATGAATATTTCATGGCCATCGGGTGCTTCATCTACATGCCTTACAACTGGGGCCTTTCTGACAGTAGCAGTAGCAGCACTACTAGTAAAGCATTTACCCTCACTCTCTGAATGCGTTCCAAATGGCACCCTATTCCCTATATAGTGCACTACTTTGACCAGGCCCAGTAGGGCTCTAGTCAAAAGTGGTGCATTATATAGGGAATATGGTGCCATTTGGGACGTAGAATGTATGTTCCCACAGGATTCTTTAGATTTCCTTCCCACCAAAAAACTGACAGCTGGAATAACTACATCTGCAGTATTTGGGGCAAGTTGCACATGTATTCAAATTGCATGGTTACATCAGTGTATTTAGCTATGTGAAGAAATCCTATGCTCAATGGAGGGGGTTCTGCTCATGTTACCAGAGAGGAAGGACTGACTAACCAGGTAAGTATAGTAAGTATGGTATCAAACTTCCTCTCTGACTAACACGGAACCAAACCGGCTGTGCGCATGCACCATCGTGTAACAATAATGTATTTTGTTCCCCTACACCAAACGCGATAAAGACAGGCAGGTTAAAATATCAAAACAAACTCTGAACCAATTACATTAATTTGGGAACAGGTCGAAAAGCATTAAATATTTATGGCAATTTAGCTAGTTAGCTTGCACTTGCTAGCTAATTTGTCCTATTTAGCTAGCTTGCTGTTGCTAGCTAATTTGTCCTTGGATATAAACATTGAGTTGTTATTTTACCTGAAATGCACAAGGTCCTCTACTCTGACAATTATTCCACACATTAAACGGTCAACCAAATAGTTTCTAGTCATCTCTCCTCCTTCCAGGCTTTTTCGTCTTTGAACCTATATGGTGATTGGCATCTAAACTTTCATAGTATTACTACACCGACTGGCAACACAGTTCGTCTTTTGTCTTTCAATCACACATGGGTATAATCAATGAGGAAATGGCACGTAGGTACCTGCTTCTATAAACCAATAAGGAGATGGTAGAGGCAGGACTTGCAGCTTGATCTGCGTCAGAAATAGAAAGGAGTTCTATTTTAGCCCTTGGCAACGCAGACGTTCGTTGACGCGAGCGAGCAGTGTGGGTACAATAATTGAATAACATAGATTTCTAAATGTATTTTGCAACGATCGCACACGGTGTGGTCAGCCTATCAGACACCAGGTTCTTTATAAATCCCCGGGATGCACAACATTTTCCAAAATAATACACGTGTTTTAGATCTGCAATTCCTAAAAATAAAGAAATCCCACACATATGAACATGGATTGACCGGACAGGGCAATGTGATACTGAGCGCCTAGCATAGCTTGAACAAACCACTGAATTAATTACTGGCTTTAAGATGGCGCCGATGAGGATGGCTGACATTTTACCTTCTCCTGACCAACTGCAAGTCCAAGTTTATTTGCGCTGTTTGTAACCTATTTTTTTTTTACTTATTATGTTAATAATGTTGCTGCCACCGTCTCCTAAGACCGAAAATAAATATATCCCATTTAGCAGACGCATTTGTCCAAAGCGACTTACAAGTCGGCTGGGGCCACTACTTTTACATATGGGTGGCCCCAGCGGGAATCGAACCCACGACGCTTGGCGTTGCAAGCGCCATGCTCTACCGACTGAGCCACACAGGAAAATTACTTCTGGACATCAGAACAGCGATTACTCCCCTCGAATTTGAAGAAGCTTTTTCCGTTAACGAGTCTGACGAGAAGGATATACTGCTTTCCCAGGAACAGGCCCAAATCCCCATCATTTGCATGAAGAAAAGACAGAGAAAGATTAAGATTATCCTACCAATGGGACATTACAAACTGTAATATCTTATGTTTCACAGAGTCTTAGCTGAACGACGACAAGGATAATATAGAGCTGGTGGGATTTTCCATGCACAGGCAGGACAGAGAAGCTACGTTTGGTAAGACGAGGGGTGATGTCTAATATGAAAGATGTTTTCGAGGTATTGCTCACCTGAGGTAGAGAACCTTATGATAAGCTGTAGCCCAAATTATCTACCAAGAGAGTTCTCATCTACATTATTCGTAGCCGTCTATTTACCATCACAGACCGATGCTGGAACTAAGACCGCACTCAACCAACTCTATAAGGCCATAAGCAAACAAGAAAATGCTCATCCAGAAGCGGCGCTCCTAGTGGTCAGTGACTTTAATGTAGGCAAACTTGAATCAGTTTTACAATTTTCTTTACAAGCATGTAACATGTGCAGCCAGAGGGAAAAAAAACTCTACACCACCTTTACTCCACACACAGATTAATCATACAAAGCTCTGACCATAATTATATCCTCCTGATTCCTGCTTACAAGCAAAAACTAAAGCAGGAAGTACCAGTGACTCGCTCAACACGGAAGTGGTCAGATGTCGCGGATGCTACGCTACAGGACTGTTTTGCTAGCACAGACTGGAATATGTTCCGGGATTCATCCAATGGCATTGATGAGTATACAACCTCAGTCATTGACGACGTCGTCCCCACAATGACCGTACGTACATATCCCAACCAGAAGCCATGGATTACAGGCATCATCCGCATTGTGCTAAAGGCTAGAGCTGCCGCTTTCAATGAGCGGGACACTAATCCGGACGCTTATGAGAAATCCTGCTATGCTCTCAGACGAACCATCAAACAAGCAAAGTGTCAATACAGTACTAAGATTGAATCCTACTACACCGGCTCTGACGCTCATCGAATGTGGCAGTGCTTGAAAACTATTAGAGACTACAAAGGGATCCCAAACGTGAGCTGCCCAGTAACGCAAGCCTACCCGACGAGCTAAATGCTTTTTATGCTTGCTTTGTGGCAAGCAACACTGAAGCATGCACGAGAGCACCAGCTGTTCTGGATAACTGTGTGATAACAGTCTCGGTAGCCGATGTGAGCAAGACCTTTAACCTGTCTGGCCCACCTGGGACGCAACCGCACTGCCAACAATAAATGCAAATGCGCTACGCCAAATGCTAATAGCACTCGTTAAAACTCAAACGTTCATTAAAATTCACATGCAGGGTAGTCAATTCAAGCTACACTCGTTGTGAATCTAGCCAACGAGTCAGATTTGTAAAATGCTTTTCGGCGAAAGCATGAGTAGCTATTATCTGATAGCAGGCAACACGCCGAAATACCAGAAGGGGACGTAAAACAAAGGAATTAACGTAGCCGGCGCTGCACAAAACGCAGAAATAAAATATTAAACATTCATTACCTTTAACGAGATTCTTTGTTGGCACTCCTATATGTCCCATAAACATCACAACTTGGTCTTTTTTTCGATTAAATCGGTCCTTCTTCCATTTATGAAGACCGTCAGATCCAGTAAAAACACATTTTTTTTTAAATTAAAAAGGTTGCCTATAAACTTTGACAAAACACTTCAAACTGCTTCTGTAATCCAACTTTAGGTATTACTAAACGTTAATAAACGATCAAATTGATCACGGAGTATTCTGTATTCAATAGGCACAAGTTTGGGAAACGTAGTCAACTTTTCCGGTTTCATTGTTTACAGCTGTGGACTTGACAACCGGATGTGGCTATTACTCAGATGACCAACAATTTAGTTGAATCGAAATCACAACACTGGCGACATTGTGTGGAAGCTATAGGAAGTGTATCCTCAGCCCTAAGTATTTTTCCTTCCAATAGACAATACATGGACTGGCGGATTGATTTTTTCTCCGTCGATTTAGTGACCAGGTTTTCTGGCGATTTTGACCACGGAACTTGTTCACCATTGAACCAGTTCTAGAAACTTCAGAGTGTTTTCTATACACACATACTAATCATATGCATATACCATATTCCTGGCATGAGTAGCAGGACGTTGAAATGTTGCGCGAATGTTGAAAAAAGTAGCCCGATCTCTAAGAGGTTTTAAACAGGTCAACATTCACAAAGCCGTGGGGCCAGACGGCTTACCAGGACGTGTACTCAAAGCATACGTGGACCAACTGGCAAGTGTCTTCACTGACTTTTTCAACTTCTCCCTGACCGAGTCTGTAATACCTACATGTTTCAAGCAGACCACCCTCTGCAATAGGAAGTGAATGTAACCTGCCTAAATTATTACTGCCCCATAGCACACGTCGGTAGCCATGAAGTGCTTTGCAAGGCTGGTCATGGCTAACGTCAACACATCCGGATACCCTAGACGCACTCCAATTTGCATACCGCCCCAACAGACCTTACAGATGACGCAATCTCAATCACACTCCACACTGCCCTTTCCCACCTGGACTTAAAGGAACACCTATGTGAGAATGCTGTTCATTGACTACAGCTCAGCATTCAACACTATAGTGCCCATGAAGCTCATCACTAAACTAAGGACCCTGGGACTAAACACCTCCTTCTGCATCTGGATCCTGGACTTCCTGACGGGCCGCCACCAGGTGGTAAGGGTAGGCAACAGCACATCTGCCACTCTGATCCTCAACACAGGGGCCCCTCAGGGGTGTGTACTTTGTCCCCTCCTGTACTCCCTGTTCACCCAGCCAAACACGATTCCAACATGATCATTACGTTTGCTGATGACGCAACAGTGGTAGGTCTGATCATCGACAACGATGAGACAAGTCAGAGAACTGGCACCACACCCTCTCCCTCAATGTGAGCAAGACAAAGGAGCTGATCGTGGACTACAGGAAAAGGCGGGTCAAACAGGCCCCTATTAACATCAACGGGCTGTAGTGGAGCGGGTCGAGAGTTTTAATTTCCTTGGTGTCCAACAAACTATCATGGTCCAAACACACCAAGACGGTTGTGAAGAGGGCATGATAAAACATTTCCCCCCTCAGGAGACTGAAAAGATTTGGCATGGGTCCTCAGATCCTCAAAAGGTTCTACAGCTGCACCATCGAGAGCATTCTGACCAGTTGCATCACCGCCTGGTATGGCAACTGCTTGGCATCTGGCAGTAAGGCGATACAGAGGGTAGTGCGTACAGCCCAGTACATCACTGGGGCCAATCTTCCTGCCATCCAGGACCTAAATAATATGCAGTGTCAGAGGAAAGCCCATAAAATTGTCAGGGACTCCAGTCACCCAAGTCATAGACTGTTTTCTCTGCTACCTCACGTCATGCGGTACCACCTGTATATAGCCTCATTATTTTATTGTGTTACTTTTATTATTTTTTACTTTAGTTTATTTGGTAAATATTTTCTTAACTCTACTTGAACTGCAATGTTGGCTTGTAAGTAAGCATTTTACTGTAAGGTCTACACTTGTTATATTCGACGCATGTGACAAATAATGTTTGATTTGAACTTAATAATTTAGACACACCCCTCACTATTGTCATTGATTGCACTAATTGCATTGTTTGTCTATATAACCTGGTTCAAGCATTTATGACATTACCCTGAAGAATGCACAGTGATGCCAAAACGTTGGTGATTTACCCAATAAATTACTGGGAGTTTATATATAGAGTGTGCAACATAGTGTGCAACATTAGACAACTTTTAAGTCTGAGAACATCTGACAAACTAACTTCAATCTCAGTATCTGAGAATAACAAGTATGGAAAGTATATGTTTAAGCTATTGTAATGTCACTGATATAATTAACTAAGTTACCACATAAAGCAGAATTTGCTGAAATATTCAATGTGTATGTTGTGTATTTGGTTTACCTGAAGCATAATCTTGACACAATGACAGAGGACGAGACAGAGCAAGAGACGCAATATTCATCTGATAAAGTCATCACTGATGCCCAAAAGATCACAAGGCAAAGGTGAGCTGGATGGGTACCTTGCCTGCGTGTCAGACAAGATAGACTCCTTTCCATACCCTAAGGGAACATTTCGACATTTTCTGTATGGTTAGTGAAAAAGTCCATTTTGCAAATGTACCTTCCCTTACTAGACGTCCGAAAACATTTGTTAAATTCGGGGACGGCGTCGGGCCGAGCGGCAGGGCCAGACCTACCGGGAAGTCATCAAATGAACTTTGTCGGACATTCTGTTTTCGTTTTATAAAATAATCAAATTTTGGTCATTTTTCCACTATCCCGGAAAATCCCACAAGAGGGCATAAGCAATCATACTGCAATTTGACAAAACATCACGAATCACGACGGGCCTTATCTCGAAAACTGAAAATATTTCGAAGCCGAAACTTGGTGAGCATAGGTTTGGCATAATGGGCAGTTGGCCCCGAACAAGATGGCATCTAGGCCTCAATGGTTTTTGAGTTATGGCCATTTTTCTGGGATTTTTAAGGTCCAAAATGAAAATAGAGAAATGATTTTTTCACTTCACGTCAAAGTCAAGGAGCCTCCGGTGTCAATAACAAAAAAATCAGCCATTTATCTATCGTCATTTAAGAGAAATCGTACGATGACAGATTTGTGATGTTCAAATATAGGTGTTTTTTTTTCAACAGTTACAGATCCAGTTGCAGGGTGTTCATACGAATATTTTTAAAGTGTGCTGCGGAGCTCTGCGAGATTTCTGTGATTTTCTATGATTTTCTGAAATAACACACACTCACTAAACCCTCCGTAAATAACTCAGTTCTTAACGTAAAGACTTAAAACTCAGGATTCTGTAAAGGCATACCCCAATGAGGATATGAGTTTATTTATAGCTTCCTGTGCCAACAGAAAGTGCCTTAAATGGTGTCATAGTGGCTGTATCCAAGGGTTAAAAAGGTCAGATCTTTTCAAAACTTCATATGTGTGATTAGGCAACCCTCCTGAACTGTAAAATCAGTCATTTCTCCCAACAGATGTCAAAGAAAAGCTCTCACACACACACACAGCAAGGATGGAGTGACAAAGCGTGGTGTTTGAAGACACAGAGAGCAGGCAATGGCATAAACATAATCCCAAGGCCGTGCCGAGTTCAACGAGATATCCCGCTTGACCGTAGCTCGCTCGGTCTAAGCGCAGCGACCATGAGAAAAGTAGGCCCAATATGAAGCCTGCACCAGAACGTCATTTGATTTTGGGTGACAGCGGCGGAACCGTTAGGTTTAGAAGGACAATTCAAACACAGGACTGTTTCTAAGGTCCTCCCGATCTGTGCAAGTCTAACCTTGACCGTGTGGCATTAACCCTTCACAGTTAAAAGAAGGTGTTTACATAAAAACAGTTTGCATTGACTTCTCTCCCCATAGGAATACATTGCCTGCTCCCCTAAATTCAACCTGGAGCCTATATGGGTTATGAATGCCTTATGAACCTGTCTTTGGTACCAGTCCATCAGGCCACTATAAGGTCTACCTGTGTCGATTCTAAGCTTCCTGGACCAACCGGAAGTGGTTAAAATTGCCCTAAAAGTGTATACCCATACCCTGCCTGCAGTTTGATAGACATAGTGCATTCAACCCTGTGTAAATCAGTCAGTTTTTTTGGTAAAGACTTGAAACTCAGGATTCTGTAATAGAATACCCCAATGAGGAAGTGTGTTGAGTTATAGCATCCTGTGCCAACCGGAAGTGCCATAATTGGTGTCTCATGGGCTGTTTCGAGGGGTTAAAAAAAATCAGATCTTTCCAAAACTTCATATATGTGATTAGGCAACCCCCATGAACTGTAAATCAGTCATTTTCCCCATAAAATTTCAAAGGAAAACTAAATCACACACACACACAGCTTGGAAGTAGGGACCCATTGGGGTGCGTAGAGACAAACACTCCCTGCATTAGTTAACCTTGTTGGAACTTTTAAAGAACCGTCAGACCTAGAGTTCCGAAACTTTAGAATCCTGTTCTAGACCTCAGGTCGATAGTGCGTGGTGAGTTACGGCGCTCTAGAAGGTTCTCGGACCGAGAAACAGCCTCATACATTTGCAATGACTTCAATTCATTTTGACCATTACGAAAATGGCGACATTTAGAAATGTCCCAGAGTCACAAGACTAGGTGCATTGTGACCGTATCGGCCCATAGAGACAGAACCCAACGTTTCGGTCCGATAGCTCATTCAAGGACCCCGTAGCAAGTCATGGAAAAAAGTGGATTTTGAGCACCAATTAGGGTTTTGCTCGGACACCAAATGACCTATCGAGCCGAAACTTGGGATTCGGGGTCGCCTCAGCTAGGCCTACACATAACACAAGAAATGGACCCGCAGCTAGAACGTAACTACGTGTTTTATGTTTTTTTTTATGGTTTGAACCGAAGGCGTTGTGAATTTTGGGCCAGCTCTGAAGTATGTGATACTTGGCTCCTAAACGAGTTGGGAAAAGTGGGTTTGGTGTCAGTTTGTATCAGTTTGGTGTCAGAATGATATCAAATTGACTGATGGACGGTGACTTGCAGGTGACTCTTGTCCATTTGCAATATGTTTAAGCGGTGAGGTACCATCACCAAAAGTGACATTCTGAAATCAACCCTATCGAGCGATGGAGAGGTACCAGAATCACTGCCCAGCCATCCCGAGTTCATCGGGCCAGTCAATTTGGCATTCCTGCACGATTTTCAGTGACTTTGCAAAAGTGAGAAAACATTTGCAATATGTTTTAACAGTGAGGTACCATCACCAAAAGTGACATTCTGAAATCAACCCTAACGAGCGATGGAGAGGTACCAGAATCACTGCCCAGCCATCCCGAGTTCATCGGGCCAGTCAATTTGGCATTCCTGCACGATTTTTATAGCATGACAAATTGGTGATGGTGAATGCCCAGTTAACCATATTGCAAATGCACAGTGACTTTGCAAGAGTGAGAAAACATCACCAAATGGACATTCTGAAATCAATCCTAACAAGCGATGGAGAGGTACCAGAATCACTGCCCAGCCATCCCGAGTTCATCGGGCCAGTCAATTTTGCATTCCTGCACGAATTTTCAGTGACTTTGCAAAAGTGAGAAAACATTTGCAATATGTTTTAACAGTGAGGTACCATCACCAAAAGTGACATTCTGAAATCAACCCAAACGAGCGATGGAGAGGTACCAGAATCACTGCCCAGCCATCCCGAGTTCATCGGGCCAGTCAATTTGGCATTACTGCACGATTTTTATGGCATGACAAATTCGTGATGGTGAATGCCCAGTTAACCATATTGCAAATGCACAGTGACTTTGCAAGAGTGAGAAAACATCAACAAATGGACATTCTGAAATCAACCCTAACGAGCGATGGAGAGGTACCAGAATCCCGAGTTCATCAGGCCAGTCAATTTTGCATTTCTGCAGGATTTTTGAGCATGTCAAATTTCTTATGACATTTGGCCCCCACAAAACATATGCCTTATGCACAAGTAAAAAAAAAAACATTATGATAATAAAATATGACTAAAGTATGTTGATACAGTTCTTATACGTGTGTAATTGACACAAAATTCTAAAGAATTTCGAAAAACGGTCCAGAAAGCACTTTTTTAGGGGTGTGTGAAGTTTATGAAATTTTGCAATTATTGACTTTTGACTTCTGACTTCCTATGAAATCATATTGCAAATGGAGAAAACACATGCAATAATACGCAAGTAAAAAAAATAAAAAATTATGATAATAAAATTCGACAAAAGTATATTCATACAGTTCTTACACATGTGTAATTGACAAAAAAAAGCGAAAGAATTTCGAAAAACGGTCCAGAAAGCACTTTTTTAAGGGGTGATAAGTTTTTGACAAAAAATTCATTTTTTCAAAATTTGGCTTTTGGATGTTGACTTGGGGTCCATTTCCTATATGAAAAACCAAGGTGGAGCACACACGCCACCTGTTGGATTTTTGAAGTGTTAAAACTGGCAATTGCCATATGGCATTTGCAAAACATTTTGCATGAATCAACGCCGATTTGGGTGGTATTGTCCATCGTGTACATGGTTTGTACTATGCCAATGGTTTCCCATTCATTTTTGTCCATTTCAGGGGGGAATTCCCTTACATACCTGTGTCAGACAAGATAGACTTGCTTCATTCCTTTCCATCCATAAAGAAGCTGTCTCTCAAACTGAACACAGGCCTGCCTGCCTCTGCCACCTATGAGAATCTTTTTAGCTGTGCTGGACGGCTATTCACTGCAAAGCGAGCCAGGATAGACTTTATTCTCTTTGAAAATCAGCGCCAGCTGAAACTGAACAGTAAGCTCAGAGAGAAGTGAAGGCATTAGAAGAGAAGTCCTTTGTTTTTGCTAAAGGAACACTACATAACCTAACGTACTCTGTACATTTAGCCTACAGTGCCTTCAGAAAGTATTCCTACCCCTTGACTTATTCCACATTTACAGCCTCAATTCAAAATGGATAAACATTTATTTATCTTCTGACCCACACAATATCCCATAATGACAAAATGAAAACATGTTTTTAGAAATTTTAGCAAATGTATTGAAAATGAAATGCAGAAATATCTAATGTATATAAGTATTGACACCCCTGAGTCAATAATTTGTCAAATAAAATGTTATTGTTCACCTACACAAATGTTAATGTTAGCAAATGTTAATGCGAGTGTAGCGAAATGCTTGTGTTTCTAGTTCCGACCATTCAGTAATATCTAACAAGTAATCTAACTATTTCACAACAACTACCTTTTACACACAAGTGTAAAGGAATGAATAAGAATATGAACATATACATATATGGATGAGCGACAGCCGAACGGCATAGGCAAGATGCAGTAAATGGTATAGAGTACAGTATATACATGTGAGATGAGTAATGTAGGGTATGTAAACATTATAAAGTAGCATTGTTTTAAAGTGACTAGTGATACATTTATTACATCCATTTTTTTATTATTAAAGTGGCTAGAGATTTGAGTCAGTATGTTGGCAGCAGCCACTCAATGTTAGTGATGGTTGTTCAACAGTCTGATGGCCTTGAGATAGAAGCTGTTTTTCAGTCTCTCAGTCCGAGTTTTGATGCACCTGTACTGACCTCGCCTTCTGGATATTAGCGGGGTGAACAGGCAGTGCCTCCGGTGGTTGTTGCCCTTGATGATCTTCTTGGCCTTCCTGTGACATCGGGTAGTGTAGGTGTCCTGGAGGGCAGACCTCATTACCCTCTGGAGAGCCTTACGGTTGTGAATGGAGCAGTTGCCGTACAAGGCGGCGATACAGTCCGACAGGATGCTCTTGATTGTGCATCTGTAAAAGTTTGTGAGTGTTTTTGGTGACAAGCCACATTTCTTCAGCCTCCTGAGGTTGAAGAGGCGCTGTTGCGCCTTCTTCACCACGCTGTCTGTGTGGGTGAACCATTTCAGTTTGTCCGTGATGTGCACACCGAGGAACTTAAAACTTTCCACCTTACTGTCCTGTCGATGCTGATAGGGGTGTGCTCCCTCTGCTGTTTCCTGAAGTCCACAATCATCTCCTTAGTTTTGTTGACGTTGAGTGTGAGGTTATTTTCCTGACACCACACTCTGAGGGCACTCACCTCCTCCCTGTAGGCCGTCTCGTCGTTGTTGGTAATCAAGCCTACCACTGTTGTGTCGTCCGCAAACTTGATGATTGAGTTGGAGGAGTGTGGCCACGCAGTCATGGGTGAACAGGGAGTACAGGAGAGGGCTCAGAATGCACCCTTGTGGGGCCCCAGTGTTGAGGATCAGCGGGGTGGAGATGTTGTTGCCTACCCTCACCACCTGGGGGCGGCCCGTCAGGAAGTCCAGTACCCAGTTGCACAGGGCGGGGTCGAGACCCAGGGTCTCGAGCTTGATGACAAGCTTGGAGGGTACTATGGTGTTAAATGCTGAGCTGTAGTCGATGAACAGCATTCTCACATAGGTATTCCTCTTGTCCAGATGGGTTAGGGCAGTGTGCATTGTGGTTGAGATTGCATCGTCTGTGGACCTATTTGGGGGTTAAGCAAATTGGAGTGGGTCTAGGGTGTCAGGTAGGGTGGAGGTGATATGGTCCTTGACTACTCTCAAAACACGGAAATGGGTGCTACGGGGCGGTAGTCATTTAGCTCAGTTACCTTAGCTTTCTTGGGAACAGGAACAATGGTGGCCCTCTTGAAGCATGTGGGAACAGCAGACTGGGATAGGGATTGATTGAATATGTCCGTAAACACACCAGCCAGTTGGTCTGCGCATGCTCTGAGGGCGCGGCTGGGGATGCTGCCTGGGCCTGCAGCCTTGCGAGGGTTAACACGTTTAAATGTTTTACTCACCTCGGCTGCAGTGAAGGAGAGTCCGCATGTTTTCGTTGCAGGCCGTGTCAGTGGCACTGTATTGTCCTCATAGCGGGCAAAAAAGTTATTTAGTCTGCCTGGGAGCAAGACATCCGGGTCCGTGAAGGGGCTGGTTTTCTTTTTGTAATCTGTGAATGACTGTAGACCCTGCCACATACCTCTTGTGTCTGAGCCGTTGAATCGAGATTCTACTTTGTCTCTATACTGACGCTTAGCTTGTTTGATTGCCTTGCGGAGGGAATAGCTGCACTGTTTGTATTCGGTCATGTTTCCGGTCACCTTGCCCTGATTAAAAGCAGTGGTTCGCGCTTTCAGTTTCACGCGAATGCTGCCATCAATCCACGGTTTCTGGTTTGGGAATGTTTTAATCGTTGCTATGGCAATGACATCTTCAACGCATGTTCTAATGAACTCGCACACCGAATCAGCATATTCGTCAATGTTGTCTGACGCAATACGAAACATCTCCCAGTCCACGTGATGGAAGCAGTCTTGGAGTGTAGAATCAGATTGGTCGGACCAGCGTTGGACAGACCTCAGCGTGGGAGCTTCTTGTTTTAGTTTCTGTCTGTAGGCAGGGATCAACAAAATGGAGTCGTGGTCAGCTTTTCCAAAAGGAGGGCGGGGCAGGGCCTTATATGCGTCGCGGAAGTTAGAATAGCAATGATCCAAGGTTTTGCCATCCCTGGTTGCGCAATCGATATGCTGATACAATTTAGGGAGTCTTGTTTTCAGATTAGCCTTGTTAAAATCCCCAGCTACAATGAATGCAGCCTCAGGATGTATGGAATCCAGTTTGCAAAGAATCAAATAAAGTTCGTTCAGAGCCATCGATGTGTCTGCTTGGGGGGGAATATATACGGCTGTGATTATAATCGAAGAGAATTCCCTTGGTATATAATGCGGTCGACATTTGATTGTGAGGAATTCTAAATCAGGTGAACAGAAGGATTTGAGTTCCTGTATGTTTTTGTGATCACACCACGTCGCGTTAGCCATAAGGCATACGCCCCCGCCCCTCTTCTTACCAGAAAGATGTTTGTTTCTGTCGGTGCGATGCGTGGAGAAACCAGCTGTCTGCACCGACTCCGATAGCGTCTCTCCAGTGAGCCATGTTTCCGTGAAGCAAAGAACGTTACAGTCTCTGATGTCCCTCTGGAATGCTACCCTTGCTCGGATTTCATCAACCTTGTTGTCAAGAGACTGGACATTGGCGAGAAGTATACTAGGGAGTGGTGCACGATGTGCCCGTCTCCGGAGTCTGACCAGAAGACTGCCTCGTTTCCCTCTTTTACGAAGTCGTTTTTTTTGGGTCGCCGGCTGGGATCCATTCCGTTGTCCTGGGTGAAAGGCAGAACACAGGATCCGCTTCGCGAAAGTCATATTCTTGGTCGTACTGATGGTGAGTTGACGCTGCTCTTATATTCAGTAGTTCTTCTCGACTGTATGTAATGAAACCTAAGATGACCTGGGGTACTAATGTAAGAAATAACACGTAAAAAAAAAACTGCATAGTTTCCTAGGAACGCGAAGCGAGGCGGCCATCTCTGTTGGCGGATTATCATTCAAAAATAATGTTACCCACTATTATGGCACACTGAGTCCGTGCAACTTATTAAGCAAATATTTATTCCTGAACGTATTTAGGCTTTCCATAACAAAGGGGTTGAATACTTATTGACTCAAGACAATTAAATTGTACATTTTTTATTAATTTGTAAAAATGACATTGTGGGCTATTGTGTGTAGATCAGTGGCACAAATTCTTGATTCAATCAATTTTAAATTCAGGCTGTAACACAAAATGTGGGAAAAGTCAAGGGGTGTGACTACTTTATGAAGGTGCTGTAACATGCTCTTTAAAATTAACGTTGTAACTTTGTCCCAAAAGCATTTAACTGCAGGTTGTCATGTAAAAATCTTCCCAGCGTGAAATAGTTCCCAATCGTTCTGATTGTGTTGTGATTGTAAAACATATCACAGCTTAAAAATGCTCCCAGTCAATAATTGCAAGCAGGTCTCTTTGTGTGCATGGCGGAGCTCGTGCAGATGTCTCTCACACCCTCGTCATTGATTTAGCAAGCTATCATAATTAGATGGCTTGTTCTAAGAGGTGTGCAGTTTTAGCTTGCTTGTATAGCTAAGTAAAAAAATATAAAAGCTAGGTTTTAGCTTAAGTATAATCAACTGTTTCACATCTCATCTAGTTACTTTTGATAGCCAAATGTATTGTGCTAGCTATGCCATTCCGTGCATCACATGATAGGCTGCATTAGCTAGCTAGCACAACTAGCTTGTGTCCACAGCTAGCTTGTGTCCACAGTCCATAACTTTATCCATTGTCTCTCACATTACCCAAAGCCAACAGTACTGTGGTAGCCCCTGCTGGAGACATCCTCGAATGGAAAGTAAATGGCAGGACTCCAATGCTAATTCATGGTAAATCAATTATCAACACTACTACCAAAGATTTACAGTGCCTTTGGAAAGTATTCAGACCCCTTGACTTTTTCCATATTTTGTTACGTTACACCCTTATTCTAAAATGGATTAAATATTTTTTTTTCTCAGCAATCTACACACAATACCACATAATGACAAAGTGAAAACAGGTTTTTAGATTTTTTTTTACCAATGTATACAAAAAATAAAAAAAACAGAAATACCTTATTTACATAACTATTCAGACCATTTACTCTGATACTCGAAATTGAGGTCAGGTGTATCCTGTTTCCATCCTGATTATCCTTAATATGTTAAAACAACTTGATTGGAGTCCGCCTGTGGTAAATTTAATTGATTGGACATTAATTGAAAAGACACACACCTGTCTATATAAGGTCCAGGACAGTGCATGTCAGAACAAAAACCAAGCCATGAGGTTGAAGAGATTTTCCGTAGAACTCCGAGACAGGATTGTTTCGAGGCACAGATCTGGGGAAGGGTACCAAAACATTTCTGCATCATTGAAGGTCGCCAAAAACACAGTGGCCTCCATCATTCTTAAATGGAAGAAGTATGGTTGGTGGCAGCATGGTGGTGGCAGCATTATGCTGTGGGGATGTTTTTCAGCGGCAGGGACTGGGAGACTAGTCAGGATCGAGGCAAAGATGAACGGAGCAAGGTACATGTGCATTTTATTGAGGAGTGGCATCCGTCTGGCCACTCTACCATGAAGGCCTGATTGGTGGAGTGCTGCAAAGATGATGGTCCTTAATGGAAGGTTCTCCCATCTCCACAGAGGAACTCTAGAGCTCTGTCAGAGTGACCATCGTGTTCTTGTCACCTCCATGACCAAGGCCCTTCACCCCCAATTGCTCAGTTTGGCTGGGCGGCCAGCTCTAGGAAGAGTTATGGTGGTCTGGCCACTGTGTTCTTGGGGACTTTCAACCCTGCAGAAATGTTTTTGTACCCTTCCCCAGATCTGTGCCTTGCCACAATCCTGTCTCGAAGCTCTACATACAATTCCGTTGATCTCACTGCTTGGTTTTTTCTCTGACAACTGTGGGACCTTATGTAGACAAGTGTGTGCCTTTCAGAATCATGTTCTATCAATTGAATTTACCACAGGTGAACACCAATCAAGTTGTTGAAACATCTCAAGGATGACCAATGGAAACATTGTGTACCTGAGCTCAATTTCGAGTCTCATAGCAAAGGGTCTGAACAAGGTATTTTTATTTTTTTTGCCAACATTTTGTCATTATGGAGTATTGTGTGTAAATATATGAGGATTTTGTATTATTTAATCCATTTTAGAATAAGGCTGTAACGTAACAAAATGTGGGAAAAGTCAAGGGGTCTGAATACTTTCCGAATGCACTGTGTCATATTCTGCTTCCACCGGGCATTCCACTGATTGTAAAACTCTGTCTTTCAGAAAGTGGAGAGCATTAGCAACACTTATGCAGTTCTTCGTAATTTGTTTCAAAATAGCATAGTTAAAAAGGATTACCTACACATCCTGAGCAGCTTATGTTATAGACAGAAGCGTGCTACATGGGTTCCTGTCTTCCTGCCTTTTTCAGTGGCTAAACCAACTAGGCTCGTAATTTAATTTTATTAGTATTTACAGATAATAAAAAGGCATAAAAGTTTGTTGTTGAGGCACATGAAAGTTCACATTTTCCAGAAGGCATTTTCCAAGAAAATGCATTATGCCCCAAAAAAATTGTTTACATTCGAATGCCTCTCCTGTAGAGTAGTGAAGCAAGACATACGCTTAGTTTCCTGAAACGAGTAACAGTTGTCAAAAGTACAGAGATGTGATCAATGTATTCGTTCATACAAGCACAAATGACTCCATCAGGTCGGATCTAATCCTGCTTGCCCAGTTCTGGCACCCGGATCCAGACAGAGGTCTGGTATTTGCAGGCATGGTACAGTAAATGGGGGGCCACCTCGTCCCCCAAAGCCTACGGGGGGGCATCGCTGAGACATTTAGATGCCAAACACACTTTTCGGAGGGGGAAATTTACCAGGGGTCCAAGGTTTGGAGGGATGGAGTCACACGTCACACATTCTATGGCTTGTCACAGATCACATCAGGCCCTATTAATTGTGTGTCTTATCTCAACATCCTATATAGAATTGTAGGTTCTTGATTTCTCAACAGATTATTTGGGCCCTATCATTTATAGCATGCTAAATTGGGTTTTGTATATGACTAACATTAAAATGTAAAGACACAGATATTCAATTTGGTTGTATTATCCCTGTAGCATTGTTGAGAACAGAGCATTTATTTATTCATGTGATCAGCAGATTCTTTTAACTCTTCTGCAAGCTGCTCTGTGACTGTTGTTGGTTTATCAGATTCTGATGACACTGTTACTCTGACACAAATTCCTAGCAGAAACAGGAGAGCAGAGGAAGATAGCAGCCAAAGTAAGCCTTTCATTATTTGCTTTGATTGTCTTTTTTATAATTCAAAACTGTATTGATCTTCCTGAGGTTCCATCTTTCTGATATTGGGTTGGCCTACTCCAGGAGAGTTACTTAGTATGTAGGCTTTTTTCAGTCCTGCTCTTATCAACTTAAATCATCTTGGAAGATCCTAATGTGCAGCTTAGTGATAGAGCCAGGTGGTGGAGCAGGGCTGAAACCAATGCTTGCACAGTAGCTCTCCAGGAGGATGGCTGGCTAACACTGAGCTCTTTCTCAATTTGTCTATCCTTGTCTCCTTGTGTCCTCGTCTCATCCGTCTGAAAACCAACTACAGAACAATGAATTTGGAGAGGAACATTGGGTCTTATTATTAAATGTGATTTGAGAAGAAGGCGAGGAATCACCCAAAAATATTTTGAGAAAGAACACTGGTGTACTAGGGTCTATGTCTGTTGTGCCTTTTGTTAGATGTTTGAGGACATTCTCCAGTGAAAAGCTGGAGGGGAAAGGATCATGAACGAGTGTGCTCGGACAAAAAGCTTGACTGACCGCACCAGACGTAATTCGATCAATCTAGTCATTATTATTATTTTTGGTTCATATCAAGTCCCCCACGAGATGTGAAGGAAGCATATGCAAGAGGAATAGTTTCCTTCTTTCCGTACCTGGATGACCCCAAAAGCATGACTGACTATGTGAGTACGAAATAAACCTGGGTCCCAGTTCACTCCCTACCACTTCCCCTTAGCGCTAACCCTTTGATGTTTGCCGATTTGAAGGGTGTGGATAGATGTAAGCAGTGTAGTCGTGAAGCTGTCATGTTATAGATCTGCACACATTATGGCCAAGGGGCAGTGGTGTAGACTATTTTTTTTAATGGTTTTGCTGTTTTGAAGGCTCAAACTGCTGATAGTGAAACTGCCACTGCAACATCACCAGATGTTCAAATGATAAACAGCATTTTTCTAGTCTCTTTTCAAGTTACAAAGCTGTCTAAGTTTACATGCTAGTTTACATAGTTTACATGCTCATCCTCGGTCACTTGCTTTTGAAGATTACATAAATCAGGCTTTGTGTGTGTGAAGGTGTGTTACGTCCGTCGTTGAATGAGTGAGACCAAAGCGCAGTGTGGAAAGTGTTCATGATAAATGTAATAATGAAACACAGACAAAACAACAAAATATAAAGGAACGTAAAGTTCTGCAGGGCGAGACAGCTACTGTGCAACAACAAGATCCCACAAACTCAGGTGGAAAACAGGTTGCCTAACTATGATTCCCAATCAGAGACAACGATAGACAGCTGCCTCTGATTGGGAACCATACCGGGCCATAGAAAACTAGAATGCCCACCCAAATCACACCCTGACCGAACCAAATAGAGAAAACAGGCTCTCTAAGGTCAGGGCGTGACAGTACCCCACCCCCTCACAAAGGTGCGGACTCCAGCCGCAAAACCTGACTATGAGGGAGGGTCCGGGTGGGCATCTAGCCTCGGTGTCGGCTCCAGTTCGGGGCGTAGACCCCGCTCCGCTTGCTGATTTCTGTGGAACCGGACTGTGAATCATTGCCAGAGGAACCGGACCGTGGATCGTCGCCGAAGGAACCAGACTGTAGATCGTCGCCGGGGACTCTGGACCGTGGATCACCGCCAGAGGCTCTGGACTGCCGACCGTCGCTGGAGGCTCTGGACTGCATACCGTCGCTGAAGACTCAGGACTGCAGAACATCGCTGGAGGCTCTGGACTGCAGACCGTTGCTGGAGGCTCTGGACTGCAGACCGTCGCTGGAGACTCTGGACTGCAAACCATCGCTGGAGGCTCTGGGCCATGGCTCCTCACTGGAGGCTCTGGACTGCAGACCGTCGCTGGAGACTCAGGACTGCAGAACATTGCTGGAGGCTCTGGACTGCAGACCGTCGCTGGAGGCTCTGGACTGCATACCGTCGCTGAAGACTCAGGACTGCAGAACATCGCTGGAGGCTCTGGACTGCAGACCGTCGCTGGAGGCTCTGGACTGCAGACCGTCGCTGGAGACTCTGGACTGCAAACCATCGCTGGAGGCTCTGGGCCATGGCTTCTCACTGGAGGCTTTGGGCCATTGATCATCACTGGATGCTTCGGGCCATGGATCACCTCAGGAAGTTCCGGACTGTGGACCGTCATTGGAGGTTCCGGACTGTGGACCATCGTTGGAGGTTCCGGACTGTGGACCGTCGTTGGAGGTCCGGACTGTGGACCGTCGTTAGAGGTTGTGGACTGTGAAACGTCGTCCGAAGCTCTGGACTGGTGAGGCGCACTGGAGGCCTGATGCGTGGGGCTGATACAGGTGACACCGGGCTGGTGACACGCACCTCAGGGCAAGTGCGGGAAGGAGGCACAGGACGCACCGGGCTGAGGAGACGCACAGGGGGCTTGGAGCGTGGAGCTGGCACCGGATATACTGGACCGTGGAGGCGCACTGGAGGTCTGGAACGTAGAGCTGGCACAACCCGTCCTGGCTGGATGCTCACTTTAGTCCAGCAAGTGCCGGGCGCTGGCACAGGATGCACTGGGCTGTGAAGGCGCACTGGAGACACGGCGCGAAGAACCGGCTCACATTTTACCGGAACGGTGACACACACCCCAGGGCGATTGCGCGGAGGAGATACAGGACGCACCGGACTGGGAAGGCGCACCGGAGGCCAGATGCGTGAAACCGGTGCACATGACACCGGACTGTTGTCAAGCTCCTCAGCACGCCCGCTCTGCAGCACTCCCAACTCCAGCACCTCTCTCCGGAATCTTGCGTCAAGCTCCTCACTCGACTACCTGACT
Source organism: Oncorhynchus masou masou (assembly GCF_036934945.1). Lineage (NCBI taxonomy): Eukaryota > Metazoa > Chordata > Actinopteri > Salmoniformes > Salmonidae > Oncorhynchus > Oncorhynchus masou. Next base: position 40,110,464 of record NC_088214.1, on the reverse strand, counting down.
GGCTCTGGTTCACACCTCGGCTCCGCCGACCACTCCGTGTGCTCCCCAAAAACATTTTTTGGGGCTGCCTCTCGTGCTTGCGTCGTGTCCTTGATTCCTGGTCTCGTCGTCGTTCCTCTCTCGCTGCCTCTGCCTGCTTCCATGGCAGGGTCTTGTCCCCTGCCGTTACCTCCTCCCAGGTCCAGGATGTTCACCACTCCTGGGTACGCTGCTTGGTCACTTGGTGGTGGGATCTTCTGTTACGTCGATCGTTGAATGAGTGAGACCAAAGCGCAGCGTGGAAAGTGTTCATGATAAATTTAATAATGAAACACAGACAAAACAACAAAATATAAAGGAACGTAAAGTTCTGCAGGGCTAGACAGCTACTGTGCAACAACAAGATCCCACAAACTTGGGTGGAAAACAGGCTGAAATAAACAGGTTCTCTAATGTCAGGGCGTGATAAGGTGACTGAGGAGCGTTAAATATTAAACAGTTAAACTGCAAATGTTAAACTTTTCTTCCAGACAAGGTTTGTTTCCTATTTCTCTGTGTTTATCAAGGCCTACTATTACATTGCAGAAGACTGGAGTGGCTACTTGGCATGGAGACTGAAGCACCTGCAAAAGGAGCCTGCAGAGTGAAGAATAAAGTCCCCTCGAAGATCACTAACAGGCTGGTCAGGTGGTTGGCACTGAGAGGACCTGTTACACAACGCTGAGTCCACAGCTGATGTGGAAAATGGCAGAGGCATACCACTTTACACTGTAATATGAAGTTCTAGTATGTACATGTGGGAGGGAGAAGAATTTTAGGATTGTGGTTGAAAGGGAAGTGGGTTAAAGGTTAACACACACCAGCACTGGCAGACATGTTCTGAAAGTTTTCTAATGTCAGAATTACAATGTGTGTTTCTAGGCTGTGACAGTGACATGTCGTCCATTCTTCTTATCATCCATCTTCTGCCTCCCTCCTCTCAAGGCCGCAACAATCCGGGAAAGATGTCAGCAAAACACACAGATGAACATCTTTTGAAGTTCATCTAGGTCAGGCTACAATTCAACACAAATTGTTGTAGACAAACTGTGTTGCGCTATATTGATCCCTGACCCCCCCCCCCTTTCCTTCACCCTCTTCCCCTTCACCCCTCTTTCCCTATAATACCTATGTGGCATTATAACATTGTAATACATATTAGAATCACTACTGTCTGGCTTCGGAGACTATTAGTAGATGTGATCATTAATAGTGGATGTTCTAACAATACATTATTGTCTTATTATAGGCAGGGACCAGCATCCAGCAGCATCTTGATGGCATCACTGGAAGTAGTGATTGATAAGCATGCAGTACCTTGTAAGGCATCTGGCTCACTGGGCAGTTTTGATGAGCTTTTCAAAGCTCACTTTATCTTTGGTACCTCATAAAGTCAGGGTCTGGCAAACATGTACACTTTTCTCCAAATGACAATTTCTGACATTGACGTTTATACAACTAAGGCAAATCCCAGGGTAGCAGAGCTGAGGGATGTTGCATTAAACAGATCTGTTTGAGACACAGAAATGTTTTGTTTTGTTTGCAAATGCCACCAGGCAAATGCCAACAGCATTGTAAAACATCTGAAGTTAATCCACAGTCTTTGTACAGGGAAATCTCTGTGTTTATAGTGCGGTCAGGTTGGTTGTTCACATGTATTTGTCACTTTTTTCTGGATTTAGAAAGTATCATAACAAGGAAAATGAAGAGCGATCCGTAGCAGTTTCTGGTAATTATGGTGGAGGCCCCTCTAACACTGCTAACAGTCTTGCAGCAAACTATTTTGATGATGTGCTAGCCCCAAGCTCACATTGTGATTCAGCTCTGTATAATAAGAGTATTGCAGATAATTGTGCCGCAACAATAGCTAAACTCAAATCAGCGGGAGTTGGTAAAACAACAGTGAACACTTTAGTCAGTTCCATGGAAGAGATAGTTGATGATATCTACAGTCAAGCTAAAGAGTCAGTATTTACAGGAAACTGGCAACAATTAAATAGAAAATGTAAAATAGAATCAGTGTTTTGGGCAAATTGAAAATTATTTCAGTGTATTGAATTCTGAAACCAAAAGGTTGAAATATTTCTCAGAAGTGGGGAACTGTAAATCCAGTTGAATATGTTCTTGGCACAATGCAATAGAACCACTGGAACATATGACCAGTTTATTATTACAGATAAACTAATGTACGTACCCCATTTTGTAACATCTCTAACATCTGTTAGAGTTTATTGACAAAATGACTTTGAAATCGCTAATCCTCTTGGATCGACGCGTGGCATGCATAAATTGGGTTCAATTTACTTTAAGAACTGTCTCCAAATTGGAATTTCTCTTCTCAATATTCTCTATTTCATGCTCAATACATAAAAACCTATGGGTTTCACTCACTACTTGACCCAATTGTACGAGATATAAACATTTTGTAAAGTGAGTTACTGTTAGGTTCCCTTGTACATCACCAAATTCATGGTGTATCACAACCGGATGTGATTGGGAGTCCCATAGGGTGGCGCACAATTGGCCAAGCGTCGTTCCGGTTTGGCCGGTGTAGGCCGTCCTTTTCTATAAGAAAATGTCTTGCCTAGTTAAATAAAAATTAAATCTGTTGCTGTAGCTTATGAGGTGTGGAAACACTTTGTTGCTGTTATGGATTTTATGTTGTTGCTCTGACTGCGTGCTACGTGTTGCTGGTCCTATGTTGCTCTGCATGTGCTCACTGCTCATTGTTTGTTCGTATTGTTTTGTAATGGCTTTTAATAACCTGCAAAGGGACTGCTGTTGAAAATTAGCCGGCTGGCTAAAACTGTCACTTTTATTGAAACGTTGATTAATGTGCTCTGTCCCTGTAAAAATAAACTCAAATTCAAGTAGACAAAACGACTAACACTGGAGAAAATACAATGTTGACTATTTGAAGCAACAAAAGCAGCAAATGCCAGTGTTGACCATTTGGAGACACCAACTCACCAAAGGTAAGTGGTAGATTGTATAGTAGACACCAAGACTGAATGGCATTTAAGCCCAAATCATTGGAACCCTCAAGTAACTTTACTGCAGAGGGTCTGTTGTTTCTTTCCATATAACCATAGTTGAAGCTCTAAATACTCATGTCAATTTCTTTTGAAGTTAAATTCTCATTTTTGTATGTGTTGTAGTTGCAATTTCACCTCATATAGCTGATGATATCAACTGAAAAATTCTCACTTGTATGAAAGTACTGTAATGAATTTAGCAGGCAAGTGTCACACCCTGACCTTAGTGTTCTTTGTTTTCCTTGTTATTTTGGTTAGGTCAGGGTGTGACGGGTGATGTATGTGTTTGCCTTGTCTAGGGGTCTTGTATGTTTATGGGGCTGTTTCCTTTCTTGGTGTTTATGTAAGTCTATGGTTGCCTAGATTGGTTCTCAATTAGAGGCCGGTGCTTATCGTTGTCTCTGATTGGGAACCATATTTAGGCAGCCATGTTCTTTGGGTATTTTGTGGGTGATTGGAGTATAACAGGAAAAATACCAGCCAGTTAAAAATAGCGGCCAGTCTTCCCACAGATGGGCTGAAATGTGTGATGGAGTGTTGAGAGGTGCGGTAGTGAAGTGAGCAGTCTGGCTCGACTAAAGTGTGAACAGGCAGGTGTAAAACTACAGAAAGGCCTCCTGAGAACTTGGAAGTGCTAACACAACAGCACAACCCACGCGCCTTCCACAGCTGTGACAGAGCACCTGCACACACAAACACACATACAGACAGACAGACAAAGACATACACACTCACTCTCTCATATGTTGTAGGTTTAAATAGGATTTGCCAGTGTCATATACCTCCACAACCTGTAGAGTAACAGCCAAGCATTTGCTGCTCTCTAGTGGTGGTTCAGTCTCCACTATGAAGGTCCATGTGTTTCCATTTGAAAGGTATCTTATGAAATACCTTTATTTTACTGATTATATTTTGGACCATGGAATTTGTCAATATAACATCATTGTAATGATGCTTTCTTAAGGATTAATATCACAAGGGAGGATGGCAACAGGTTGAACAAAATCATAAAGAAAGCTGGTTCTTCCATCAGCACCCACATGGACAATCTAGACCCCATTCTGAATAAGCCAATCCTCAAGCAGCTCAAGGGCATAGAGATCAACACTGGCCATCCCCTCCACAGTATCTGATCGGACCGTTGCAGTGTAATGGTAGACAGATTAATTTTACCTAGGAGTCAAACAGAATATTTCCACAGATCATTTTTACCTTATGCTATGAGGGATTTTAACATGAACACTTAAAGTACCAGTCAAAAGTTTGGACACACCTACTCATTCCAGGGTTTTTCTTTAATTCTACTATTTTCTACATTGTAGAATAATAGTGAAGACATCAAAACTATGAAATGAATCAAAACTATGAAATGAATCATGTAGGAACCAAAAAAGTGTAAAACAAATCAAAATATATTTTATTTTTGATATTCTTCAAAGTAGCAACCCTTTGCCTTGATGGCAGCTTTGCACACTCCTGGCCTTCTCTCAACCAGCTTCATAATGTAGTCACCTGGAATGCATTTAAATTAACATGTGTGCCTTGTTAAAAGTTAATTTGTGGAATGTCTTTCCTTCTTAATGCGTTTGAGCCAGTTGTGTTGTGACAAAGTAAGGGTGGTATACAGACGATAGCCCTATTTGGTAAAAGACCAAGACCAAACGGCAGTCTATCATTACTTTAAGACATGAAGGTCAGTCAGAAAAAAAAAGTGTTATGATAAAACTGGCTCTCATGAGGACCGCCATAGGAAAGGAAAACCCAGAGTTACTTCTGCTGCAGAGGATAAATTCATTAGAGTTAACTGCACCTCAGATTGCAGCCGAAATAAATGCTTCACAGAGTTCCGGTAACAGACACATCTCAACATCAACTGTTCAGAGGAGACTGCGTGATTCAGGCCTTCATGGTCCTAATTGCTGCAAACAAACCACTACTACAGAACACCAATAAGAAGAATAGACTTGCTTGGGCCAAGAAACACAAGCAATGGGCATTAGACCGGTGGAAATCTGTCCTTTGGTCGGATGACTCCAAATTTGAGATTTTTAGTTCCAACTGCCGTGTCTTTGTGAGACGTAGAGTAGGTAAACGGATTATCTCCGCATGTGTGGCTCCCACAATCAAGCATGGAGGAGAAGGTATGATGGAGTGGGGGTGCTTGCTTGTGACACTGTCAGTGAGTTCAAGGCACACTTAACCAACATAGCTACCACAGCATTCTGCAGCGATCCGCCATCCCATCTGATTTGCGCTTAGTGGGACTATCATTTGTTTTTCAACAGGACAATGACCCAAAACACACCTCCAGGCTGTGTAAGAGCTATTTGACCAAGAAGGAGACTGATGGAGTGCTGCATCAGATGACCTGGCCTCCACAATGACCTGACCTCAACCCATTTGAGATGGCTTGGGATGAGTTGGACTGTAGAGTGAAGGAAATGCAGCCAACAAGTGCTCAGCATATGTGGGAACTCTTTCAAGACTGCTGGAAAAGCATTCCTCATGAAGTTGATTGAGATAATGCCAAGAGTATGCAAAGCTGCCATCAAGGCAAAGGGTGGATATTTTGAACAATATCAAATATAACACCTTTTCTGTTACTATATGATTCCATGTGTTATTTCATAGTTTGGAAAAATAGTAAAAATAAAGAAAAACCCTTGAATGAGTAGGTGTTTCCAAACTTTTGACTGGTACTGTATGTGCTGCTTTTAGTGTGTTTTTAGTTGTGTTTTATTATGTATTTATTGGTCGTTCTCTGTATTGGCTGGTGCAATCAACATTTCCCTTCTGGGGGATTAATAAAGTACTATCTTATCTGTAATGACCCTATAGGTGCCTTATGATCTCTCGTCATACAATAAAGTATCTACAGCAACAATGGCTAATCACCCAACAACAATATTCTTATAATACATGTTTTGTTTCCCTGTAACACAGGATTTGGTCAAGTAATCATGGATTTTGCAAACTGATGTTTTTATTTTTAACACTATGATGAAACATAGCACTACACTGTGATGAAACAAAGCACTTGCACTCCTTTACATTCATACCCAAAGTCAGAGCAAACATCTTGTGTCTTTTAACAGGAAGTGAACATCAAGATTATAGGCCTATGGCAGACGATTTGCCTCAGTAACTACTGTAGGGATAATAATATTTAACAATCTACATTTAATACATTTTACTATCTGACTCCATTTAATTTAGTTAAACCACGTGCATTAAGATTAAGAAATGGTAATGAGAAGAGAATCCAAGGTATTAGTTAGTTCTTCTCAATGAACAACTTTCAAATAGATAAGAAACATGGATGCTATAGTATTATTCTCACACATTCCAATAGTCAGTCCGCTGGAAACTGTAGAGAGGGAGAGATACATTTTGGCCCCTCAAAAGGGGGAAGGGCTGTTTTAGGGCAAATTCCCATGCAGCCCCAGGTGACAGAGAGCACATAAGTTTGAGGCAGGGCCTACACTTCCACTCTGCTGAAGTCATCTGTCCCTTCATCTGGACGTTCAATAGAAGGCAGCAGGTTGATCATTTCTCTATTTCTGGTGTCCTTTTCTGCACACCCATGGTCCATTTCTGGCCACCTCAAATGCTTTGTCCAAGTCACTGTCCTCAGCAGCATCTTTAAGCGACTGCATCACAAGGGCATTTCTCCTCCTTGTATCCTCCATTCTCACTGGGTTAGCTTCAGGGAAATTTTGAATTAATTCCTTCTTCCTTTCTTCTCCTGGGGAAATCACTGAAAACACTGTATATCCAACACCTAGTGCACCGACCAGCGCTTTGGATGCCAGGATAGTGACTCTGCTCATAGTATTACTTGGTCCGTTCGGTTTTGCACATTTGTTTTCTATGTTATCAATCACTGTTGTGTTTTTCCTTCAGCAGTGCACAATGTCCACCCAGAGGTTTTGTAAGTGGCTTTATTGTGGTCTGTTGACAGTCACAATGCATTCTGGGATGGGAACAGAACGGAAGCTGCCTGGCACAAAAAGCATCGACAGTCAGCTGTGTGATCCAAGCAAGAGTAAGAAGAACTAGCAAGAACAAGAATGTGATCGCTGTGATTCCCTTTCAAAATAAAAGTCCTGAGATGAAACTGGTACAAAATGTTACAAATTGTAAAAATTCATACCAAAGATGTAGTAGTAAATGGCATATGCTTCACAGAGTTGGAATATTCTTAAACATGATCAACAAAGTAATTATTTAATTAATTTTACAATTATTATTTTGGTATTGGTTCTACATGTTCCATATGCATATCAGTGAGTAATAAACATAAGAGGATCTGAACCATGTAGATGTTTTTCAATCTGTAGAGAGGTTGAATGCCGGTAATGTAATTAAAGAGATTATTCAGTACTTTTGCATACTTTTTAGCCAGTAGTTCTGAAAGTAGTGCTCACAAGCCAAAAGTGGTCCCCGAAAATCGCATACTATGTTACATGCAGATATGTGCACCACATCATTGGTCTCTCTGTCTCACTCTGCTGTGTGCATCTTGCTAGCTGTCGCTCTAATGTCGAGGAGCTAAGCTCATTGGCTATGAACACAAATTGTTAGGGGGCTGGCCCAGGTGGGGAACAATGTTGGGAAAATGTCCAGAAAAATAGTCGCTTTCAAAATAGAGATTTCGTGGCTAATTGAGGTAATACAATACTTCTGCTCATAGATTATGCATATATGAACTGCACATTGACACATCCAGCCCAAAGCGGGTGGTTTAATGGACCCATCTTGCACACATAATTTATGGTAATTAGGTTTGACATTTCACTCAAGAGCCTCAAAAACCCTTTTTAACATGGTAACCAGGGTACCATTAATGTGTGGCGGACCTCTCCAAATGCCTTTCTGATAGCAAAGAGAGATTGAAGGGAAAGGCTGCTTTTCAAGGCTACTTTTCAAGCATGTCCATATTCATGTCCATTCTTTATGTGTGAGAGCAGCCCATGTACATTGTATTGTATTCACTGCAGATTCTACAGTATATGCTACCTAAACCTGCTTTTCCACTGATCAAGCAAGGTGTTATACGTTATTATGTTTTAGTTCAATAATCACTGACATGCAACGTCCCACCACACGTACACTGACTGTACAAAACATTAAGAACACCAGCTCTTTCCGTGACATAGACTGACCAGGTGAAAGCTTTGATCCCCGTTAAATCCTCTTCAATCAGTGTAGATGAAGGGGAGGAGACAGGTTAAAGAAGGATTTTTAAGCCTTGAGACAATTGAGACATGGATTGTGTATGTGTGCCATTCAAAGGGTGAATAGGCAAGACAAACGATATAAGTGCCTTTGAACGGGGTATGGTAGTAGGTGCCAGGTGCACCAGTTTGAGTGAATCAAGAACTGCAACACTGCAGGGTTTTTCATGCTCAACAATTTCCATGGTCCACCACCCGAAGGACATCCAGCCAACTTGACACAGCTGTGGGAAGCATTTGCATCAACATTGGGGCACTTTCAACACCTTGTAGAGTCCATGCCCTGACGAATTGAAGCTGTTCAGAGCACAAAAGGTGCAACTCAATATTAGGAAGGTGTTCCTAATGTTTTGTACACTTTGTGAGTAGACGACACGACACATAAGATGTAAAAGATACATCTGATGAGTCTGTGGACTGTGGAAAGAAGTTCAAGGCATGCTTGAACTAGATTTTTCTGGCACATTGTTCCAGGGGATTTTTATTTAATTTTTTAGATTATTATGATTATTTTTCTCTGGTGAAGAACCTACTCATTGGATTGGTGAGCCTTAAAGAGTGGTTCTGGCAGCCGTCCTTGAGCTTTATTCCTGTATAACAACTCCACGGCCCTCCCACAATCATCTTGACTTTTTCAATCATCATTACATTTACATTTAAGTCATTTAGCAGACGCTCTTATCCAGAGCGACTTACAAATTGGTGAATTCACCTTCTGACATCCAGTGGAACAGCCACTTTACAATAGTGCATCTAAATCATTAAGGGGGGGGGGGGGTGAGAAGGATTACTTATCCTATCCTAGGTATTCCTTGAAGACATCTTCAGATACTGTTATTGGCACATGAACAATGTGCCAATAACAGTGCTTGTTACTGTTATTGTTAATAACAGTGCTGGCCACTGTGCTTGTGGCTGTCCAAATAGGATAACTGTTTTTTGGTTCCAGCGAGAACCCTTTGGGTTCCATGTAGAACCCTCCGTGGAAAGGGTTCTACATGGAACCCAAATGGGTTCTACCTGGATCCAAAAGGATTCTTCCTGAAACCAAAAAGGGTTCTTCAAAGGGTTCTCTTGTGAGGACAGCCAAAGAACCCTTTTAGCCCTTACAGAATAACCACATGAACACGTTTTCATGCGATCACATGTGACCTTATATGATAACATGTGACATGTAAAGCAACGTGATAACATGAAACTACACATGTGAAAACGTGATCACGTGAAGTGTTCAGAAATCGTTTTTTCATGTGACTTTCCACATGTGAAAACGTTTTTTTCATTAGGTTCTAGATATCACCTTTTTTTCTAAGAGTGCATTGTCTATGGAAGAAGCATAACCCATGGGTGAATCATGCCCTGTTCTGTGTTTACCAAAGGAGGCAAGCGGACATAGAGTGTCTATGGAAGAGTAGACCGTTCAAGAGGAGGAGAGCTAGGGCTGGAAATTATACCGCTGGGAGAGAGAGGAGAACCACAGGGGGATTTGGTGGGATGGGATAGGAGTAGGAGACCACACCCGTCACCTCTGTCTCGCATCCTCATCTCCTCCTCCAGTTTCTTGGGATCTTTTCAATACCTGTTCTATTTTATCTCTCAAAACATTGTATTTTGAGCCTGTGTATATGTGAATGACTGATTTAACAAGTTAAATAGTTCATGTAACATAGGCCTATTTAGGAAGAATAGTTTATCAACTGTGTTTGATGGTAATCTGCAGCTGTTCTCTTTGTCTGCTACTTAAACAAATGCCACAGCTTCTATCATGTTTTAGGGAAGACCCAGATGCAGACAGTTTCAAAGTAACAAAAGTTTTTTACTAGGGCAGGGTGCCGGGCAAAACGACAGGTCAAGGGCACGCAGAGGTCAGTAATCCAGATCAGAGTCCAAAGGTGCAGAAAGGCAGGCAGTCTCAGGGTAGGCAAAGGTCAATGATCCAGTGTGGTGGGGCAAGGTACAGGACAGCAGGCAGGCTCAAGGTTAGGGCAGGCAGAATGGACAAAACAGGAAGTAGAAACAGACAGGAGCAAGGGGAAAAACTCTGGTAGGCTTGACGAACAAAAGTAACTGGCAGACAAACAGAGAACACAGGTATAAACACAGGTGTGTATGTGTGGTGTACAGAGATTAGGTAGGGGTTCAAAAATCTTTGGCGCAGTGGTCTAAGGCACTGCATCGCAGCGCTAGCTGTGCCACCAGAGACTCTGTGTTTGCGCCCAGGCTCTGTCGCAGCCGGCTGCGAGGTCTGTGGGGTGACGTACAATTGGCCTTGCATCGTCAGTGTTTGGCCAGTAGGGATGTCCTTGTCTCATCGCGCACCAGTGGCGGGCCATGCGCAGTGTCGCCAGGTGCACGGTGTTTCCTCCGACACATTGGTGCGGCTGGCTTCTGGGTTGGCTTCTGGGTTGGATGAGTGCTGTGCGGCTTGGTTGGGTTATGTTTCGGAGGAAGCATGACTTTCGACCTTCGTCTCTCCCGAGCCCGTACGGGAGTTGTAGGGATGAGACAAGAGGGTAACAACTAATAATTGGATACTATGAAATTGGGGAGAAAAAGGGGGGTAAAAATAAAATTAAAAATCTTGTTAAATTATTGCACACAGTTAGTCCATGCAACTTATTATGTGACTTGTTAACCTCTTACATCTATGGGGGCGCTATTTCATTTTTGGATGAAAAACGTTCCCGTTTCAAACAAGATATTTTGTCACAAAAAGATGCTCGACTATGCATATAATTGATACCATTTGAAAAGAAAACACTCTGACGTGTCCAGAAATACCAAGATATTCTCTGTGCGTGCCCTAGAACGTGAGCTTCAGGCAAAACCAAGATGAGATGGCATCCAGGAAATGACAAGGATTTTTGAGGCTCTGTTTTCCATTGTCTCCTTATATGGCTGTGAATGCGAGAGGAATGAGCCTGCCCTTTCTGTCGTTTCCCCAAGGTGTCTGCAGCATTGTGACGTATTTGTAGGCAGATCATTGGAAGATTGACCATAAGAGACCACATTTACCAGGTGTCCGCCCGGTGTCCTGCGCCGAAATTGGTGCGCAAAAGTCACCTGCCAGTATTTTTCCATGCGATACAGAGAGGAAAGCAAGCTTCCACGAACTGCATATCAATGAAGAGATATGTGAAAAAACACCTTGAGGATTGATTCCAAACAACGTTTGCCATGTTTCGGTCGATATTATGTAGTTAATCCGGAAAAAGTTTTACGTTGTAGGTGACTGAATTTTCGGTTCGTTTCGGTAGCCAGACGCAATGTAGAAAACGGAACGATTTCTCCTACACACAGACGCTTTCAGGAAAAACTGCGCATTTGGTATGTAACTGAGAGTCTCCTCATTGAAAACATCAAAAGCTCTTCAAAGGTAAATGATTTTATTTATTTGGTTATCTGGTTTTTGTGAAAATGTTGCGTGTTAAATGCTACTCAAAATGCTATGCTAGCTTTGCATACTCTTACACAAATTAGTCAATCTCTATGGTTCAAAAGCATATTTTGAAAATCTGAGATGACAGTGTTGTTAAGAAAAGGCTAAGCTTGAGAGCAGACGCATTATTTTCATTTTATTTGCGATTTTCAGAAATCGTTAACGTTGCGTTATGCTAATGAGCCTGAGGCTTTAGTCACAAACCCGGATCCGGGATGGGGAGTTTCAAGAAGTTAACTCCTGAATTGCTGCATTTAGAAAGTGTTCAGACCCCTTGGGCTTTTTTTTTGTTACGTCGCTGCACAGCTATTTTCAGGTCTCTCCAGAGATGTTAGATCGGACAAGGCTAAAATCTGTCTGTGCCAGTTCGTCTTGTTAGTTCAAGCCTAACAGCGTTTTGTGTCGCAGCTCCTGCTTTTTCCAGTTGCCCTCTTTTCTCGTCCTCCTGGGTTTTGACCCTTGCCTGTCCTGACCTTGTACCCGCCTGCCTGACCACTGCCTGTCCCTGACCCTGAGCCTGCCTGCTGTCCTGTACCTTTGCTCCACCTCTGGATTACCGACCTCTGCCTGCCTTGACCTGTCGTTTGCCTGCCCCTGTTGTTACAATAAACATTGTTACTTCACACAGTCTGCACTTGGGTCTTACCTTGATCCCTGATAGTACATATCATACATACAGTAGGTATTAGTAGTGGGACTTCTCTTAGTCTTCACCCAGTAGCTCAGACTGTCACTGGTCATTTACCCTTTCTTGCTTGGATTTTAATTTGTTCCCATTCTGACTCCGTGTATTAGTCTTTAGGCCTAGTGGAATATATGTAAGAAGAAAGTTGGAAAAGCCAATTATTGTTATTATATGCCTAACAATATTTGGTTATTCCAGTTCAATTTTGATGACAATATCCTCGATGAATGTTGTGTATATAATGTTATGGTAGCATGATATAACATGTACTTTTTTCAGGTTTGAATGAGACAAAATATTCCCATAACCTTATTCTTTAAATAAAGTGAATGTTTTATTATTATTATTATATTACTTGTTTATCTCTTTCCTTATCAAAAGTAAGACTAAATGCCATTTGTAATGTAACTTCATCTGCCTGATAGATTAAAAGATCATTTGCATTTTTGTTCAGATATGTTACATTTTAATTAGGTGTTAGAGTATTAAAGCAACTGAGGAAAAACTTGACTGAACTAAAATATAAACGCAACATGTCTAGTGTTGGTCCCATGTTTCATGTGCTGAAACAAAATAACCCAGAAATGTTGTACACGCACAAAAAGCTTATTTCGCTCAAATTTGGTGCACACATTTGTTTATGTCCCTGTTAGTGAGCATTTCTCCTTTGCCAAGATAATCCATCCACCTGACAGGTGTGGCATGTCAATCATTACACAGGTGCACCTTGTGCTGGGGACAATAAAAGGCAGTTTTGTCACACAACACAATGCCACATGTTGTCTCAAGTTTTAGAGAATTTGGCAGTACGTCCAACCGGCCTCACAAGCGCAAAACACGTGTAACCACGCTAGCCCAGGACCTCCACATCCAGCTTCTTCACCTGCGGGATTGTCTGAGACCAGCCACCTGGACAGCTGATGAAACTGTGGGTTTGCACAACAGGAGAATTTCTGTCAGAAACCGTCTCAGGGAAGCTTATCTGCGTGCTCGTCATCATCACCAGGGTCTTGACCTGTCTGCAGTTTATTGTCGTAACCGATTTCAGTCGGCAAAAGTTCACATTCGATGGCCAATGGCATGCTGGAGAAGTATGCTCTTCACAGATGAATCCTGGTTTCAACTGTAGATGGCAGACGCCGTGTATGGCGTCGTGTGGGCGAGCTGTTTGCTGATGTCACTGTTGTGAACAGAGTGCCCCATGGTGGCGGTGGGGTTATGGTATGGGCAGCATAAGCTACGGACAACAAACGCAATTGCATTTTATCGATGGCAATTTGAATGCACAGAGATACCGCGACTAGCTCCTAAGGCCCATTGTTGTGGCATTCATCCACTGCCATCACCTTGTGTTTCAGAATGATAATGCACGGGCTAATGTCACAAGGATCTGTACACAATTCCTGCAAGCTGAAAATGTCCCACTTCTTCCATGGCCTGCATACTCACCAGACATGTCACCCATGGAGCATGTTTGGGATGCTCCGTATTGATGTGTATGACAGCAACTTGGCACAGCCATTGAAGAGGAGTGGGACAACATTCCACAGGCCACAATCAACAGCCTGATCAACTTTATGTGAATGAAATGTTTTGCATTGCATGAGGCAAATGTTGGTCACACCAGATATTGACTCGTTTTCTGATCTACGCCCCTACCTTTTTTAAGGTATCTGTGACCAACAGATGTATATCTTAATTCCCAAATTGAATGATAAATTGAATAATTTCCTTATATGAACTGTAACTCAGTACAATCTTTGAAGTTGTTGCATGTTGGGTTTTACATTTTTGTTCAGTGTAAATTGCTACTGTCTATACCACTTGAAAGGAAGAAAAATTATTTTTTTGTTGACTCCATAAAGCATGAGCTCCGTCAGATTTTTGTCTAACATCAACTCCGTCAGACTGCTGAAAGACCTGATATGTTAGGGGCAAAAATGGCACTGATGGCTAACCCCCTTAAACATGTTGGGCGGGGAGTAAATATTCTGAAAAAAAAATATTGTACTCACTGTTCTGGAACATACTTTATCAATTTAAGTATTTGCTTAGCTTGACATAAGGGATAATGTTTGCTTTATACGGTGCCTTTAGAAAGTACACACACATTAAATTAGGTGTTGCGCTAGTCCAGAGATGGGCATCTTTGATGGGGGTGGGGGCCACAAAAAAAGGAACTTGTCATGAGGGGCCACAGTGGATCATGGGTATGTGTACCCACATCCATGCCCCATTTCCCACCTTGCAAGCAAAACAGTTTGAGGCCCCCCTCCTGACAGCAATTCTGCACATATTGCCATGGGGCAGAGAAGATTTAGCAATTTTATAAAAATGTCATGCAATTCTATGAATTTTGCCATGTGGTGGAGAAAAATGTTTGCAGTTTTTAACCCTTGTGTTGTCTTAAGGTTCAAAAAAGACCCACCACTATGTTTAACAACAGCGAAAAGCCCCTAAAGTGACCCCAACATTAGAAAAAGTGAAACATTTACTTTGTTCATATTTCCATGAAAGGGTACAAAGATTGTCTTGATCCGGCAGTTATAAAATAATTTACACACCACAAAAAGCACAAAGACACACACATACACACACACAATGAGAAATTGAGATTACATGTGCTACTGATTGAACTCAGGCAAAACTAAAATGTTCTTGTGCATGTGCAGCTTCTGCCCTCCTTGACCCCACACATGACTCAAGTTCACAGACAAAATAAAAAATCATTTCAGACAAAATAAACAACATTTCAGACAAAATAAACAACATTTCTGACAAAATAAACAACATTTCTGACAAAATAAACATTTCTTGAAAGCATTGTTTACTAATGGGGAATGCAGTCAGAGGCTATAAAAGTGCTGCAGATGATAGCCCCTCCAGTTCTCTCTTTGCTGAAGCCATGAGTGTATGTTTCAGTGCCCAACAGGTCATGGATCTGATTTTTTCAGATGTCCCGGAGGAACAAGAGAACAATGATTTATAGAAGAGGAGGAGGTATCTGAAGAAGATGATAGGGAAGAATACAACCCAGAGTACGATGCATCATCTTCAGATGAAGAAGAAATCACCCAAGCTGAAAGAGAGACATTTTTGTCAAAGAACAGCAAAATAACATGTCCCTTGTCACCATATGACAACCAAGGTAGGACGGCAGCACAAAATGTCATAAGGATGACCCCATGGCCCACAAGACATGCAGTTGCCCATGCCCAAGACATTGTTCATCACACCAGCCATCAAAAATATAATCCTGGAGATTACAAATTTGGAGGGTTTCCATAAATATGGAGACAACTGGAAAAGGATGTATGAGATTGACCTGCGTGCCTACATAGGAATGCTAATCTTAGCGGGTGTGTATAGGTCCCGAGGCGAGGTTACATGTAGTCTCTGGGATGCAGAGAGTGAAAGGGCAATTTTTCATGCCACGATGCCACTGAAAGTCTTTCAACACATTCTCAAGAATGCTACGATTTGATAACCATGAGTCAAGACCTGCGAGACATGCAAGAGACAAACTGGCAGCCATAAGAGAGGTCTTGGAGAAGTGGGAGGACCGTCTGCCATAGCTCTACAACCCTGGGCCTGAAGTAACAGTGGATGAGCAACTGGTTCCATTCAGAGGTATATTTTTATTTTCATATCTGTAATGTAAGTGATTTTCACTGTTAATTTTATTATGTATTGCTGTAATATCATAAATTTATGTCATTGTTTTCTGTGACACAATTTATTTTGACAAAAGATCGCTGTCCTCTCTGGCAGTATATGCCCAGCAAGCCAGCAAAGTATGGCATCAAGATATGGGTGGCCTGTGACACACAATCCAGCTACACTTGGAAGATGCAAGTCTACAAAGGGAAGCCAACCAGTGGAGGCCCAGAGAAGAACCAGGGGATGCGGGTTGTGCTTGATGTGACAGATGGACTGAGGGGGCACAATGTCACGTGTGACAATTTCTTCACCTCTTCTGAACTCAGCCGCAGCTCCTGAAGAGCAAGATCACCATGGTTGGCACAGTTAGAAAGAACAAGCCTGAGTTTCCCCCTGCACTCCTCGCAACAAGGGGGAGATAGGCCTTCTCATCAAAGTTTGCATTCACCCCCACCACCACTTTAGTTTCTTACCTCCCAAAGAGGAACAAGAATGTGATTCTCCTGAGGACACTGTACAAAACGTCTGAGATCAGTGATCTTCATCATCCTGGACTACAACCACAACAAAGAGGGCATGGACAATCTAGACAAGGTGATTGGAACTTACAGCAGGAGAATGACTGCCCGCTGTTCCCTGGTCATCTTCCATTACATCATTGATGTGTCCTCATTCAATGCCTTCATGATAAGGAACAAGATCAACCCTACCTGGATACCTGATAAGTGGAAAAGGGAGGGTGTTCCTGGAGCAGTTGGGAAAGGCACTTGTAACCCCACACATTCAAAGAAGGGAGCGCCTCCCCTGCACAGAAGCCTCTGCAGCGCTTGTGAAAGCTGTTCAGGGGGCTGAATCTTGAGGCTGCAGGAGGAGATGCCAATTCAGCCCCCCAAAGAAGGACTGTAAAACAAATACTATGTGCTGCACATGTGAGAAATACATCTGCAAAGTCCATGCACACACTTGCGTGCTGTCCTACGTGTGCTAATTAGAGTTTTTGTTTTGAATCTGTATTATCTTATTTTGTTCTTATTTATTGATGTTGTTTACACACCTTGTGGGTGGGGGCAACGGTAAAAGAAATGGGTGAAGACTAATATTTTGTAGTTGAATTCCTCGTTGAACAGTATATAAGAATATATCACTATATTGCCAAATAAGTTCAAGACTGTTGTTGTTTCCCTTCAATAAAATGCATTCAAAACTACTTTCTGTACATTTCTGCTACTTTCTTAGGCTATTCAAGTGCTATCTCTTGCTAAAAAATGTATGTTTACACTTACACAGTACCTTTAGCAACCTCTAATTTAGTAAAGGAAACAATTATGACAGGTGTTGTAATAAAAACAAGTGTTGTCCACTGATTAAATGCAGTCTTTCTGCATTGTGAAGAAGGAAAACCAAGATATTCACAAAGTTTGTGATGAATGACAGGTTGGTTCTTCATGCAAAATAGACTCAATTAACTCAATCAAAATTCAATTAAGCTGCTTTATTTTAAGGATTTAGAGAAAGCGGGTCATCTTTTACCCTCAGTATGTTGAGAGCCCGACTGGGTTAAAAATAAAATACATTATCATTCGTCCTACAAAAGGGGGGATTAGATTGAGATTTTGTGTCACTGATCTACACACACGCACACACACAATACCCCATAATGTCAAAGTGGAATTTTGTTTGAAGAATTTTTTTTCAAATTAAGATTTTTTTTTAAATCTGAAATGTCTTGCGTCAAGTATTCAACCCCTTTCTTATGGCAAACATTGCACAATCCAGGTGTGTAAAGCTCTTTGTCATATATACTCCCTCTCTGGACTCTAGGTCACCAGACTGCTGATTATTACGCACACCTTTCACCATCGTCATGCGCACCAGCACGTATTGACACTCACCTGGACTCCATCACCTCCTTGATTACCTCATCTATTTATGTCACTGCCTTTGGTTCCTTCCCCAGGCGTTATTGTTTTTGTTTCATGTTGGTGCTCTGTTCATTTATTAAATATATTCACTCCCTGAACTTGCTTCACGCCTGCCAAAGTGAAGCATAAGGAAATGTTTGTTTTGGAGGTGACGTCGAGTCTGGGTTCTGCTGCCGGAGCAACCGAGGATGCCTTCAGCCGACTCTTCAGGCTTTCATGTCTTAGCTAGCTTGTCAGTGAGTTGAATAGTGAGTTGCACCCCTTTTTTCCATCAGAACAGCCTCAATTTGTTGGAGCTTTGACCGTACAAGGTGTCGAAAGCAGTCCACAGGGATGCTGGCCCATGTTGACTCCAATGCTTCCCACAGTTGTGAAGTTGGCTGGATGACTTGTTGGGTGGTGGATCATTCTTGATACACACAGGAAACTGTTGAGTGTGAAAAACCCAGCAGCATTGCAATTATTGACACACTCAAACCAGTGAGCCTGGCACCTTCCATCATACCCTGTTCAAAGGCACTTAAATCTGATGTCTTGCCCATTCACATTCTGAATGGCACACATACACAAGACATGTCTCAATTGTCTCAAGACTTGTTAACTTCTTATGGCTGGGGACAGTATTGAGTAGCTTGGATGAATAAGGTGCCCAGAGGTGCCCAGAGTAAACTGCCTGCTCCTCAGTCCCAGTTGCTAATATATGCAAATTATTAGTAGTATTGTGTAGAAAACACTCTGACTTTCTAAAACTGCTTGAATGATGTCTGTGAGTATAACAGAACTCATATGGCAGGCAAAAACCTGAGAAAAAATCCAACCAGGAAGTGGGAAATCTGAGGTTGGTCGATTTTCAACTCAGCTCCTATTGAAGATACAGTGGGATATTGGTCATGTTTCACTTCCTATGGCTTCCACTAGATCTCTACCATCTTTAGAAACTTGTTTGAGGCTTCTACTGTAAAGGAGGGCTGAATGAGAGGAAAATGAGTCAGAGGTCTGCCAGCAGTCATGAGCTGGTCACGCGCATTCACATGAGAGGTATCTCCTGTTCCATTTGCTTTTCTGAAGACAAAGGAATTCTCCGGTTGGAACATTATTGAAGATTTCTGTTAAAAACATCCTAAAGATTGATTCTATACATCGTTTGACATGTTTCTACGGACTGTAACTGCTGAACTTTTTGACATGTCGTCTGCAACTAGTGAACGTGCTTCGTGAGTTTTGATTTGTTCACCAAACGCGCTAACAAAAGTAGCTATTTGGACATACATTATGGACATTATCGAACAAATCAAACATTTATTGTGGAACTGGGATTCCTGGGAGTGCATTCTGATGAAGATCATCAAAGGTAAGTTAATATTTGTAATGTTATTTCTGACTTCTGTTCACTGCACAATATGGCGGATATTTTTTTGGCTTGTTGGGTCTGAGCACCTCAGTTTATTGCATGGTTTGCTTTTTCCATAAAGCTTTTTGAAATCTGACACAGCGGTTGCATTAAGGAGAAGATTATCTATACTTCCATGTAACACTTGTATTTTCATCAACATTTATGATGAATATTTCTGTAAATTGACATGGCTCTCTGCAATATCACTGGATGTTTTTGGAACTACTGAACATAACGAACCAATGTTTACTGAGATTTTTTAAATATAAATATGAACTTTATCGAACAAAACATACATGTATTGTGAAACATGAAGTCCTATGAGTGTCATCTGATGACGATCATCAAAGGTTAGTGATTCATTCTCTCTCTATTTCAGATTTTTGTGACTCCACTCTTTGGCTGGAAAAATGGCTGTTTTTCTGTGACTTGTCTCTGACCTAACATAATCGTTTGAGGTGCTTTCGCTGTAAAGCCTATTTGAAATCGGACACTGTGGTGGGATTAACAACAACATTACCTTTAAAATGTTACAAGATATTTGTATGTTTGAGGAATTTTAATTACGAGATTTCTGTTGTTTTGAATTTTGCGCCCTGAACTTTCACTGGCTGTTGTCATATCGATCCCGTTAATGGGATTTCAGCCCTAAGAAGTTTTTAACCTGTCTCTTCCCATTTATTTACACTGATTTGAAGTGGATTTAACAAGTGACATCAATAAAAGACAATAGCTTTCACTTGGTGCATTCAGTATAGTTTTGAGAATCAGCAAAGTGAAGATGTTGTTTCTTACCTTTACCACCTGGGGGCGGCCAGTCAGGAAGTCCAGTACCCAGTTTTACAGGGGGGGTTGAGACCCAGGGCCTCAAGCTTAAAGATGAGCTTGGAGGGTACTGTGGTGTTGAATGCTGAGTTATGGTCAATGAACAGCATTCTTACATGGGTATTCCTCTTGTCCAGATGGGATAGGGCAGTGCACAGTGTGATGGCGATTGCATTGTCTGTGGACCTATTGGGGCGGTAAGCAAATTGAAGTGGGTCTAGGGTGACGTGGAGGTCATATGATCCTTGACTAGTCTCTCAAAGCACTTCATGATGACCGAAGTGAATGCTACGGGGCTATAGTCATTTAGTTCAGATTCTTTTGCATTCTTGGGTACAGGAACAATGGTGGCCATCTTGAAGCATGTGGGAACAGCAGACTGGGATAGGGAGAGACTGAATATGTCCGTAAACACACCAGCCAACTGGTCTGTGCATGCTCTGAGGATGCGACTATGGATGCCGTCTGGGCCAGCAGCCTTGTGAGGGTTAACATATCAAATGTCTTTCTCAAGTCGGCCACGGAGAAGGAGAGCTCACAGACCTTGGTAGGGGGCCGCGTCGGTGGCACTGTGTTATCCTCAAAGCGGGCAAAGAAGAAAATTAGCTCTCTTATGAGTCGACGTATGAATTTTGATTTTGCCTATTTACACCAGATGCGATCAGGACATTTTGAGGCAGGCCAAAACACATAAACATTCATGGACATTTAGTTAACTGGCTGTTGTTAGATCGTTTGACCTGGGGGATGAACATTAGGGTTGTTATTTTACTTGAAATGCATATGGTCATTTTCTAAATATTATTAAATGTATTGTTTCTCTAATGATTTACCCACAGATGAAAAGGGAATCCTAGTTAGAAGCTTGGTGATGCGCACAAGCAGGATGAAATTATTGACTACCATGGGTTTGTGTTATTGTACAGGTAAATTCAGATTTAAAACATTGTTTGTTTCGTGGCTCCTGAACACCACCCAGGATGAACTCATTGAAATGGTCATGTTATAACTCCATAATGCAACTTATTGACACTTTATGCAAAGTGAAATCCTCTTCATGCTAGCCTGGCTTACAGTACCTGTGTTAAATGCTGAAGGTTAGCCCACTGCTTTCTCTCATTGATCGTTATTGTTGACTATCTTGGACCTGTCAGGACACAGCAGGGCAGGAGAGGTTCAGGACCCTGACTCTCAGCTACTACCACGGTGCACAAGGAGTCGTACTGGTGAACCCCAGTCTGAGGCCCTGAGCACTCTTGACTAGTCAAGATCGAGAGAAAGATCAACTGAGCAAATTACAGAGAGATCCTAGATGAAAACCTGATCCAGACCGCTCAGGACCTCAGACTGTGTTTCACCGTCCAACAGGACAAAGCCCCTAAGCACACAGCCAGGAAAACGCAGGAGTGGCTTCGGGACAAGTCTCTGAAAGTCCTTAACTGGCCAAGTTGGATGGTGCACAGTTATTTTTACGTTTATCCAGACATGCTTGATCAGGTTCAAGTCCGGGCTCTGGCTGCGCCGCTTAACCTCTCTAGGGTATGTGGGAAGCTAGCGTCCCATCTGGCTAACATCCAGTGAGGTTCCAGAGCGCCAAATTCAATTACTGTTACAGGAATTAAATTCCTCTGTTTTAATAACCAATTAAAATGAATCACTGTCAATTCATAAGAGGTTGTAAGACCCTTATTGGTATAAAATGGACAGAGACCAGCCTTTGAAATCAACCAGCTGTGTTTATTCTTGTGAGTACTGCTCATTACACATTTTACCACAGGATATAAACTGAAAATGACGTCATTAGTTTCAGTACTAGCCCGTGTCATCTCCACTCTAGTACAATGGCTGTATGGTTCTCACATGTCTCTCCCTATTAAGATAATATATGACTGAGCCAAGGTCTTGTGAAGATAAGCCTTCTAGCCAGACTGGCTATAAGTTCATTCATTTCTACCATGGTACAGACAGTCATTGTACTAATTCTTGATTATATTTACACATTATACATTACACATTATATTCAGTACTAGGATTAAAAAGAAAATTCATACATATACAGTAACATAATATTATTCTGATTAGTACATATACAGTAACATAATAGTATTCTGATTAGTCAGTCCTGATTGAAATGTATACATAATTAGACATCATTGATAAAAATTCCCTTAACAATTACAGAAATGCTCATTATAAAAATTCAGAAAACAAAACATATTTTACATAGGTTTAAAGATTAACTTCTTGTTAACTTGTTTGATATAGGGGGCACTCTTTTAATTTTTGGATAAAAAAACGAGCCCGTTTTAAGCAAGATATTTTGTCAAGTTAACTTCTTGCGTCGAGCAATCCCGGATCCGGGATCCTATTTATAGACTCAAGCTCATTAGCATAACGCAACGTTAACTATTCATGAAAATCGCAAATGAAATGAAATAAATATATTTGCTCTCAAGCTTAGACTTTTGTTAACAACACTGTCATCTCAGATTTTCAAAATATGCTTTTCAACCATAGCTAAACAAGCATTTGTGTAAGAGTATTGATAGCTAGCATAGCTATAAGCCTAGAATTCAGCCAGCAACATTTTCACAAAAACAAGAAAAGCATTCAAATAAAATCATTTACCTTTGAAGAACTTTGGATGTTTTCAATGAGGAGACTCTCAGTTACATAGCAAATGTTCAGTTTTTCCAGAAAGATTCTTTCTGTAGGAGAAATCGCTCCGTTTGGGTACCAAAAAACCCCGAAAATTCAGTCATCAAAAAGGCAAACTTTTTTCCAAATTAACTCCATAATATCGACTGAAACACGGCAAACGCTGTTTAGAATCCATCCTCAAGGTGTTTTTCACATATCTCTTCATTGATATATCGTTCGTGGAAGTCTACTTTCTCCTCTGAATCCCATGGAAAAATACTTGCAGCTGAAGATGACGCACCAATTTCGACAGAGGACACCGGGCGGACACCTGGCAAATGTAGTCTCTTATGGTCAATCTTCCAATGATATGCCTACAAATACGTCACAATGCTGCAGACACCTTGGGGAAACGACAGAAATTGTGGGCTCATTCCTGTCGCATTCACAGCCATATAAGGAGACATTGGAAAACAGAGCTTCAAAAATGTTGCTCATTTCCTGTTTGAAGTTTCATCTTGGTTTTGCCTGTAGCATCAGTTCTGGGGCACTCACAGATAATATCTTTGCAGTTTTGGAAACGTCAGAGTGTTTTCTTTCCAAAGCTGTCAATTATATGCATAGTCGAGCATCTTTTTGTGACAAAATATTGCGCTTAAAATGGGCTCTTTTTTTATCCAATAATGAAATCGCGCCCCTATAGATTCAAGAGGTTAAACCAACCACAGTGTCATATTTATAAAATGCTTTTCGGTGAAAGCATACCTAGCCCAGAACATACCTACCCCAGAACATAGCCCAGTTGACAAATTATTACAAACAGTAACCAGCCAAGCAGAAGCGTTACAAAACTCAGAAATAGAGATAAAATTAATCCCTTGCATTTGATGATATTCATATGGTGGCAATCAGAAGACATTCATTTACTCAATAAATGTTCCTTTTGTTCGATGATGTCTCTTTATATCCAAAAACCATAGTGGAGTTTGGAGCGTGACTGTTTTAGGTTGTGGACAGTTCAAGTTCAAACAGGTGCCATTAATACAGGTAACGAGTGGAGGACAGAGGAGCCTCTTAAAGAAGAAGTTACAGGTCTGTGAGAGCCAGAAATCTTGTTGTTTGTAGGTGACCAAATACTTATTTTCCACCATATTTTGCAAGTAACTTCATAAAAAAATCCTACAATGTGATTTTCTGGATTTTTTTTCTCTTTTGGCTGTCATAGTTGAAGTGTACCTATGATGAAAATTACAGGCCTCTCTCATCTTTTTAAGTGGGGAACTTGCACAATTGGTGGCTGACAAAATACTTTTTTGCCCCACTGTATATGCATATCATATCTTCTGGGCCGAGTAGCAGGCCGTTTAATTTGGGCATGCTTTTCAACCAAAATTCTGAATGCTGCCCCCTACCCTAGAGAGGTTAAGGACATTCAGAGACCTGAAGCCACTCCTGCGTTTTCTTGGCTGTGTGCTTAGGGGCTTTGTCCTGTTCGATGGTGAACCCCAGTCTGAGGTCCTGAGCGCTCTGCATCAGGTTTTCATCAAGGATCTCTCAGTAATTTGCTCCGTTGATCTTTCCCTCGAACTCTCAGGACCTCATACTGGTATTGGGATTCTCTCGGCTCCAGCGGCACAATCCTCTTATTGACTGGTCTGCTAGTGCCATCATGGGCTTTAGTTCTGCTGGGACGTTTTCCTGGGAGCTCGGAAGTTGCCCCGAACATCGATGCAATTCCCTCGGAGTACCAAGACTTCCAGGGGGTGTTCAGTAAGGCCCAGACCACTTCGCTTCTGCTGCACAGACCCTATGACTGCGGGATCAACATTCTCCCAGGCACCACTCCGCCCCAGGGATGACAGTCGGGTCTGGAGTCCAAGGCTATGGAGACCTACATTGAGGACTCCCTAGCTGAAGGGTTTATCCATCCTTCTGCCTCTCCCGCCGGCGAAGGGTTCTTCTGTGTGGAGAAGAAGGACAAAACCCTGCGCCCGAGCATCGACTACCAGGGCCTCAATGACATCACGGTGAAGAACCGCTACCCGCTACTACTCATCTCCTCGGCCTTCAAGCCGCTCCAGGGGGCCACCGCGATCTCCAAGCTGGACCTACAGAACGTGTACCACCTGGTGTGGATACGGGAAGGGGACGAGTGGAAGACTGGTCAACATGGTCAGCGGTCACTACGAGTATCTGGTCATGGCATTTGGCCTTACCAACACCCCTGTTGTGTTCCAGGCTCTGGTGAATGATGTTCTCCGCGACATGTTGAACTGTTTCGTCTTCGTCTACCTCGAAGACTTCCTTGTTTTCTCCTGCTCAGGCCAAGAACATGTGCTCCATGTC
This sequence comes from Oncorhynchus masou masou, assembly GCF_036934945.1. Taxonomy (NCBI): domain Eukaryota; kingdom Metazoa; phylum Chordata; class Actinopteri; order Salmoniformes; family Salmonidae; genus Oncorhynchus; species Oncorhynchus masou. The sequence continues at coordinate 40,085,264 of NC_088214.1, read as the reverse complement.
CAATAGGTTCTCCAACGCCTCCTGGAGAACCAGCTTTTTGTGAAAGCAGAGTAGTGCAACTTCCATCACTCCACCATCACCTTCTTGGGTTACATCAGCACTGCAGGGAGTGTACAGATGGATCCCAGAGAGGTGAGATTGGTGGATTGGCCCCAGCCTATGTCCAGAGTGCAACTGTAACATTTCCTGGGATTCGCCAACCGTCTGTCTGCATTCACCTCTCCCAAGGTGCCGTTCACGCGGTCCCCAGCTGCTGACTGGGTGTTCCGGGATCTCAAACTGTTTCACCACAGCTCCCATCTTGGTTCATCGTGATCCGTCTCGCCAGTTCGTGGTGGAGACCGACGCTTCGGATGTCGGAGTTGGGGCTGTCCTGTCCCAGCGTTCTGCCCTGGATTCATCCCTGCACCTTCTTCTCCTATCGCCTCAATGCCACTAGGAGGAAAAAAAATGTGGGGAATCATGAGCTTCTCGCGGTGAAGATGGATGGGTGGAGGCACTTGCTGGAGGGGGCGGAACATCCATTAATTGTGTGGACAGACCACAAGAACCTGGAATATCTCCGCACCACTAAGAATCTTAATTTCAGGCATGCTAGGGTTCCCTGCATTTCACCTGGTTCAACTTCTCCCTCTCATACCGACCGGGATCCAAAAATGTCAAGCCGGAGGCGCTGTCACACCGCTATAGCCCCACGGCTACACCCCTGGAACCCGAGACAATCCTTTCCACCTCGTACCTCGTGACGCTCTCAGCTGGGGAATAGGGCAGCAGTGTTACCAGCCCAACCCGGTCTACAAGCTTGCCTGCCACCCGGGCTCTATCGGACCCTGACTTTTGTGCGACAAAGCTTTTGGTGGTCTGCCATGTTTCCTAACGTCTCCATGTTCATCGCCGCATGCACGATCTGTACCCAAAACAAAACTCCCTGGCAAGCTCCGGCTAATCTCCTTCAACCTCTGCCTGTTCCTCACCATCCCTGGACTTTGTCATGGATCTCCCCCCGTCTAATGGCAACACTGCCATCCCCACTTCATTCCTCTCCCCGAGCTACCCTCCGCCAAATAGAAGGCCCAGCTCATGGTGCAGCACATCTTCCAGATCCATGGACTCCCAGTGGACATGGACTCCGACCGGGGTCCTCAGTTCTCATCACAGTTCCGGAAGGCATTCTGCACACTCATTGGGTCGTCGGCCAGCCTGTCCTCCAGGTTCCACCCCCAGTCCAGTGGCCAGTCGGAGAAAGCCAACCAAGACCTGGAGACAATGCTTGCTGCCTGGTTTCCATCAACCCCACCACCTGGAGCCAGCAACTAGTGTGGGCCAAATATGCCCGCAACATCCAGCTCCCTCGTATCGTCTCGGGCAGAGGTTATGGTTGTCCACTTGAGATCTGCCCGTCTGGGTGGAGTCCCCAAACTTTCCCCCCTGTTTATCGGCCCTTTCCCCATCTCCAAGATCATTAGCCCATCTGCTGTTCTTCTTCTGTTGCCCCGAACCCTCTGTATACATCCCACTTTTCATGTGTCTAGGATCCATCCTGTCTCACAGCCCTTTGTCTCCTGTTTCCCCCTCTACCCCATCTCATCAATGGCCAACCAGTGTATACTGTGAGGCGTCATCTGATGGGTTGGCCTTGTGGCAGGGGATTCCAGTACCTGGTTGACAGGGAGGGTTATGGCCCAGAGGAGAGGTGCTCAGTTCCCGCCAGGGACATCCTGGACCAAGGCCTCATCACTGATTTCCAACGCCGGTACCACGATCAACCAGGTATGCGCCCAGGTAGGACACCAGGTGGGAGGGAGGTGGGGGGGTACTGTCACACCCTGATCTGTTTTACCTGTCTTTGGGCTTGACTCCACCCCACTCCAGGTTTCTCCCATCTTCCCCAGTATCCCCAGCGTATTTATACGCTTTGTGTTGTCTGTTGTCAGCTAGCCAGCTGGAGTTTGATGGCTGACTTGCTAATTAACATTGAACCTAACGCTATTTGGTTAACTTTAGCTTGCTATGACAATCGGTTTGTATTGCTAGTAATACTACTCTATCGATTGGGATTTTAGTTAATTTTTTAGTTAACTAACGTTAACGTGACATGTCTAAACAAAAGACCCCAAGTTAAAGCTTGCTGTTAGCTAGCTAACATTAGCTGATGTTAGGTGGCTGGCGTGCTATCTAACATTAACTTATGTGTATGAAGTGTGTGTAATGTTAGTGATGTTTTCTCAAAATTCCATTTCGTATTGCTAGTTATAGCCTAATGTTAGCTAGCTAACTAGCTAACATTGAACCTATTGGTTAACTAGCTAGCTGTGACAATCAGTTTGTATTGCTAGTTAAAGCTTGCTGTTAGCTAGCCAGCTGAAGTTAGATGGCTGGCTAGCTACAGTAGTTAACATTACCTGTATGAACTGTTTGTAGTGATGTTATCTCAGAATGCCTTTCACATCTAATGTATAATAATGCTAAAATATTTATATCTGGAATTTGTCTTTCAGCATCAATCAGTAGAACACATCTGACTCTAATCCACCAGTAATACAGTCATCAAAAAGAGAGCTGGCCCTGGCAAGCAAAGGCAGCAGCGCAGTCATGCACCATTTCTTTACCAAATATGGAGTTGGGAAAACACGTGTGGACCTGAATTGTGATAACAGCAGTGGCCAAAACAAGAACAAGTTACTCTTATCTAAACTTTGGAGGTGAATTGATGTTGTAATGTTTTCAGATTTGTGGATGTTGTTATTCCCTGTTTTACTGTTTCGATGCTCTGGAGCCTGGTGTTGTCGCCAAGGAGTGTTCAGACTGTCAGGACCAGGTTTCAGCTGCTGCGCAATGCTGACATCCTTCCTCCTATAGATGGGCTACAGTTCCTGGTGGTTTATCCTGCTTCTCAGCCACTTTACCCGTTTGTATGCATATAACTTCCTCGTCAGTTACCGATAAAGTTATTGATAATGTTCTTGTAAATACTGTATATTTTATTTATATTGACGCTATCTATTTCTGCTATTGCTACTATGCAAGTAACCATTTGGCTGTACCGTTTACACCTTCTGTAGAGACCATCCACTTAGCAAGACTTAGCAAAATATTGATATATAAAATGAATATTGATACGTGCGGTCGTAAGATGATTTTGTGACATACCACAACAATATCATGTGATCGTATCCAGTGTCCACCACATAAAAATATGGCGCATGCATCTGTTTATGTACTTTACATGTGCACCTCACTCAGGTTTCAACTCAGGCTATATGTGAGACGGTAGCGTCCCACCTGGCCAACATCCAGTGAAAATGCAGGGCGCCAAATTCAAATAAATTACTATAAAAATTAAACTTTGATGAAATCACACATTCAATATACCAAATTAAAGCTACACTTGTTGTGAATCCAGCCAACGTGTCAGATTTAAAAAATGCGTTACGGCGAAAGCAAACGATGCTATTATCTGAGGATAGCACCCCAGTAAACAAAGAGAGAAAAACATATTTCAACCCTGCAGGCGCGACACAAAACGCAGAAATAAAAATAGAATTCATGCCTTACATTTGTCCCATAAACATCACAAATGGTCCTTTTGTTCGATTAATTCCGTCGATATACATCCAAAATGTCCATTTATTTGGCGCGTTTGATCCAGAATAACACCGGTTCCAACTTGCACAACGTGACTACAAAATATCTCAAATGTTACCTGTAAGCATTGTGCAAACATTTCAAACTACTTTTGTAATACAACTTAGGTATTTTTTACGTAAATAATCCATAAAATTGAAGACGGGATAAACAGCGTTCAATACAGGATGATAACAAAGTGTGGCTAGCATTTCTGGTGACGCGCCTCTAACAGTACATTTCAAGTTACCCTCGTTCTGGATGGCCGTACTTCTTCATTACACAAAGGAGAAAAACCTCAAACAATTTCTAAAGACTGTGAACATCCAGTGGAAGCGATTGGAACTGCAAGCCCCTGCCTTAGAATTCTAGATTCCCTATGAACACCCATTGAAAAGAGAGTGACCCCTATAACAAAAAAATCCTGGATGGTTTGTCCTTGGGGTTACGCCTGCCAAATAAGTTCTGTTATACTCACAGACATCATTAAAACAGTTTTTGAAACGTCAGAGTGTTTTCTATCCAAATCTACTAATAATTTGCTTATCCTGGCTTCTGGGCCAGAGTAACACGCCATTTACTTTGGACACGCTTTTCATCCGGACATGAAAATACTGCCCCCTGTCCCCAAGAAGTTCTTATGTATGGATACTATGTGAAAAGTGCATGTGTAACAGTATGTAAAGTGCTAATGTACTTATGTGAAGGCATTTGGGAAGTGGTGTAAAGTACTTAAGTAAAAATACTTTAAAGTACTACTTAACCTGTCTAGGACAGGTTAAGTAGCGGAATCACTAACCTTTGATGCTCTTCATCAGATGACACTCATAGGACTTCATGTTACACAATACATGTATGTTTTGTTTGATAAAGTTCATATTTATATAAAAAAATCTCAGTTTACATTGGCGCATTACGTTCAGTAGTTCTAAAACATGCGGTGATTGTGCAGAGAGTCACATCAAATTACAGAAATACTCATAATAAACATTGATAAAGATACGACTATTATACATGGAACTTTAGATAAACTTCACCTTAATGCAACCGCTGTGTCAGATTTAAAAACAACTTTACGGAGAGAGCAAACCATGCAGTAATCTGAGTACAGCCTTTAGACAACAAGCAGCCAAAAAGATACCCGCCATATTGGGTAGTCAACATTACTCAGAAATAAAATTTTAAATATTCACTTACCTTTGATGATCTTCATCAGAATGCACTCCCAGGAATCCCAGATCCAACATAAATGTTTGATTTGTTCGATAATGTCCATCAGTTATGTCCAAATATCTTCTTTTGTTAGGGCGTTTGGTAAACAAATCCAAAAGTGCGTTCAGGTCTCGCCGAACGTCAGACGAAAAGTTCAAAAAGTTCTGTTACAGCCCGTAGAAACATTCCAAACTAAGTATGGAATCAATCTTTAGGATGTTTTTAACATAAAACTTCATTAATGTTCCAACCGGACAATTCCTTTGTCTGTACAAATGAAGTGGAACGTAGCTAACTTTCACATTAGCGCGCCAGACCGAGTCTGTGGCACTCTGCCAGACCACTCACTCAAAGAGCCCTTATGAGCTCCTCCTTTAGAGTAGAATCCTCAAAACAGGTTCTAAATACTGTTGACATCTAGTGGAAGCCTTGGGAAGTGAAACATAACTAATATCATCATCCTGTATCTTCAATGGGGGCTGAGTTGAAAAACTACAAACCTCAGATTTCCCACTTCCTGGTTGGATTTTTTCTCAGGTTTATGCTTGCCATGTGAGTTCTGTTATACTCACAGACATCATTCAAACAGTTTTAGAAACTAGAATCCAAATGTACTAATTATATGCATATTCTAGCTTTTACAGCTGAGTAGCAGGCAGCTTAATTTGGGCACGTTTTTTATCCAAGCTATCCAATACTGCCCTCTACCCCAAAAGAGTTACGTTGTTTTCTGTGGTACCTGTACATTACTTTCCTATTTATATTGTTGGTAACTTTTACTTCACTACATTCATAAAGAATAATAATGTACCTTTTACTCCATACATTTTCTATGACACCCAAAAGTACTAGTTACATTTTTGACAGAAAATTGTACAATTCACACACTTATTAAGTGAACCACCCTACTGCCTCTGATCTGGCAGACTCATTTTATTTGTCTGAGTTGTTGGAGTGTGCCCCTGGCTATCCGTCAACAATTTTTTTTTGTGCCTTCTGGTTTGCTTAATTTAAGGAATTTGAAATGGTTTATATGTGTAGTTTTTATACTTAAGTACATTGTGCCCCTGGCTATCCATCAACAAAATGTTAAAATAAAAAAATACAATTGTGCCGTCTGAATTAATATAAGGAATTTGAAAGGATTTATACTTTTACTCAAGTATGACAATTTAGTACGTTTTCCACCACTGGATGTGGCTGGGGGTTATATAATTTCTTTCACATGACCCATCAATTTAGACAAGTGTGTCTGGATAAGTGTCATCTAATATATATAACATATTTTTATCTGGACACCTTCTGTTTACCTGGAATTGTTCCTTATTGTAGGCTACTATCACTTTTAGTCTTCATCTTTACTACACTACTCACAGTTTAGCACGTGACCTCACATGTGAATCCTTAGAGGGTGTGAGCAATGCTGAATGTTTTTCCTCCTAATCCTGGACTATCGGACCACCACTTTATTACATTTGCAATCACAACAAATAATCTGCTCAGACCCAAACCAAGGATCAGCATCAAATCAGTAGAACACATCTGACTCTAAACCAAGGATCATCTAAAGCTGTGCAATAAATTCTCAGACAACCCAAAGATTCCTAGATGCCCTTCCAGACTCCTTCCACCTACCCAAGGACATCAGAGTACAAAAATCAGTTAACCACCTAACTGAGGAACTCAATTTAACCTTACGTAATAACCTAGATGAAGTCGCACCCCTATAAACAAAAAACATTTGTCACAAGAATCTCCATGGTATACAGAAAATACCTGAACTTTGAAGAAAGCTTCCAGAAAATTGGAACGAAAATGGCGGAACATCAAACTGGAAGTCTTCCGACTAGCTTGGAACGACAGTACCGTGCCTTGTAGAAGAGCCCTCACCGCTGCTCGACTATCCTATTTTTCCAACTTAAATTGAGGAAAATAAGAACAATCTAACTTCTTTGATGAAAAGATCATGATCATTAGAAAGAAAATGGACTCCTCTTTAAATCTGCAAATTCCTCCAAAGCTCAGTTGTCCTGAGTCTGCTCAACTCTGTCCGGACCTAGGATCAACGGAGACACTCAAGTTTTTATATATTATATCTCTTGACACATTGATGAAAATAATCATGGCCTCCGAACCTTCAAGCTGCATACTGGACCCTATTCCAACTACACTACTGAAAGAGCTGCTTCCTGGGCTTGGACCTCCTATATTGAACATAATAAATGGCTCTCTATCCATCAGATGTGTAACAAACTCACTAAATGTGGCAGTAATAAAGCCTTGCTTGGAAAAGCCAAACCTTGACCCAGAAAATGTAAAAACCTATCGGTCTATATTGAATCTCCCATTCCTCTCACAAATGTTTGAAAAAAGCTGTTTTTGATACCATCGATCACCACATTCTTTTGGAAAGATTGGAAACCCAAATTGGTCTACACGGGCAAGTTCTTGCCTAGTTTAGATCTTATCTGTCAGAAAGATATCAGTGTGTCTCTGTAGATGGTTTGTCCTTTGACAAATCAACTGTAAATGTCGGTGTTCCTCAAGGCTCCGTTTTAGGACCACTATTGTTTTCACTATATATTTTACCTCTTGGTGATGTCATTAGGAAACATAATGTTAACTTTCACTGCTATGCAGACAACACACAGCTGTAAATTTCGATGAAACATGGTGAAGCCCCAAAATTGCCCTCCTTGGAAGCCTGTGTTTCAGACATAAGGAAGTGGATGGCAGCAAATGTTCTACTTTTAAATTCGGACAAAACAGATGCTAATTCTAGGTCCCAAGAAACAAAGAGATCTTCTGATGAATCTTACAATTAGTCTTGATGGTTGTCTCAAAGAAAACTGTGAAGGACCTCGGCGTTACCCTGGATCCTGATCTCTCTTTTGACGAACATATCAAGATTGTTTCAAGGACAGCTTTTTTCCATCTACGTAACATTGCGAAAATCTGAAATTTTCAATCCAAAATACTCTACTTTCTGGCTAACAGGATAAAGCACTAAATAAACTTCAGTTAGTGCTAAATACAGTTGCTAGAATCTTGACTAGAACAAAAAAACTGTATCATATTTCTCCAGTGCTAGCCTCTCTACACTAGCTTCCTGTTAAGACAAGGGCTGATTTCAAGGTTTTACTGCTAACCTACAAAGCATTACTTGGGCTTTCTCCTACTTATCGTTCCGATTTGGTCCTGCCGTACCTCCTTACTGTCCTTAGAATTTCTAAGCAAACAGCTGGAGGCAGGGGACTGGGATTCTCTGCCTCAAACCATATTACAGGGGCTGAGTCACTGGCTTACTGGTGCTCTTCCGACTCTTTACTGGTGCTCTTAAGAGCACTTTACTGATGCTCTTCCGACTCTTCTTTTGAGTCGCTGACGTGATCTTCCTGTCCGGGTTGACAACCCCCTTGGGTTTGTGCTGTGGGGGAGATCTTTGTGGGCTTTACTTGGCCATGTCTCAGGATGGTAAGCTGGTGGTTGAAGACATTACCCTCTAGTGGTGGGGGGGCTGTGCTTTGGCAAAGTGGGTGGGGTTATATCCTGCCTGTTTGGCCCTGTCCGTGGGTATCGTCGGACAGTGTCTCCCGACCCCTCCTGTCTCAGCCTTGAGTATTTATGCTGCAATGGATTATGTCTTGGGGGCTAGGGTCAGTCTGTTACATTTGGAGTATTTCTCCTGTCTTATGTCCTGTATGAATTTAAGTATGCTCTAATTATCTCTCTTTTTCTATCTTTCTTTCTTTCTTTTTTTCTTTCTTTCTTTCTTTCTTTGCTGGTCATCTATGAACATTTGAACATCTTGGCCATGTTCTGTTATAGTCTCCAACCGGCACAGCCAGAAGAGGACTGGCCACCCCTCATAGCCTGGTTCCTCTCTAGGTTTCTTCCTGGGTTTACGGCCTTTCTGGGGAGTCTTTCCTAGCCACCGTGCATCTACACCTGCATTGCTTGCTGTTTGGGGTTTTAGGCTGGGTTTCTGTACAACACTTTGTGACATCAGCTGATGTAAGAAGGGCTTTATAAATACATTTGATTGATTGATTGATTGATTAAATGGGTGTAGACAAAGGAGAGCTCTCCAGTGGGTACCAAAACTTTCAAAGGTCCTTTTCTCAAAAGTGAGATCAAAAGTTTATCAACTTTCAAAGCAGAATTACTTTCCCGTTGTTCCTAAAAAATGCAGTGTACGATATACCATTTTGTAGCTCTGAGTCTCTACTTTTATCCAATATAAAAAACCCAATTTCAAATTTTGCTACATAAGACCGATTTGAGCTGGTCAGTCACATATTGTCACAGGGAAGACCCTCCTAAAATAGACAAAAATGAATGCGAACATATTGGCACCGTACAAAACATATACATGATGTCCAAAACCACTCAAATTGACGGCATTTTATTCAAAGCTTATGGCAAATGCCAAGTGTCAAACAGCAAAAATCCAAAAGATGGCGAGTGCTCCACAGTAGATTTTCATATTGCAAATGCACATCAAGTCAAGACCCAAGGGTCAATTTTTATAAATTTGCAAAAAAATAAATAAAATGTATCATCCTGTAAAAAAGTGCTTTCTGGACCGTTTTTCGAAATTCTTTCAATTTTCTTTGTTTTTCATACATGTATAAGAACTGTATGAACATAACTTTGTCATATTTTTTTTCTTGTCCATAAGGCATATGTTTTGTCCATTTACAATATCAAAGTCAAAAGTCAGTGAATCATTGCCAAATGCCATAAGAAGTGTTCAAATGCAATATGAAAGTGTTGAAAGTGCCAAATCAGGATGTTGTGTCCATTTGCCATGTACGATCATAGGAATTCGGTTTCCAAACCCAAAAGTCAGTGAACCATGTTCAAATGGCATTTATACTGCCCAAATTATATATAGCACTATGTTAAGCCATGAATCAACCTAGATTGTCTATTTGTCATGTATGATGAGGGAGAAGTGGGACTCGGTTGTCTTTTAATGATTTTTTGAAAAACATCCAAAACGACCAGGGGCGCCCACTATTGGATGGGCACGGGTGGTGGGTGCTCCCTTCCCAACCGTTGCTCCCTTCCCAATGTGCTTCTGGTAACCCATTCCAATCACCAGGTGCACGGGTTTCCATTTGCAATATGTTTCATTGGGCATTTACCATCACAAATTTGACACACTCAAAAAATACTGCAGAAATGCAAAATTGACTGGCCCGATTTTTTATTTTATTTTTTTATTTCACCTTTATTTAACCAGGTAGGCTAGTTGAGAATAAGTTCTCATTTGCAACTGCAACCTGGCCAAGATACAACACAGAGTTACACATGGAGTAAACAATAAACAAGTCAATAACACAGTAGAAAAAAAATAGTCTATATACATTGTGTGCAAAAGGCATGAGGAGGTAGGCAAATAATTACAATTTTGCAGATTAACACTGGAGTGATAACTGATCAGATTGTCATGTACAGGTAGAGATATTGGTGTGCAAAAGAGCAGAAAAGTAAATAAATAAAAACAGTATGGGGATGAGGTAGGTAAAATTGGGTGGGTTATTTACCGATAAGACTATGTACAGCTGCAGCGATCGGTTAGCTGCTCAGATAGCAGATGTTTGAAGTTGGTGAGGGAGATAAAAGTCTCCAACTTCAGCAATTTTCGCAATTCGTTCCAGTCACAGGCAGCAGAGAACTGGAACGAAAGGCGGCCAAATGAGGTGTTGGCTTTAGGGATGATCAGTGAGATACATCTGCTGGAGCGCGTGCTACGGGTGGGTGTTGCCATCGTGACCAGTGAACTGAGATAAGGCGGAGCTTTACCTAGCATGGACTTGTAGATGACCTGGAACCAGTGGGTCTGGCAACGAATATGTAGCGAGGGCCAGCCGACTAGAGCATACAAGTCGCAGTGGTGGGTGGTATAAGGTGCTTTAGTGACAAAACAGATGGCACTGTGATAAACTGCATCCAGTTTGCTGAGTAGAGTGTTGGAAGCTATTTTGTAGATTACGTCTACGAAGTCGAGGATCGGTAGGATAGTCAGTTTTACTAGGGTAAGTTTGGGCGGCGTGAGTGAAGGAGGCTTTGTTGCGGAATAGAAAGCAAACTCTTGATTTGATTTTTGATTTTTGATTGGAGATGTTTGATATGAGTCTGGAAGGAGAGTTTACATTCTAGCCAGACACCTAGGTACTTATAGATGTCCACATATTCAAGGTCGGAACCATCCAGGGTGGTGATACTAGTCAGGCGTGCGGGTGCAGGCAGCGAACGGTTGAAAAGCATGCATTTGGTTTTACTAGCATTTAAGAGCAGTTGGAGGCCAGGGAAGGATTGCTGTATGGCATTGAAACTTGTTTGGAGGTTAGATAGCACAGTGTCCAAGGACGGGCCGGAAGTATATAGAATGGTGTCGTCTGCGTAGAGGTGGATCAGGGAATCGCCTGCAGCAAGAGCAACATCATTGATATATACAGAGAAAAGAGTCGGCCCGAGAATTGAACCCTGTGGCACCCCCATAGAGACTGCCAGAGGACCGGACAGCATGCCCTCCGATTTGACACACTGCACTCTGTCTGCAAAGTAGGTGGTGAACCAGGCAAGGCAGTCATCAGAAAAACCAAGGCTACTGAGTCTGCCGATAAGAATATGGTGATTGACAGAGTCGAAAGCCTTGGCAAGGTCGATGAAGATGGCTGCACAGTACTGTCTTTTATTGATGGCCGTTATGATATCGTTTAGTACCTTGAGCGTGGCTGAGGTGCACCCTTGACCGGCTCGGAAACCAGATTGCAGAGCGGAGAAGGTACGGTGTGGTTCGAGATGGTCAGTGACCTGTTTGTTGACTTGGCTTTCGAAGACCTTAGATAGGCAGGGCAGGATGGATATAGGTCTGTAACAGTTTGGATCCAGGGTGTCTCCCCCTTTAAAGAGGGGGATGACTGCGGCAGCTTTCCAATCCTTGGGGATCTCAGACGATATGACAGAGAGGTTGAACAGGCTGGTAATAGGGGTTGCGACAATGGCGGCGGATAGTTTCAGAAATAGAGGGTCCAGATTGTCAAGCCCAGCTGATTTGTACGGGTCCAGGTTTTGCACCTCTTTCAGAACATCTGCTATCTAGATTTGGGTAAAGGAGAACCTGGAGAGGCTAGGGGAGTAGCTGCGGGAGGGGGGCGGAGCTGTTGGCCGCCGTTGAGAAATGCTTGTTGAAGTTTTCGATAATCATGGATTTATCGGTGGTGACCGTGTTACCTAGCCTCAGTGCAGTGGGCAGCTGGGAGGAGGTGCTCTTGTTCTCCATGGACTTCACAGTGTCCCAGAACTTTTTGGAGTTGGAGCTACAGGATGCAAATTTCTGCCTGAAGAAGCTGGCCTTAGCTTTCCTGACTGACTGCGTGTATTGGTTCCTGACTTCCCTGAACAGTTGCATATCGCGGGGACTATTCGATGCTATTGCAGTCCGCCACAGGATGTTTTTGTGCTGGTCGAGGGCAGTCAGGTCTGGAGTGAACCAAGGGCTATATCTGTTCTTAGTTCTGCATTTTCTGAACGGAGCATGCTTATCTAAAATGGCGAGGAAGTTATTTTTAAAGAATGACCAGGCATCCTCAACTGACTGGACGAGGTCAATGTCCTTCCAGGATACCCGGGCCAGGTCGATTAGAAAGGCCTGCTCACAGAAGTGTTTTAAGGAGCGTTTGACAGTGATGAGGGGTGGTCGTTTGACTGCGGCTCCGTAGAGGATACAGGCAATGAGGCAGTGATCGCTGAGATCCTGGTTGAAGACGGCGGAGGTGTATTTGGAGGGCCAGTTGGTCTGGATAACGTCTATGAGTGTGCCCTTGTTTACAGATTTAGGGTTGTATCTGGTGGGTTCCTTGATGATTTGTGTGAGATTGAGGGCATCTAGCTTAGATTGTAGGACTGCCGGGGTGTTAAGCATATCCCAGTTTAGGTCACCTAACAGAACAAACTCTGAAGCTAGATGGGGGGCGATCAATTCACAAATGGTGTCCAGGGCACAGCTGGGAGCTGAGAAGGGTCGGTAGCAGGCAGCAACAGTGAGAGACTTATTTCTGGAGAGAGTAATTTTTAAGATTAGTAGTTCGAACTGTTTGGGTATGGACCTGGAAAGTATGACATTACTTTGCAGGCTATCTCTGCAGTAGACTGCAACTCCTCCCCCTTTGGCAGTTCTATCTTGACGGAAAATGTTATAGTTGGGTATGGAAATCTCAGAATTTTTGTTTTGGTGGCCTTCCTGAGCCAGGATTCAGACACGGCAAGGACATCAGGGTTAGCAGAGTGTGCTAAGGCAGTGAGTAAAACAAACTTAGGGAGGAGGCTTCTGATGTTGACATGCATGAAACCAAGGCTTTTTCGATCACAGAAGTCAACAAATGGGGGTGCCTGGGGACATGCAGGGCCTGGGTTTACCTCCACATAAACTGCGGAACAGAGGAGGAGTAGTATGAGGGTGCGGCTAAAGGCTATCAAAACTGGTCGCCTAGAGCGATGGGGACAAAGAATAAAAGGAGCAGATTTCTGGGCATGGTAGAATATATTCAGGGCATAATGCGCAGACAGGGGTATGGTGGGGTGCGGGTACAGCGGAGGTAAGCCCAGGCACTGGGTGATGATGAGAGAGGTTGTATCTCTGGACATGCTTGTTGTAATGAGTGAGGTCACCGCATGTGTGGGAGGTGGGACAAAGGGGGTATCAGGGGTATGAATAGTGGAACTAGGGGCTCCATTGTAAACTAAAACAATGATAACTAACCTGAACAACAGTATACAAGGCATATTGACATTTGAGAGAGACATACAGCGAGGCATACAGTAATCACAGGTGTTGAATTGGGAGAGCTAGCTAAAACAGTAGGTGAGACAACAACAGCTAATGAGCTTGGGATGGCCGGACACTGATAGTGGTTCCTCTGCATCGCTCGTTGGTGTTGATTTTAGAATGTCAATTTGGTAATGGTCTATCACTGCTTAAACATATTGCAATTGGACAAAGTCAGCCAGCAAGTCACCGTCCATCAGTTAATTAGATATCATTCTGACACCAAACTGACACCACAACCACTTTTTCCAACTCGTTTAGAAGCCAACTATAACATATTTCAGAGCAGGTCCATAATTCACAGCGCCTTCTGTTTAAACCATAATAAAAACGTAAAACACATAGTTACGTTCTAGCTGCGGGTCCAGTTCTGACATTATGTTGTAGGCCTTGCTGAGGCGACCCTGAATCCCAAGTTTTGGCTCAATAGGTCATTTGGAGCCCGAGAAGCTACCATAATTGGTGCTGAAAATCCACATTTTCCGTGCGTTGCTATGGGGTCCTTGAATAAGCTATCGGACAGAAACATTAGGGTCCGCCTCTATGGGAGAGGCGGTTTCAATGCACCCAGTCTTGCGACTCTGGGACTTTTCTAAATGTCATAATTTTCATGATGGTTAAATGATTTTAAATTATTGCAAATGTAAGAGGCTGTTTCTCGGTCTGAGAACCTTCTAGAGCCACATAACTCACCGTCATCGACTTGAGCTCTAGAACAGGTTTCTAAAGTTTCAGAGCTCTAGGTCGGATGGTTCTTTGATAGTTTGAACAAAGGTAACTATTGCAGGCTCTGTGTGTCTGTTAGCCCCACACTATGTCACTCCGTCCTTGCTGTGTGTGAGAGAGCTTTTCTTGGACATCTGATGGGAGGAATGACTGATTTACAGTTCATGAGGGTTACCTAGTCACACATATGAAGTTTTGGAAAGTTGTGACTTTTTTAACCCTTCGAAACAGCCCCTGTGACCCCAATTTATCAATGTTTATCAAAACATCTTTAGGGTGAATGTAACCACTACCGGTTGCTCCAGGAAGTTTAGAATCAACACAGGTAGACCTCATAGTGGCCCGATGGATTATCATCGAAGACAGGTTCATAAGGCATTCATAACCCACTTCAGGTTAAATTTAGGGGAAAAGGCAATGTATTTATATGGGGATAGAAGTCATTGCAAACTGTTTGATGTAAACACATTATTTTCAGTGTTAATGCCACACGGTCAAGGTTTGCACAGATTGGGAGGACCTCAGGAATGTTCCTGAGGTCAAATTGTGCTTCTAACCCTAACGGTTCTCCCGCTGTCACCCAAAAGCACCTGAAATTTAGGGCCAGGCTTCATTGGCCCTACTTATTTTCACGGTCACCGCGCTCAGACCGAACGAGCTACGGTCAAGGGGGGCATCTTGTTGAACTCGGCACAGCCTAGAGATTATGGTAATGCCATTGCAGGATCTGTGTGTCTTTAAGCCCCGCACTGTGTCAATCCATCCTTTATGTGTGTGTATGTGTGTGTATGTGTGAGTTTTTTTCTTTGACATCTGTTGGGAGAAATGACTGATTTACAGTTCATGAGGGTTGCCTAATCACACATATGAAGTTTTGGAACGATCTGACCTTTTTAACCCTTCCAAACAGCCCCTATGACCCCAATTTAAGGTATTTCCGGTTGACACAGGAAGCTGAAAGGGAACACATACACAATTTTGAGTTTTAAGTCTTTACGTTAAGAACTGACTTATTAACAGAGGGTTGAATGAGTGAGTGTTATTTCAGAAAATCACGGAAATCACGTAGACTTTCAACACCCACCTTAACAGATTCGTCTGAACATGCCGCAAAAATACATTTCTTTGACCATCACCGATTGTACACTGTACGATTTCTCAAAAATTAGGATAGATAAATGGCTGGTCCTTTTTTCCTGACACCGAAGGTTCATGTACTTTCACGTAAGGCGGTCAAATTAGCGCTCTATTTTCATTTTTGACCTTTAATCCCAGAAAAATGGCCTTAACTCAAAAAGCGTTGAGGCCTCGACGCATTTTGTTTCTGGGCTAACAGCCCATTAGGCCAAACCTATGCTCACCAAGTTTCGTCTTTGAAGACTTTTCCGTTTAGGAGAAATGGCCATGTCGTGATTGGTGATGTTTTGTACATTTGCAATAAGAATGCATTCGCCATCTGGTGGAATTTACTGGGACAGTGGAAAAATGACCAAAATTTGAACATTTTATAAAATGGAAACCGAAAGTCCGAGAGACTTTTTTTCCGGGAAGTTTGATGACTTCCCGGAAGATCTGGCCCCGGTGCACGGCCCGACACCGTCAGCGAATGTTAAACATATTTGCGGACGTCTAGTAAGGGACAGCACATTTGCAATATGGAGATTCTCATCGATCATACAGCAAATGCAGAAAAGTGCCCTTCAGGTATGTTAGGCCTGAGACAAAGTAAATAGTCGACCGTGCCACTATACCTTCAAGACATTGGCTTCAAGGGCATTATCACTTGGTTTTCATGGATTTCATGGATTTCACCACGAGACCAATGGTGACTTTCAAACAGTTAGAGTTTAACTTCTTGCATCGAGCAATCCCGTATCCGGGAGCGTAATCATAGCCTCAAGCTCATTACCATAACGCAACGTTAACTATTCATGAAAATCGCAAATGAAATGAAATAAATATATTGGCTCAGAAACTTAGCCTTTTGTTAACAATACTGTCGTCTCAGATTTTCAAAATATGCTTTTCAACCATAGCTACACAAGCATTTGTGTAAGAGTATTGATAGCTAGCATAGCATTAAGCCTAGCATTCAGCAGGCAACATTTTTACAAAAACAAGAAAAGCATTCAAATAAAATCATTTACCTTTGAAGAACTTTGGATGTTTTATAGCAAATGTTCAGTTTTTCCGAAAATATTATTTGTGTAGGAGAAATCGCTCCATTTTGTTCATCACGTTTGGCTAAGAAAAAACCCTGAAAATTCAGTCATTACAACGGCAAACTTTTTTCCAAATTAACTCCATAATATCGACAGAAACATGGCAAACGTTGTTTAGAATAAATCCTCAAGGTGTTTTTCACAGATCTATTCGATGATAAATAATTCGTGGCAGTTGCCTTTCTCCTCTGAACCAAATGGAAAAGTGCACGCAGCTGGAGATTGCGCAATAATTTCGACAGAGGACACCAAGCGGACACCTGGTGAATGTAGTCTCTTATGGTCAATCTTGCAATGATATGCCTACAAATACGTCACAATGCTGCAGACACCTTGGGGAAACGACAGAAATTGTAGGCTCATTCTATTCATTCACAGCCATATAAGGAGACATTGGAACACAGCGCATTCAAAATCTGGGGCACTTCCTGTTTGAAATGTAATCTTGGTTTCGCCTGTAGCATTAGTTCTGTGGCACTCACAGACAATATCTTTGCAGTTCTGGAACGTCAGAGTGTTTTCTGTCCAAAGTTGTCGATTATATGCATAGTCGAGCATCTTTTCGTGACAAAATATCTGTCACGCCCTGGTCTATATTTATGTTTATCTTCATTTATTGGGTCAGGCCAGGGTGTGACATGGGTTTATTTGTGGTGTGTTTCGTCTTGGGGTTGTGTGGGGTGTATAGCATAGTCATTGGCTGCCTGAGGCGGTTCTCAATCAGAGTCAGGTGATTATCGTTGTCTCTGATTGGGAACCATATTTAGGTAGCCATATTCTTTGTGTGTTTCGTGGGTGATTGTCCTTAGTGTCCTTGTTCCTGTCTCTATGTTAGTTTACACTAGTATATGCTGTTTCGGTTTTCGTTACGTTCTTTTTGTTTTGTAGTATTTGTATTGATTCGTGTTTTATGTTTTCATTAAACATGGATCGCAATCTACACGCTGCATTTTGGTCCGACTCTCCTTCGCCTACAGAAAACCGTTACAGAATCACCCACCGCAAATGGACCAAGCAGCGTGTTAACAGGCAGGTGCAGCGAAAGGAGGAATGGACATGTGAAGATGTTTTGGATGTCAAAGGTTGTTACACTTGGGAGGAGATACTGGCTGGAAGAGATCGCCTCCCATGGGAACAGGTGGAGGCACTTAGGAGAGCAGAGGCAGCCGGAGAGAGGAGCCGGCGATATGAGGGAACACGGTTGGCAAGGAAGCCCGAGAGTCAGCCCCAAAACTTTCTTGGGGGGGGCTCACAGGGAGTAGGGCTACGCCAGGTAGTGGACCTGTGCAAACTCCCTGTGCTTACCGGGGGGCTAGAGAGACCGGGCAGGCACCGTGTTATGCAGTGGTGCGCACGGTGTCCCCAGTGCGGGTGCATAGCCCGGTGCGGTATATTCCAGCTCCTCGTATCGGCCGGGCTAGAGTGGGCATCGAGCCAGGTAAAGTTGGGCAGGCTCGGTGCTCAAGAGCTCCAGTGCGCCTGCACGGTCCGGTCTACCCAATGCCACCTCCACACCCCAGCCCTCCGGTGGCAGCTCCCCGCACCAAGCTTCCTGTGAGTGTCCTCGGCCCAGTACCAGCCTCTCCTGCGCTGCCGGAGCCTCCCGCCTGTTCAGCGCTGTCGGAGCCTTCCTCCTCTACAGCGCTGCTGGAGTCTCCCGCCTGTTTAGCGCAGCCAGAGCCTTCCTCATCTACAGCGCTGCTGGAGTCTCCCGCCTGTTTAGCGCAGCCAGAGCCTTCCTCATCTACAGCGCTGCTGGAGTCTCCCGCCTGTTTAGCGCAGCCCGAGCTGTCAGTCTACATGGAGCAGCCAGAGCTGTCAGTCTACATGGAGAAGCCAGAGCTGTCAGTCTACATGGAGCAGCCAGAGCTGTCAGTCTACATGGAGCAGCCAGAGCTGTCAGTCTTCATGGAACAGCCGGAGCTGCCAGTCTGCATGGAGCTGTCAGTCTGCATGGAGCAGCCGGAGATGCCAGTCTGCATGGAGCTGTCAGTCTGCAAGGAGCTGTCAGTCTGCAAGGAGCTGCCAGTCTGCATGGAGCAGCCAGAGCTGTCAGTCTGCAAAAGCTGCCAGAGCTGTCAGTCTACATGGAGCAGCCAGAGCCGCCAGGATCTGCCGGATCCAAATACCTGGCTGAGCTTCCTCTCAGTGCTGTGCTTCCTCTCAGTGCTGGGCTTCCTCTCAGTGCTGGGCTTCCTCTCAGTGCCGGGCTTCCTCTCAGTCCCGAGCTTCCTCTCAGTGCTGAGCTTCCCCTCAGTCCCGAGCTGCCCCTCTGTCCCGAGCTGCCCCTCTGTCCCGAGCTGCCCCTCAGTTCCGAGCTGCACCTCAGACCAGTGGGATTCTGGGTGAGGACTACTAGGCCATGGTCGGCGGCGAAGGTGGACTATCCTAGGACGCGAGGAGGGGGGACAAAGACATTTATAGAGCGGGTTCCACGTCCCGCGCCGGAGCCGGAGCCGCCACCATGGACAGACGCCCACCCGGACCCTCCCTATTGTTTTGATGTGCGTCCGGGAGTCCGCACCTTAGGGGGGGGGGGGGGTTCTGTCACGCCCTGGTCTATATTTATTATGTTGATATTCATTTATTGGGTCAGGCCAGGGTGTGACATGGGTTTATTTGTGGTGTGTTTCGTCTTGGGGTTGTGTGGGGTGTATAGCATAGTCATTTGCTGCCTGAGGCGGTTCTCAATCAGAGTCAGGTGATTATCGTTGTCTCTGATTGGGAACCATATTTAGGTAGCCATATTCTTTGTGTGTTTCGTGGGTGATTGTCCTTAGTGTCCTTGTTCCTGTCTCTATGTTAGTTTACACTAGTATAGGCTGTTTCGGTTTTCATTACATTCTTTTTGTTTTGTAGTATTGGTATTGATTCGTGTTTTATGTTTTCATTAAACATGGATCGCAATCTACACGCTGCATTTTGGTCCGACTCTCCTTCACCTACAGAAAACCGTTACAATATCTTGTTTAAAACGGGAACGTTTTTTTATCCAAAAATTAAAAGAGCGCCCCCTATATCGAAGAAGTTAATGGGTGTTTTAGGAAAAATCTGAGGATGGATCAACAACATTGTTGTTACTCCACATTACTAACCTAAATGAAAGAGTGAAAAGAAGGAAGCCTTTAGAATGAAAATATTCCAAAACATGCATCCTGTTTGCAACAAGGCACTAAAGTAAAACTTTATGTCCTCAATACAAAGTTTTATGTTTGGGGCAATTCCAACAAAAAAACATCACTGAGTACCACTCCTCATGTTTTCAATCATGGTGGTGGTTGCATCATGTTATGGGTATGCTTGTCATCGGCAAGGACTAGGAAGTTTTATAGGATTAAAAGAATAGGAATATAGCTAAGTACAGGCAAAATCCTAGAGGAAAACCTGGCTGTCTACTTTCCAACAGACACTGGGAGACAAATTCACCATTCAGCAGGACAATAACCTAAAACACAAGGCCAAATATTTACTGGAATTGCTTACCAAGACAACATTGAATGTTCCTGAGTGGTCTAGTTATAGTTTTGACTTAAATTGGCTTGAAAATCTATGGCAAGACTTGAAAATGGCTGTCTAGCAATGATCAACAACCAACTTGACAGAACTTGAAGAAGAAATGAAATTGTTGATCGATAGTGCTGTAGCAGTATTGTTTAATAATGTGCTATTGAAATCATCAAGAGTGATAGAGTGCTGCATCAGATGACTTGGCCTCCACAATCCCCCGACCTCAATCAAATTCAGATGGTTTGGGATGAGTCAGACTGCAGAGGAAAAGCAGCCAACAAGTGCTCAGCATATGTGGGAACTCATACAAGACTGTTGGAAAAAGATTCCCCGTGAAGCTGGTTGAGAGAATGCCAAGAGTGTGCGCAGCTGTCATCAATATAAAAGGTTTTATAATTGAAGAATCTCAAATATAACATCTTTTGATTTGTTTAACACTTTTTTGGTTACTACTTCGATTCCGTATGTGTTAATTCATAGTTTTGATGTCTTCACTATTATTCTACAATGTAGAAAATAGTAAAAATGAAGAAATACCCTTGAATTAGTAGGTGTTCTAAAAGCCTACCTCAACATTCAAGACTGAGAACACACTTCTCAAGATGTCACCAAAGCAGGTTCCAGCCTTTCTAGGGAGTTTTTCATAGCCACCGTCATTCTATATCTGCATTGCTTGCTGTTTGGGGTTTTAGGCTGGGTTTCTGTATAGCACTTTGTAACATTGGCTGATGGTAAAAAGGGCTTTATAAATGCATTTGATTGATTGATTGATTGAGAAAGGGACCAGTGGAAAATACTACTAATCTATGTTTTAGGGAATCGTCTCAGAGCCCAGTGTATGATTATGTGCTTATGTTCAGTGTCAAGAGAATTTTCCCAAATAGAACACGATAAGTCCGTTCATAAGACCAACTCATTCTATAAGACCAAGACACAAGTGGTTTTTGAGCAAAGAACAAAATGCATGTTTCATAATTTTTTTTGTGACATATAGTAGGATAGGATTAACAAGAGTTAAGTCAAGTATTTATTCAAATAGCTGCAGTTCATTCAAAGTATTTCCACCTCTACGTTGTGATAATAGTTTTGCCTAGGATACAAATCCAGTTTCCTACAGTTAATATAAATTAAGTCATTGAGAACAATAGAAAATGGTTATACAGTATATACAGTATATAGTGAAAAATATAGTTCTCATGTAATCAAACAAATATCATGGTTACAATAGAAAAATACACACATTGACCCAAAACATGTCACCATCTACCAGCCGATAGAAATACTGACTCAGAAGAATACTGTAAGGCATAGCGTGGTTAATGGAAAGAACTATGATCTTTTCGGCAAGTTCAATATATGTTTTCTTGTAGGCTTCTGGCTTAATGTAGGTTATCTTGTAGGTTTCTGGTTTCTGGATGAAAAACCCCTAGCCAGCAGCATTCTAAAGAAACAAGAATCAACACTGTGTCAACACTGCACTTTTAAGCAAATGTAAAGCTAATGTGGTTACTTGGGCATTGTTAACTGCGAGAAACTAAGCAAAACAGTGTTACCCAGACCATGAGGTGAGACTACCAAAGGAAAGGTTTCCAAAACGGGTATTTAGTGTTATAAAATCCTCAGTTCTGTTTTTACTCTGAAATTTGCTTCTATATTCTTTCATGATTTCAATAGCACATTGTTATGCATTACTGCTACAGAACTATTGAACTAATATTTACATTTACATCATGGTAATCATTTGTCCTTTCAGTTTTCTCTTTCACAACAATATCG
This sequence comes from Oncorhynchus masou masou, assembly GCF_036934945.1. Lineage (NCBI taxonomy): Eukaryota > Metazoa > Chordata > Actinopteri > Salmoniformes > Salmonidae > Oncorhynchus > Oncorhynchus masou. The sequence continues at coordinate 40,063,358 of NC_088214.1, read as the reverse complement.
AAAGTGTTAAATCAACTCTTAAATTATTAAAATGAACACTGTCTATTGCCCCACAATACATGTTTATACCTTCGAAAGTGTAAGCTTTAAAAAAAAATGGCAATATGTAACTTTTTGGGCTACTCAACCGAATTCACATAAAAATGGGAGTTACTGTATCTGTAATTTCAATGAAAGCAAGTCTAAGAAGCAGTATATCTGTTGTATGTGCACTATTTCTACGCTTCCGGTTAAGTTTAGCTTTTGCATCTTTTACTTTCAGTGTTGTACAAACTTCAAACATCTGAAAATACAATACTTTTGGATATGGAAAATATATTTCACAGCGGGTTAGATGGTACAAAGATTATCTCCACTATACTTGCTTGTTTTGTCACAAATTGAAATTAGGTGAAGTATTAGTAAACCAGAAAATGGCATAGTGCATTTTTAACATTTTCACAGAGTTTATGTAACTCTGGCCAACACTGGTTATTATTGCCTTCACTCTACATTGATGTTAAGTGTTAAATCGATTCCATCTTAGTATTTTATATATTTTTTCCTTACTACCATTTAACATGAGGGTGTAAACACTTCTTATATATTATATGTAATTCAAGGGACCAGAATGGCCCTGGACCAGACGATGAAGGGTAAAGTTGTCCCTAGATGCTGATCTTGGGTCAGTTTTGAGTTTTCCCCACTAATGGTTAAGGTTATGATTGGCGGAAGGGAAGGCTAGATCAAGAGAAACTTCACCCCGGAGTGGTCTAGACATTGTTTGGCAGGGACACTTTGACAGTCTTTATTTCTGAGATGTGGGAGGACTTTTGGATGATGCAGCTGGTGGTGGTAGTCCCTGTGGCGCAGCACTGCCCCTGGGCCAAGTTAGTCAGAGCCATGGCAGCGTGGATCTCTCTCCACTCTGCCTCCTCCCTCCTCTGGCCTCTCTCACTCTTCCCCTCACTGCGAATGACATAAATGAGAGATTTAGAGATTTAGAGCCTAGACCGTATCATTAATGCACACTTCCCAAGATGAAATCATCATTCACAACAGGGAGACTTCCTACTAACAGACAACAGCCATAGAAATGCATCTGCCTAGACTGCCATTATTTGCTCATCCCAATGTGGGTGTGCCACAACGAAAGGTTGCATTATTACATGTTTATTAATAACACTAAATCTTTATGCTGGACTGTAAAGTGAATATGTCTTCTTTCTTATGCATCTAGAGCACTTATACTCGCTATAAAGAATGGTACACTGGATAGAAGGGGTCCATAAACAAACAAACAAACAATCTCTTACCTGTCACATCTAGTTGATGCATAGTTCACTGTGTCTGAAAACATGGATAGAAAAAAGCCAGACTTACATTTATTGTACAGGAACGGCCAATTAATGATAAAGTATGGAGTTTTCTGGAACCTATACTTCGCAAATATTTATTTACATACATTACCAGTCAAACGTTTGCACACATTGTAGCATAATAGTGAAGACATCATAACTATGAAATAACACATATGGAATGATGTAGTAACCAATGAGTAGGTGTGTCCAAACTTTTGACGACTGGTACTATGTATGAGTGTTTGTTGGCATTGTGTTCTCTATTCATATTTTTCAGTTTCTGTGTGCATTACAGTATTTGCATGTGTGTGTGTGTGTGTGTGTGTGTGTGTGTGTGTGTGTGTGTGTGTGTGTGTGTGTGTGTGTGTGTGTGTGTGTGTGTGTGTGTGTGTGTGTGTGTGTGTGTGTGTGTGTGTGTGTGTGTGTGTGTGTGTGTGTGTGCACATGTGCACTTTAACTGCGCCAGAGGGCCTTAACTCACTGAAGTACTCCAGTCTGGCTGCTCATAAGCACTCCGGCCAAAACAAATGCAATTATGTTTCTCCTGTGCCTTTTCAGATGGAAAAATACAATATCTGTGCAGTGTCATGAATGCAGACACTCTGTTTCCAGGTCTCCAGAGCTCGTTTGCATCCATAAAGTTATTTCACTGTTTTTCAATCCACCCTCTGCCCTCTCCCTTTATGTTTGGCTGAGGATTGCAGATCATCATACATCAAAGAAATGTGTATGGGAGTATTGTGTGAATGAGCGACATGTACTGTAATACTCCCTATATGGATCTTTAGTGGCAGTGTCTCACCTTCTGGGTGTCTTTGGTTCCACTAAACATATTGATTTGAGCTCAAATGTTGGTTTATCAATCTACAAAATGCACTTTGTTTATAGTTTGGGTGTTATCATCATTTTGTATGATTCGGTTTATAAATGAGTAAGAAATAGTGTGTTGATTTGCATGTCTGCTCACATGTTTTTCATGTGAACACAGCAGTAGGGCTATCTGTTTTGTTGAGACAAGTCAGACAGCCCAAAATATATTTCTCTTCAGGGAGCTATGAGCAGGAAAATTAGAGGCCAATTGTGAGCATACAAAATGCCGCTTTCAATATTCGCTGCCTGAAACATCTCAGACTCCTATTTCTATAACAAGGCCCAGGCCAAGAGCAACTATAGGCAGACAATAAATCATTTGACCCCTCTCACATTTTGCTACTGAATGTCTCTACTCTTTTTTGGTGGTTCTGACATTTATGTTTAAAAAACAACAGTACTTTCTGGAAACCTATTACTAAACAAAAATGCACATGTAAATCATTATGGGGAAATTGTACTCTGCTGTGTTTGTCTCTGCGTCATTTATGTTTTACAAGAATTATCCATTCATTTGACTGAAATAGTGTATTGTACAAGACATTAAAAATCATGTTAGCATCTCTCAGACCAAGTCTGACCTGGGACATCAACTACAACAAATATTAAATTCCTTGGCTTACTCTGAAAATAACATTACCATTCTGATCATAGAAGTCATGAACTCACTGGACTTCAAGGGGATGCAGGGCAGAGAGTGTTCACTTGCCCTCCAAGGTTAGTCAGAGCTGGATTGGCACTATAGATCGAAATCAGTTGCTACTTGAGAGAGATTGAAACCAAGCTACCAAGAAGTATAACTGTTCATCTAGGGTATCAGAAAACGAGGAACTTCTGTCTCACCATGAATGTTTTCATTTTGCAACAAACTAGGTAAAAAAAGTGTGCAGTGTCCTCACTCCATATAAAACATGAATCCAGTAAGATTTATTAGTCTCTGGCTCCTTGAAGGGAAAGACCACTTGTTATAGTTTAACAGCATATTTCAACGTCAAGATCCCCAGTGTAATAGACGCTTTCTGAAGACTTTCACTTGGCAGGCAGATTTAGTGTTTGATGACCTGTCGTTATATTGGACATCCAAGAAACAACACTAATTAGTATGTCCCAGATAGGCGTAGTGACTCTTTTACCCCTCCCCAGGGCAGTGTAAAAAAGCGTTAACGTACTGAGTTCTTTCGAGACTGCATCAAGGTTCAGCACTGCTCTCTACTCCCATCCCAGAGAAGCTCTAAGCACCCTCTAAATACTCCAGAAACACACCAAAAAAATTGCTGTGTGCCTGTATAGAAATCTGAAATGTTTCTTGATATCTGAATGTAATGTTCCGTTCTACCAATGTTCTGTTGGTAGCCTACCCTAAAACTAGGTATTTTGTGACATAGGCTAATGAGGTAAGAAATGTATGTGATATATACTGTAATGTCTTTATAAAACAATTTGAGAAACTGTACTTGCAACTTTGAGTGTGGATATAATTATTTGAACATCCAGAAGCAAGTCTGTGTTGCTTTAGTAACAGGGTCTAAGCAAAAATCCACATTGAAACGCCATTTGTACCAGAAACTTTGGCAAAGGTCCTCATGTCTCACCTTGGGGACAATAAAATCTCAGACATTCTGTAATTGACCCTGAGATCTGCTATTTTCCACCATGGCAAGGAAACAAGACACTAGAATATGGATCATGGAAATCATAGGACCAATGAAGTAGTCTACCACTTTGTCTTTGGCTAAACAAGATCAATGATTTTATAAGCAATGGATTTAGATGTCAGCACAAGTTCCTATTAGCTGTTGCTTTGGTTCCAGGACCTTTCTGGAGTTTAGAGTTGTCAACCTGATTTAGGGCAGTGCTCCTAACTTCAGGTCCTGAAGTGCACCCAAGTGTCAAACATATCTCCCTCTAACCTAGTTGTGTCTTGTCAAAGCTTTCAACATTGACCGATAAGACCAACTGAATGAACAGAAGTTCTGCAAACCTAAAGCGGCAAATCTTAAAAGCTGCAATATAACTTTTTGGGCGACAAAACCATATTTATGTAGAAATGTGAGTTATAGATCTGTCATTCTCATTGAAAGCAAGTCTATGAAGCGGTAGATCTGTTCTATGTATGCTATATCTGTGTTTTTTGTTTCTCAAAATCATTTTCACTTAGTTAATAATACAAATCGGAATAAAAATGATAAACATCTAAAAGTTAAAATGCCACCAATGCGAGAGCACCAACCTCTGCAATATGGACACATTGGTTCACCATGAGCCATTGGCAGCCAAATAAATGAGACAGCCTAGGCCAATGTAGCAGTAGGCCTATAATTTATATTGTTAACTAAGTAAAAATACATAAATCTGACAAATAAAAATGTAAAATATCCTGATGAAAATGCAGGTACTTTTATCTCTCTATACTCCGCCTGTCTGTCACCTTTCTATCTGTCTTACTGGGTCCAGCCCAATGACTGTATATGAAGGACCAGCCCTAAGCTTGCAAACTTTATATCAACTAGCCTATTCTGGACCCTAAGAGTTTCCACACCAGTGAGCTCCGGACAGACACAGCTGTTTTTGCGCAAAATGAAACGTGTTCAGGTAGGCTAATTTATGAGGTTTCCACTGGATATATGGGATACTCGGAGCATGACGTTTTGGTCTTCCACACCGAAGCCTGGTGATTATCGAGGGGGAGAGTGTTGGAAAGATTTTTCAAATACTGCGAGGAAATATTGGTCACAATGGATGCATTTAAAAAAAACTAACTTTATTGAAAAAATTACTGAGAAGCTCAGGTTTTTAGTGGTGGTGAGTTAAAACAATCAGAAATCAGACATCCAGTTAGCCTATGTGTGCTAATGCTCACACGCTCCATCAACATTAAGAGGACAGAAAAACCAGACACGTGCTCATTGCTCACATGGAACGCTTCAAACAAAATACAATGAAAACATTGACAAAACACGTAAATGATGGTATGAAATAAAATAAAACTTGTTTCTCACAAGTGTAGCAGGTTGTGACATTTTCACTCCAACTTCAGAGTAAATGACTGTAGGCCTAATTAAAACCTCTTTGGGATAGGGGGCAGCATTTTTACTTTTGGATAAATAGCGTGCCCAATTTCAACTTCCTGCTACTCATGCCAAGAGTAGTAGATTTGGATAGTAGATTAGTAGATTTGGATAGAAAACACTAAAGTTTTTAAAACTGTTTGAATCATGTCTGTGAGTATAACAGAACTTATGTAGCAGGCAAAACCCTGAGGACTAACCATTCAGAATTATTTATTTTTGAGGTCACTGTCTGTTCATTGGGTTCGCATGGGGAAACGATATTTCTTAGGCACATGTTTGCAGTTCCTACCACTTCCACTGGATGTCACCAGTCTTTGGAATTTGGTTGGGGTTATTCCTTTGTGCAATGAAGAAGTATGGCCATCTTGGAAAAGGGTAACGCTGTTGAGAGTTGGACTTGAAAAGTACTTGAAAAGTAGCGTTAGTTTCCTCTCGTCCTCTATTGAAAACAGATAGACCCGTCTTCAATTTGATCGATTATTAACTTTTAAAAATACCTAAAGTTGTATTACAAAAGTATTTTGAAATGTTTTGGCAAAGTTTACAGGTAACTTTTGAGATATTTTGTCGTGACTTTGTGCAAATTGGAAGCAGTTTTTTTCTGGATTAAAAGCGCCAAATAAATGGACATTTTGGATATATATGGATGGAATTAATCGAACAAAATGACCATTTGTGATGTTTCTGGGACATATTGGAGTGCCAACAAAAGAAGCTCGTCAAAGGTAAGGCATGATTTCTATTTTATTTCTGTAGCACATATTTCTGTTGAAATATGCTACTCTCTTTGTTTACTGTTGTGCTATCATCAGATAGTAGCATCTTATGCTTTCGCTGAAAAGCCTTTTAAAAATCTGACATGTTGGCTGGATTCACAAGTGTAGCTTTAATTTAGTATCTTACATGTGTGATTTAATGAAAGTTTGATTTTTATATAATTTTATTTGAATCTGGAGCTCTGCATTTTCCCTGGCTTTTGGCCAAGTGAGATGCGACTGTCCCCCTATCCTAGAGAGGTATAATTCATGCATTAACAGAAATTAATGTAACCAAATGATGGGGATTAATGATAAATTTACTACTGGTGACGTGTAATGGGGAATTTATGAAAATAAACATTCAAAGGGAAAACAATTAACACAAAAGAATATTGTGCAAGAACTGTCAGGAGACAGCTGAGCCATTCTGGAGAGAGACTTGCCCACAATATCTTCCCATGGCTATGCCTCCGCCTCAAAATGTGCAAAATTGCATGAAATTTGTTATAAAATTGCAAAATCTTCTCTCTGCCCCATAGCAAAATGTTTAGAAATACAGCAAACTTGCTGTAAAACAGCTAAATGTTCACTAAACGCCATGGCAAATTGTGCAGAATTGTACAAAATTAACTATAAAATGTAACTCTGTGGCCCCCACCCCCATCAGTTGCCCATCCCTGGTTTAGACAATACCATGATTCTCTACATAATGACTGCTTGTTTTGTCACGTAAACTAAAATTAGGCAAACTATTCGAATTTTAGCAACCAGAAAATGGTGGAGCTATTTCTGCATATTCTACCGTTAACCCTTGAAGTAAGCTAGTGCCATGTCACTGATCCACAACCGAGTCCAGTCGTTGTGAAGCTACAGTACGTTAGCTAGTATGTCTGCATATGACATCTCTTATATCCTGCATATGGAAGCGTTCTGTAGACTTTGTTCAGCATTTCAAGTAAAGTGTCTCCAAAGAATAAGAAATCCCTTACCCATATGGTAGAGAGAGTTTGCCTCTGCCTCAGAGGAAGAAGGCGAGATGAGGTCGTCGTCACACTCGTTGGAGCTGAACGACCCTGAGTGGTTCCTCAGGTGGGACTTTGTGACGTCATCAGGGGTTGCCATCACGTGTCGTAGGGTGTCGTTAATGTACCGGTTCAGCAAGCTGCTCTTGTACTTGGGGGGTGGAGAGACATAGTCGTCACTGAAGGCAGGATCAGTCCTGTTCTCCTGTTTGATGACACTCTTAAGTGAGGGCCTGGAGAGCTCTGCTTGGCTAGCTGGAGTTTGTAAGTGACACTCATCATCTGCAAAAATAAGTAAATAATAATAATAATAACGATGGTCCTCCGTCAAATGCCTTTGGTCTCCAAAAGAGGCTGAATATCTCAAACATACATTTTTAAGTTTCAACTGCAGTGTTAAAAGGTCAGAACTCTATTAGTAAAAAAATACACAGAGTTCATTTCGCATAACATAAATTCAGTGGTGTAAAGTACTTAAGTAAAAATATTTTAAAGTACTATTTACGTATTTTTGGGGGTATCTGTACTTTACTTTACTATTTATATTTCTGGCAACTTTTACTTTTACTTCACTACATTCCGAAATAAAATAATGTACTTTTTACTCCAAACATTTTCCCTGACACTCAAAAGTACTCGTTACATTTTGAAAGGAAAATTGTTAAATTCACACACTTATCAAGAGAATGTCCCTGGTCATCCCTACTGCATCTGATCTAGCAGACTCACTAAATACAAATGCTTCGTTTGTAAAATATGTCTGAGTGAGTGTGCCCCTGGCTATCCATCAATAAAATAAAGTACATTGTGCTGTCTGGTTTGCTTAATATAAGGAATTTGAAATAATTTATACTTTTACTTTTACTTTTGATACTTAGGTACATTTTAGCAATTCCATTTACTTTTGATACTTAAGTATTTTTAAAACCAAATACTTTTAGACTTTTACTCAATTAGTATTTTACTGGGTGAGTTTTACTTTTACTTGAGTAATTTTCTATTAATATATCTTTACTTTTACTCAAGTATGACAATTTAGTACTTTTTCCACCACTGCATAAATTCACACCCTTCAGTGTTATTGTAGAGTGAATTTTTTGTTGAATGGCTGGTGTTCATTTTCTACTTTTTACAGAGTTACAGAAATGAAAAAAAAGTGTAACATTAACTCTGTGTGGTATGGGACACTATAGACACTTGGGGAGTGTTAAAACGAACACTTAGAATGTTTGAGGTTACATCCCCAGCTATAACCCTGCTTAGCCTACCCCCAGTCTCTCTTACCCTCAGAGTTGGTGTCTTCACTGCTGACACTCATTCTCTCAGCGTTGCCCTGGATGTATTTATTGTAGAGTTTGATCCGTAGAGCCCAACTTAAATCTGGCTGACTCACTGTGTTCTTCAATCTCCGCCGGGCATTGGCAAACCAGTTTGAGACCTGCAACATAAGCATAAAAAAATGAAAAAAGGAACATTAATTTGATGAATTTCAGAACTTCAACTTGTCAGCTAACAAATTGTCTGACTAGCTTCTGCTTTTTTCTTCCATGGTAGTATCCATGTGACCAAACCCATACCTTGCTTTGAGGGGTGTGTGGTTTGCCTCCGCTCACCTGTACTAAAGTCATGTGGGACCCCAGGGCGAGCAGGACCTTCTCTGTCTTGGTGGGGTAGGGGTTTTCCTTGTGTTTGTACAGCCACTGCTTAAGAGGCCTCGCCATGTCCTGAAGCGCCTGGCGCTTGTGGCAAACTTTGACCCCGCCCAGACAAGACCTGTGTGTAAGGTGAAATATGATAGAACTATGCTTAATCTTATGATGGGAGAGAAGTTGTCATCATTTCCTGGTTTATATTTCAGGAATAGACTAGGACCAAAAATCAGCCCGCGCATAGCACTAACTTTGCTGATAACTTCGTTGAAAAATGTACTTTCTACGAATGTGATATGTAGTTGTCTCTTATTAAGATTCATGCACTAACTGTAAGTCGCTCTGGATAAAAGTGTCTGCTAAATTACTAAAATGTAAAGGTTATGTAAATGTATTTTTGGTGGGAATCCATAGATGTCACTGTTGGGCTGTGTAAGCAATCTAAAGTTTTCACATACCCAATTATTTTGAACATGCTTTTTGATCATGATCATGTCCGTCATCTCCTTGCAATTTGAATAAGTAATGTCTAACATACACAACACTTACAATTTATTTTCAATATGACAACATTATTGCAGCATTACAGACAATGTTCAATATATTTCATAAAATATAAAGTGTTTTTTGTGTGTGAAAAAAACATATAAATGCAAATATGGGGCTGCACTGAAGATATTTAAGCTGTGCAAAAATATATCTGAACAATTATCACGTTTCAAATCCACAGTTTTTATGAGAGTAAAGTCATATGGTATATAACAAATCACGACAGCTGTGATGGAAACAGGAGATGTCGGTACAGTTTTAGAAATGCTGACAGAGAATTTGTTTGTTCGACATGATGGGATCTTTTTGTGTCTGTAAAATTAGTTAATGTGAGAAATGGTGGTGGAATTTGTGCGCAAATATTGATATAATAACAAGAAGTAAACTTGGAGTCACTCGATGATATGGTGTGTGTTCCACTACGACTCAGGAAACCGTGCAGTTTATTAGGCTATAGATTAAATCAATTATGGTGATGGAGCTTGATGCTCCTTTACAATAAATATTTAGGGTCTTATTCTGGTGACAGGACGATCGATACTTGACTACCATTTGACAAATAGAAATATTCTCGCTCTTATCCATAATATTCTCATCAGTATCTGTATCCACGTACTGTTGGCTAGTGTGTACGTGCTAAAACCAGTCTTGGCCATTTGCCATCTAACTCAAACAGTTTTTGTGACAGAACTTTCGTTAGAGTTGAACATGCACAGGAAATGTGGTGAACTTTATATGTTTATTCGGTACATGAAAACTTAAGCGAAAAAGTACATTTTGTGTGCACTACATTTAGTGGAAACCCACCACTGATAGGAAAATGTCCATAATTGGTACAGTTTTTATTTTATTTTGCCCTTTGTAAATTGCGATGTATATGACCAAATAAATTGAAATTGTGCTTACCCATACCTCCTATACTTAACAACAGGGTTGTCTTCTATTGCCTGTTGGCATGGTTGTGAGTCTGTATGCTGTCTATCTGTTACCAAACAGTCCACACTGTTTCTCCTGAGCTCCTCCAAAATATTTTGTTGATTTGACCTCTTCACAACAATGTTGTTCATTTTTTGATTGCTCGTTTTATCCAAACAACATCAGACGCAACTGCAGAAGTTCAAATCCGAATACATGTAGTAGCTTTCCATCCTCACTGTGACATATACAAGCAGAGAAGTAACCCAGAGGTCTCGGTGCGCTCAGGACTCAGGCCACCTGTCCAAAAGGCAGCTCATCTGGTGGAGCCCCTTGGAACCAGACCTTTACAAACCAGACACTGATGCCAGTCTTGCCTTTACCAATGAGAGAGTGCTGTCTGGGTAGTTCAAGTAACCTGCTCTCCTGTGTCTAACTGGCTGGCTATGGCTCTTTCAACATCCAATTAAAGTCAACCGATTTCTCTGCTCTGTGGAGGTAGCTGTTCACTGTATGTCGTACCAAGACTTGGGATGAAAACCATGCCACAAGAACGCCAATAGATGAACTAGCGTGTATGGATTGTGACGGGGATCAGCACATCTTGGGCACTTTACTGAGCTTTTTTGAAGTTTGTAAGCATTAAGAATGTAGGCTATCGTACATTCTTAAGTCATCTGACACATGCTCCCGATATTTACCTCACAAGGATCATGAAACCTTGTGTTTTTCCTCAACTGCCATGTCTACAGATAATATACTTTTTACGAAGGGATTCTGGAAATGTATAGGTGTAATGACACGGTTTCTAATGTCCACTGAAACCCCTCAACTGTGTTTTGTATGAGCTCAACTGGGTCTATAACTGGAGATCAACATAAATCATCACAAGAGTGAGAGGTAGTTATGTTAGGCGCTCACAATGAAGACAGTAGAAAATGAACCATTTTATGGAACACTTTACATTAAGTTGCCCTTACACCTGTGCAGTAACACTGTAATTGCACTGGAAACAATTTGTAACATGTTGTTAGATGGTACCAAAGTAATTACATAGTAATAGAGTGGAGCGGTTGTTCTAAGAGTAATAGGGGATGGTTCCTAATTTCACATGTAACTAAAGTACCATGTAAGATCAGTATTACTGTAATATCAGCATTACTACACAGGGGTAAGAGTAACTTAATGTAGTGTTACCAGACATTTGAAATATATATATACTTTATTTTACAACATCGGTGCACCGACCCCACACCAAGCAACAGTGTGTGCATTAGTGAGAGTAAGTGAGATAGAGAAGAGTGAGTGTGAATATAGTGGTGAGCACACTTGTGTAAAAAATAAATAATGAAGCAGCACTATGATTGATAGTCAGCTGTGTGGTGATGAAAACTCGCTCTAACAGAGACATTTCACTGTTCATAAGTTACTTTATGACAACCTTCAGGCTCTGTGCCCAGCAACATGTTGGGCACTTAACTTTTACAGTAATCCCTCAAATGAAAAAGAGTCAAATAAAGGCTTCCAAATACTCCCAAAAGAAGCAAAAAATGTGTTTTTCATAATCTCAAATCTGTATTGCAGACAGCGAATACCTTCCACTGCAGTTTGACGCTAAAAATAAAGTTTTATACCCTATTGAAGACCAGATATCCAAAACACTATACGGTCCCTGTCTCTGCACTCGGCTACTTGTCTCACACACTTGGAATGATAGGGCAGCTTGTACCAAAGTACAGGTAGACTTCTCATGACACCCATAATTCAGCAACAACAGGTTCGGTTTAAACATCTCAAAGCTGAAAAACACATGCTGCATCTCCAATCATGGTACCATACATTTCACACATGCATTCCTTAGCGGTCGTCCGAGAATATTACATGGCATAACAGCTCATAAAGTCCTGTCCCTTAGCGATACATTAGACTGCTCTTTCTTCATTCAGTAGCTTGGAGACCTGTGGAATAAACACATTGGGAATTGACTTTGTCTCTTTTAGGTAGCTTGGAGCTGTTATGTTCCACAATAAAACAAAGCAGATTGGTTACCTTACTTTTTAAAACTGTCTGTATGCTTTGAGAGCGTTAAGGACCTTTCCTGCCCGGACACGGTTACATTATTGAGTCTACAAGAGTCAATTCCATTTCAACTCATTCAATTCTGAAAATGTAACTAAATGTAACATGTCCAAGTGCCCTCTATTCTTAGTTAGGATCCTCAAAGAAGCATCGTATACTTTTAGCTTGTAAAATATTGCACGTTTACAAAATAGGAATCGATCATATCACTGTGTATATTTAACTGTACTGAAACCAGTCTACTTTATAGAGGAATTATAAAGGCTCATACACCCTTACAACAAGTTATAAAGCATTATACCTGGATGCTTAAAGTAAAGTATTGCCCTGGACATTCCTTTGTCCTCTAAAATAGATAGGTGAACTGCAAGCCACTGTAAACAAAGAACAGAAGGATTTTCATTGGATCATTACGCTCTTTTTAATAGGATTGTTATGATGTCAGAGGGTGCCTGTGGATGCTCAATGTGGTCATAAAATTATATTGCCACGCTCAGATGGATCCATGGCTAGTGTCTAGCAGCAAGGCTGCCACGGACAGTGTCCAAAAGTCTGGTATTAGACATTCAGCAAGATTAGGAACCATAAACCATTTCCTCATCAAATAATTTCGCCATTGAAAACATCCAACAGTAAGCCTGTATCTTTAACTTAGCAATATTTGCATGAAATCACATGATTTCCATTGTAATAGTTGACTTGATGGCAAGACAACACATTTTCTCTTAATATTTTTTATTTCAATGCTTCTGGTCGATTCAGACATATTTTCTTCAAACAATCAACAATCTTATACAATTACTAAATTCCTAACTCCTAAGTGAGCAGGACCAATTACAGTAAGGTCCGTGATTTGGTATTCTCAGTCTAATTCTACTTGTCGAGACTCCACATCCAATAAAGTATGGCTTTTTATGTTCCTAAAACCTCTTACATGCTGACCACACCGCTAGCTTTGCAAAATACATGCTATTAAATCATTGCACCAACACTGCTCGCGCAAGTCAATAAGTGTCTGCGTAGTCAGGCGCTAAAATAGAACTTGGTTATATTTGTGACTCTTGACGCGATACGAGTCCCACCTCTCCAATCTCCTCATTGGTTTTTAGGAGCATATATCCACCTGGGTAATTGAAAGATGAACTGAAGTCCACACTCCAGTCCAGTTGTAATGCACCTTAAAGTTGATGCCAACCATCATATAAAGTCTAAAGAAGAAGAAGCCTGAAGGAGGAGATATTACTAAACTCAGCAAAAAAAGAAACAACCCTTTTTCAGGATACTGTCTTTCAAAGATAATTCATAAAAAAATCCAAATAACTTCACAAATCTTCATTGTAAAGGGTTTAAACACTGTTTCCCATGCTTCTTCAATGAACCATAAACAATTAATGAACATGCACCTGTGGAACGGTCATGAAGACACTAACAGCTTACAGACAGAAGGCAATTAAGTTCACAGTTATGAAAACTTAGGACAAAAAAGAGGCCTTTCTACTGACTCTGAAAAATGCCAAAAGAAATATGCCCAGGGTCCCTGCTCAATGTGCTCTGTGTGATTTTGCCTTTGGCATGCTGCCAGGAGGCATGAGGACTGCAGATGTGGCCAGTGAGACGCCTAAGACAGCACTACAGGGAGACAGGATGGACAGCTGATCATCCTCGCAGTGGCAGACAATGTGTAACAACACAGGATCGGTACATCCGAACATCACACTTGCGGGACAGGTACAGGATGGCAACAACAACTGCCCGAGTTACACCAGGAACCCGCAATCCCTCCATCAGTGCCCAAACTGTAGGCTGAGAGAGGCTGGACTGAAGGCTTTTAGGCCTGTTGTAAGGCAGGTTCTCACCAGACATCACCGGCAACAATGGGCACAAACCCACCGTCACTGGACCAGACAGGCAAAAAGTGCTCTTCACTGACGAGTTTTGTCTCACCAGGGGTGATGGTTGTATTCGCATTTATCATTGAAGGAATGAGCGTTACACTGAGGCCTGCACTCTGGAGCGTGGAGGGTCCGTCATGGTGGAGGGTCAATCATGGTCTGGGGCGGTGTGTCACAGCATCATCGGACTGAGCTGGTTGTCATTGCAGACAATCTCAACGCTGTGAGTTACAGGGCAGACATCCTCCTCCCTCATGTGGTACCCTTCCTGCAGGCTCATCCTGACATGACCTTCCAGCATGACAATGCCACCAACCATACTGCTCGTTCTGTGCGTGATTTCCTGCAAGAGTGGAATGTCAGTGTTCTGCCATGGCCAGCGAAGAGCCCGGATCTCAATCCCATTGAGTACGTCTGGGACCTGTTTGATCGGAGGGTGAGGGCTAGGGCCATTCCCCCTAGAAATGTCCTGGAACTTACAGCTGCCATGGTGGAAGAGTGGGGTAACATCTCAGAGAAAGTACTGGCAAATCTGGTGCAGTCCATGAGGAGGAGATGCACTGCAGCACTTAATGCAGCTGGTGGCCACACCAGATACTGACTGTTACTTTTGATTTTGATCCCCCCCCCCCCTTTGTTCAAGACATGTTAGTCACGTCTGTGGAACTTGTTCAGCTTATGTCTCAGTTGTTGAATCTTGTTATGTTCATACAAATATTTACACATGTTAAGTTTGCTGAAAATAAATGCAGTTAATAGTGAGAGGACGTTTCTTTTTTTGCTGCGTTTAGAAACAAACTCGGTTTACCCTTTTATCTGTGGATTAATTGTCGGAGTACAGGACCATTTCTGGTAAAATAACAACCCAATGTTTATATGCCAAGACAAATTAGCTAGCAACAGCAAGCTAGCTAGCTAAATTGCCATAAATGTAATGCTTTTAATGCTTTTCGACCTGCCCCCAAACTAATATTACTTTGATATTTCAACCAGCGTGTCCTGATCGCGTCTGGTGTGGGTGGACAAAATCAAAATGCTCGCGATGGCGCATGCAGACACAAGTGCGCTCGAGTGGTGTGGTCAGCATGTTAGGTGGCTCGAGAGCCTAAACCACAAAACTGACTACACATGACGGTGGTTTCGTCTTTAAGACATGATGGACACATTTACACTCTTTCACACCCAATTGACAGCATGATCCAAAAGAGGAAGGAAATCCCCCTGTACTCACAGGAATGCATCCATTAAACAGAATTACTTAAAGAAATATGGAATTGTTGAATGGAAATGTTTGTCAATGATGTCACTTATGACAATTTTCTGACATTGTCTGTAATTATGAACTGTTGACAAGTGCACACTTTACAACTTTGAAATCATACTTATTAACTTTACACATGAATAGAAACAAATTCGAATGAGTTATCTTACAACGTAATCCTTTCACATTCAACCACTCCTCCCACAATGTCTGTACAAAAGAAAATCTGCTTCATCTTGTCCATGTTCCCTTGTTAACCTTTCCCTGTCAAAATATCTTCAATTCGTTTAGTTTCACCAACACTTTTGTCATATATTTTGTTAAGTGTGGACTATGCTTGTGAGCACTGTTTCCTTGTTCTATATGCAACATGTTGTTAGTGTTGGTGAGTGTTTGGGCTGGGTAATATTTGCTCTGGGATACATTACCGTTAATTGAGGTATTGCAGCTGTCAAAGTAATTACATGCTCGTGTTTGTAACTTGGCAGGGGGAAGGTCTGTGTGACCACACGCTTTTGGAGGTTTTTTGTGTTTCGACCCTAATTGCCAATGTAGAAATGCAAACTCAAAGAAAAGAAAAGCTGGCACGTAGGCGGCAGGGACCAATAACACTGTTTTGGACATGTAAGTACTATGGTCAGACAGGAGGCGTAGGGACTTGGATTCCTATAGTTCTTTAAGAGCCGTGCTCTGTGACTAACTTGAAGTTGGGACTAGTTATTTCTCATGAAGGCTGTCTAGACTGTCTACATATTACACATATAAATAATGATTATAGTATTTTAGATTTAGTCAAAGTTTGTACATTATTTTCTCTGCCTTGAGTGGTTCCCCTTACACTTCTGTATTCCTTTAGGGGTGTGACCATGTTCCTTGACATTTCCTCTGTTTTGGCAGAAGAGTCCTTTTCCAGTTTAAAAGAGGAAATCTAGGATTCAAACAACAACGAAGTGGTCATCCCACAGGTAAGGGATGGGACTTGAGAAATGTAACCACTCTCAATTTTGACTAAAAACAGTTGACGGCCATGTGTAATCTATCAGTTTTTTTATGTACGTCAAAAGATGAAGTACGTGGAACTTATGGAGGAAAAAATGGATGTGCAATTCTCTCTCCCTACATTTCTTCAGTCGCTGTTGCCTGAATTACACTATAGGGCCAAGCCTAGCTATACTAGGTTGGCCTGGTTATGCATCCATCAAAGAGGCTGGAACTGTGCTGTAAAGGAAAATGTGAGAACAAAATATCTGACCCCACACAGTACGGTTTGACACTATAGTGTGAACACAGGAATAAATGGAATGGTATTGAACACATCAAACACATGTTTTCCATGTATTTGATATCATTCCATTAATTCCATTCCAGCCATTATTATGAGCCATCCTCCCCTCAGCAGCCTCCTGTGAGTGTGAATGAGACATGCATAACCAGCCTCCTAGCGTGTTCAGCACACGCTCTCTGTGTTCTGTTTGGTGTGACTGGTCCACTCCACAGGAATCCACTGAGGCGCCTCCGTCTCAAGCTTTTCCAGCTCAGCCCTCAGTTTGTTGAATGCCATGGCGAAATCGCCATTGACGATGACCATCTCAAACAGGTGGCCGTACTGGCTATCCATGGCTTCTGCTGAGGTAATCATATCTTCAAAGTCCTCTTCCTGTGAGAAACAGGACATACATGTGTGAATTCTGAGTTCATACATTCAACAGCTGAATTCTCACCTGTAGGCCAATTGTAGGTCATGCTTTGGAAGGATGGTAGTACGGGTATTTCCATCCAAAAACATGAACTTTATCACTCATTGTCAGGGGATCCTGCCTTTAGCTGCCAATTATGTTGAAAACGTCACATCACGTGGCCAATAAAGACCAGCATCACATAAGGCAGGGATGGGCAACTTTGATGGCGGTGCGGGCCACATAAAACATAACCCATCATGTGTACCCACATTTCATGAAATTCTACTCATTTTGCCTTGGGGCGGAGAGAAAAATGAGCAGTGTTACAGTTCATTTCCTGCAATTCAACACATTTTGCCATAGGATTGAGACAAATGTTTGCAGTTTTTAATATGATAACTTATGATCAAATGGGCCCTACCTCAGTCGATAATTCAACCATGCTTACTACAAGTTTAGATAGCTGGCTGCTAGACTGACTTACAAATCAAAAGAAAATTAGCTGACATGGGAAAATTGACTGACTGCTGATGAACAACCACATTTTGAAATGACATCTAAGTTGTATATTAATTATGCACCCTTGTTTTCAGTACTCCAGCACCCTCCCCTTGCGAGGATGACAAAATAGCCTTTTTCTAAACTGCTTTATGAGATTGGAGAACACATTGGGAGGGACCTTAGACCATTCCTCCATACAGAATCATTCCAGATCCTTGATATCCTTTGTCTGTGCTTACGGACTGTCTTTTTCAATTCAAACCACAGGTATTTAATGGGGTTCAAGTCAGGAGACTGAGATGGCCAATGCAAAATGTTGATTTTGTCGTCAATTAACCATTTCTTTGTGGATTATGATGTGTCCTTGGGGTTATTGTCTTGCGGCCAAGTGTCAGCGTCCTGGCAGAAAAATGTCAAATGTACTACAATATACAGTCTTTTTTGCTCATCTTTATCAAGGATTCCAATCATTTTGGACTCCACTGTATATGCAGCCCACCCCGCAGCCATTTTATTTGTGACCTTTTGGCCACTGGCTACACTTGTAAGTCAGAGGGTCAACCATGTTTAAACTGAGTTATGTGTAACCTTACACCACCTGATGCTGCCATGTTACAAGACCTGTTACAAGACCTGTGTGTGTATTACGACAAGTGAGAACAGATACATTTTTCCAGTATTCCCCTCCACCTCAATGATGACGTGCAGGAAAACTACAATGCAGCAAAAACATAAAGAACTGTTTCCATTCAAACATACGTAATCAAAAAATAAAATAAAAAAAACTGGGTAAAACATTTATTATGCATTTAAACAATTTGAGCACCATTTATTAATCATTGTTAATGTTAGTAAGCGAGTTATTTACAACGGCTAACGATTAGGAAAATGATTTAGAAGGATCTATATTAAACATCTTATGATTGATCTTAGTAATTATTAAAGCATGTGTGAATAACTAGCTTTCAAAGTAAAGAGAAACCCGTACATTTACAAATGTAGGAGTAATGATTAATAAATGATGTAAACTATTCATAAATGTCTTATAAATGGTTTGTTACTGAAAGTTATTATAAACTGTTACCAAAAACAGTTTCACCCAGCCTTGACATTACCGAAAATGTCTTTGTCAGTTTCGTCATATCTTGGGTGGAAATTAATGTAGCTTTCCTCCGGCTAAAACGTAGCTCCTGAATCGATGGTGGCTTCACAAAAACAACACATGGTTTGAACTCGGTTGTGTGTAAGCGCTGTACAGTCTGTGCTATTGAAAAGAGGGAGAAAGAGCCAGGCAGAGGGAGAGAGAGAGACAAAGAGAGATGTAAATTCAATTAGAGTTAAGCAGAGAAATTAGGCCCCATATCACCATTTTCATGATGTAATCATAAGAAGACCAATAAATCAAATCATTGGCTCCTTGACCTGTCATTTACTGATCTGGGATTGTGATTGGCCTGCTGGCCCGTCACTCACATTAGGCTGCACATCCAGTAGGCACACCTTGTCCTCCCCTATGACCTTGTGCACTGACTCCAGACTGGTCCCGTAGTAGTTCCCTCTGTGCTCCCCATACTCTAAAAACCTGAGACAAAAACCGTACAGAAACACTAGTTAAAATTGAGCCAAACAAATATGAACTTAATGGAATACTTTCATACAGTTGAAGTCGGAAGATTACATACACCTTAGCCAAATATATTTAATACAATTCCTGACATTTTATCCTAGTAAAAATGCCCCGTCTTAGGTCAGTTAGGATCACCACTTTATTTTAAGAATGTGAAATGTCAGAATAATAATAATAAGGAAGAAGGAAGAAGGAAGAAGGAAGAAGGAGAAGAAGAAGAGAATTATTAATTTCAGCTTTTATTTCTTTCATCACATTTCCAGTGGGTCAGAAGTTTACATACACTCAATTAGTATTTGGTAGCATTGCCTTTAAATTGTTTAACTTGGGTCAAACGTTTTGGGTAGCCTTCCACAAGCATCCCACAATAACTTGGGTGAATTTTGGCTGATTCCTTCTGACAGAGCTGGTGTAACTGAGTCAAGTTTGTAGGCCTCCTTGCTTGCACACACTTTTTCAGTTCTGCCTACAAACTTTCTATATGATTGAGGTCAGGGCTTTGTGATGGCTACTCCAATACCTGGACTTTGTTGTCCTTAAGCCATTTTGCCACAATTTTGGAAGTATGCTTGGGGTAATTGTCCATTTGGAAGACCCATTTGTGACGAAGCTTTAACTTCCTGACTGATGTCTTGAGATGTTGCTTCAATATATCCACATAATTTCCCGTCCTCAAGATGCCATCTATTTGGTGAAGGGCACCAGTCCCTCCTGCAAAAAAGCACTTCCACAACATGATGCTGCCACCCCCGTGTTTCACAGTTGGGATGGTGTTCTTCAGATTGCAAGCCTACCCCTTTTTCCTCCAAACATAACAATGGTCACTATGGCCAAACAGTTCTATTTTTGTTTCTCCAAAAAGTAAGATATTTGTCTCCATGTGCAGTTGCAAACCGTAATCTGGCTGTTACATGGCAGTTTTGGAGCAGTGGCTTCTTCCTTGCTGAGCGGTCTTTCAGGTTATGTCGATATAGGACTTGTTTTACTGTGGATATAGATACTTTTGTACCTGTTTCCTCCAGCATCTTCACAAGGTCCTTTGCTGTTGTTCTGGGATTGATTTGCACTTTACGCATCAAAGTACGTTCATCCCTAGGAGACAGAACGGGTCTCCTTCCTGAGTGGTTGGAAGCTGCGTCGTCCCTGGTGTTCATACTTGCGTACTATTGTTTGTACAGATGAACGTGGTACCTTCAGGCATTTGGAAATTGCTCCCAAAGATGAACCAGACTTGAAGGTCTTGGCTGATTTCTTTGATTTTCCCATGATGTCAAGCAAAGTTTGAAGGTAGGCCTTGAAATACATCCCCAGATACACCTCCAATTGACTCAAATTATGTCAATTAGCCTATCAGAAGCTTCTAAAGCATTGACATACTTTTCTGGAATATTCCAAGCTGTTTAAAGGAACAGTCAACTTCGTGTATGTAAACTTCTGACCCACTGGAATTGTGATACAGTGAATTATAAAGTGAAATAATTTGTCTGTTAACAATTGTTGGAAAAATGACTTGTGTCATGCACAAAGTAGATGTCCTAAAATACTTGCCAAAACTATAGTTTGTTAACAAGAAATGTGTGGAGTGGTTGAAAAATGATTTTTAATGACTCCAACCTAACTGTATGTAAACTTCTGACTTCAAATGTACATGCTAAACAGAGGACACTTACATGGGGAATTGATCCAAAATGCTAATGTCCTTCTTTGTTCATAGACAGCTTTCAAAATAAACCAAATATGTAAAATCGCTGAACTATCCCTTTAACTATTGGAATTTTCTTTAATAACATGTCATTCCCCAATTACGAAAAAATCCCAAATTCTCGTTCCCTGTCGCTTGCTGCCAGTTTTGGTTGTAATGAACTATCAACCCTTATACATACCTTATACTTGCCTACATTGATGTCATTGCATTAAAATACACATAAAAGAAGGATGAGAAAACGGGAATCCATCCCAGGGCATTACTGGAATGCCACGTCTTACCTCCTTTCTTCATCTCCTGTCCTGGTCCAGCATTAGAGATAGTAAATGCCATGAAAACATCGGAATATCAGGCTCACTAGTTCTCTTTAAGCAATGGCCTAAACTCAACAAAGGTGAGCATGCAAGGCATGTATGCGATTTATTTTAGAATGCGTTGCTTTGAATTATAATGACCTAACCGAAATAAGGTGGGCAGGATGTCCGCTTTGAAGCATCCCTCAATTAGAACGTCTCTATTTTTGCATTTTTATCGCTATACAAATGATGAAGGTAGGTAAGGGTTGAGTGTCACGGCTGTTGAAGGTTGAGGACCAAGTTCCAGTGGTGAGCATACAATTTCTTTATTTTAAGCAAAATGAAGCCAAAGAAAACAATAAACACTACAAAAACAAACCGTGAAGCTCACAAGCAAAGTGAGCAAAAAGAGACAACCTCCCACACACACAGGTGGGAAAAGGGTACCTAAGCATGGTTCCCAATCAGAGACAACGATAGACAGCTGTCCCTGATTGAGAACCATACCCGGCCAAACACAAAGAAATAGAAAACATAGAACACAAAACATAGAATGCCCACCCCAACTCACTCCCTGACCAAACCAAAACAGAGACATAAAAAGGATCTAAGGTCAGGCGTGACATTGAGGCTTTACCATAAATACTAAATTAGAACAAGTCATCCACTTGAGGAAACACAACATTGCAGCCTGCAAAGATGATTGGAGATGTTGACTATCCTGCTAGCATACTGTCACTGCTCTGCCTGTCCCATCCTTTCCATCCACCTCACTCTGCTTGCTCCGCCAACCTGCTTCTGGGGAGTTTTTCGTTTAAGAGTCCTGACTGTTCCAAATATCTTAGAATGTTTGCGTTTCAGCTGATCTCCCTTGTTGCATATTAAATGGGAACCACCTGCTTGTTTATTTGTTCAATGACTAGATGCCTGGATGTGTCTTATCCAAGGCTCTAGTGAAATGGAATGCCAACAAATTAAATGCTTGTGTGGTAGCACTGCACTCAACATGCAAATATGCATGTTGTTAACACCTTACTCAAAAGGGTATAACTGGGGCCTCCCGAGTGGCGCGTCGTTCTCGGGCACTGCATCACAGTGCTAGGCCCAATCCTGGGCCCAGCGTTGTCCGGGTTAGGGAAGGGTTTGGCCAGCTGGGACGCTCTAGCGACTCCTTGTGGCAGCCGGGCACATTCACAGCTGTACAGCGTTTCCTCCGACACATTGGTGCGGCTGGCTTCCGGGTTAAGAGAGCAGTGTGTCAAGAAGCAGCGCGGTTTACGGAGTTGTGTTTTCGGAGGACGTATCGCTCACGACCTTTGCCTCTCCCCTGTCCGTATGGGAGTTTCAGTGATGAGACAAGACTAACTACCAATTGGATATCACAAGATTGGGGAGAAAAAAAGGGGTAAAAAGTACCACAATTTTTTATTGAAAAAGGGTATGACTTATTAACAAAGTACTAATGTAGTAACTGCCTTTAACCATATGGTGATCACTGCCTAATGAACAGCATAATCAGTAAAGGTCACTGGCTACTTTCAATCCCATCAAGAAATACGTACTTGTGGTTGACGATGTCCATTTCAAACGTCTGCCTTGAGACAAAGTGGTACTCTACCCCATCTTTCTCCTGCTTCCTCTTCTCTCTGGTGGTGTCTAAAAAGGGAGTACTTTGTCATTTACATTGTGGAGTAATGTTGTGAAAAAAGCATCACCGTAGTGAAGAAAGAGTGGAATTTAAAATACCCTAATTACAGTTCTAGAATCAGCTCGCCATACCCCAATTCACCGTGACCATTAGGAGAGCAAAAACAACCCTGACCCTAGATCCTGGCCTTAGAAGCAGTAGAGTGAAACATGGTTTAGGATCCAGAGTTTTTACAGATCAAAAAGGTCAGGAAAACTTCTGGGCCCTAACGTGGTACAATAAATCCCCCCTAGAGTTGATGTCCGCACCTGCAGTGGAAAGTGGCAGACCAGGAGACATCTCAAAAATCTGTCTTTTCACAAAAACGTCTGTAGAGTCCGAACCGTTTGGGCTACAAACTCATATGATCCCTCTATGGGATTCTCACGAACACGATGGTGTTCTCTGTTTTGCTCTACGAGCCCCACAAGCATCATGGGACTCATCTGAAGTCGGCACTGCCGGTCTACCAACTTCTGTCTGTATCGTACGAAAAGTTTGGGCTACACAGTAATATGACACCACCAGCGAAACGTGAGACTCTCACGAACACGCACAGTACCAGTCTAAAGTTTGCACTAACCTATTAATTCAAGGGTTTTTCTTTATTTTTTACTATTTTCTACATTTTAGAATAATAGTGAATACATTAAAACTATTAAATTACACATATGGAATAATGTACTAAGCAGAAAAGTGCATTTTAGATTTCAGATTCAACATGATTCCATCTGTTATTTCATAGTTGTGATGTCTTAACTGGTATTCTACAATGTAGAAAATAGTAAAAAATAAAGAAAAACCCTGGAATGAGTAGGTGTGTGCAATCTTTTGACTGGTACTGTACATGTCAGCTGTTTTGCTCTTGGACGCCAACATGACTCACAAGACTTGTCTGAAGGTAGGTAGCCCAGTACCAGTTAATGGAAATTAATGGAAGTACAGTATATGGAAATAGTTTAGTTCCAGAAAAATATGTTAAATATGGGTAAAAAAAAACAACAATAATTTCCTGCTCTTTCTTATATCGCTCAGATATAGAGTTGGACAGACACTTCAAACAAACTTACTTTTGACTATCTGTTTTGCCATGTATGAATGTTATTCAATGTGTTTCTATGGGCTAATAGCAATAAAGTCAAGTTCAATAAAATAAAAATGTGATATTTCTGTATGCCTACAAGAGGTCCAAAAATTCTAAATCAAATAGCAAAATGATGCACGATATGATCATCTTAAAATAATTCCATATATGTTAGCTTAGTATAACCCCTCCCCCCAAATCCAAAAGGCTCAGATTTTTAGGTGTTTTAACTCACGTGGAACAGTGACACCATAGTGGTCAGGGTCAGAAAGCAGGAGTCTCCTCTTCATCTCACTCAGCCCAACTCCACTGGGACCTAAAGGGTTAACCACAACACATTAAAGGTGAGCAGCTTCATTGGGCCATAATAAAGTGTTAATTACCACAACACATTATATCAACAGCACTTAACAACAACAGTCAGCATAATCTGTACAAAAACACTCAAGTCTCTACCTTTCATATTGTCAACCTGCACTTTTCCTCCACAATACCACCCTCTTAAATTTCAAAGTGATCCTTCATTCACATAAAAACATCAGAATGAACAACCCTCGAGATGAAATAAGTCCCTTACCCTAGTGATACAGCTGTGATTCAAATCATTGAGAGGATACGTGTGTGTGTGTGTGTGTGTGTGTGTGTGTGTGTGTGTGTGTGTGTGTGTGTGTGTGTGTGTGTGTGTGTGTGTGTGTGTGTGTGTGCGTGCGTGAAAGAGAGAGGTTGATGCTATTTTGATTTTAGAGTGTGACTATACTGCTCCAAAGACCCTTCTTCTCTATCCAGGTGGTTCAGTATCTGTCCACAGATGCTCTGGAAAAGCAATATCGCCCCATCTAGATGAACTAATGCGAGTCCTTCAATGACTCCACATAATATCAATGTCATGGCACATCTTTGGACAGGATTACATACACGCACATGCAGCATCTGGGAACATCTTTAGGGATCTGGGTTGCGCTCAGGAAAGTAGTAGAGTGCAACGTACTGAGCATTTCTGTCACAGATCCCCCGGGTACTGCTGCTCATTCTGTTCACCAGTTCCAGAGGTCGACATCACCGGCCTTCTAGGTTGCACTGAACTGTGTCATTACGCACACCTGGTTCCAATTCCTCACGGATTGTGTTTGTATGAATGTGCCCTTTGTTCCCCCATAGGGCTGTCGATTATTGTTCCCATGTCTGTTTGTCGTGTGAGTACCTATGCGTTGTATCAGCTTGTGCTGCGTGTTTTTTGCATTTTGAATTACGGGTCTAGTCCTGTGTTACTCTATGAGGTTTACCTTCGCTCTTTAGTTTGGGTACATCCCAATATTTTGTATATGTGTTTGTTTTGGGTGTATTAAAAACACAGATAATGTATTCCTGCGCCTGTCTCCAAATCCTTTATACCAGTGTGACAAATTCAGATAGAAATGCATTGAATGTACAGTAGCTGCCATGATAACCTACCTCAACAATGTCAGAGAGGCATGACTGTTTTATGTAACGTATTTCTATCTGATAGTTCCACAACGCTGTGCTCTACTGAACATTGCAGATAGAAAAACTATGAATAAAGCTGACATGATTTCTTACTGTACATGTTTGAGAGGCATGTCTGTTCTATGTAAATATTTATATCTCAGCTCTCCACAACACTGTGCCCTACTGAATGCTACCCAAGTCGAAGTCACCGAGTGGTGTCTCAAAGGAAGATTCCAGAAATACATGCCATCTCGATCACCCGTTGAATGACTTCAGCACACGCAGTCTTAAGTTTGCAGATCAGTTTCAGGTTTTTATTATGCTTTTCACAACCGCTTAAAAAGGTGGTGGAACCACGAGCATGGAAAATATACTTTACTCCTCCCTCACATATCTGATTCATAGTAACATGATCTTGTCTGTTATGAAAATCTATAGCACCAAGCAATGAGGGAACTAGATTATTTGGCCCAGGTTTCCCGGGTGGGAGGAGTTTGCACCAGGTGCATTCATTGGCAAAGGGCGCTCCTCCCTCAACACTTTTGCCCGTTCACATCATGGGCCATAGACCGGAGCATCGCGGTTCAGCTTAAATCGAACGCTGCCATTTACTTTGGAAGCTAGAAAGATTGAGAAAGTGAGAGCATGCTTGTGTATGCACGTGTGCATGTATTTGCTCATAAATATCTAAATGAAACAAATGGCAAAACGTCCACCTAATTAGCAATGGAATAGTCCCAAAAGTGGCGCTCCAGACAGGCTCAAAGTAAATTATTCTGTAGGTGACGCAAAATAATATTCCCTCTTCAGTTACAACCAGAGGTTTCCAATAGAGATTACATTACAAAGAGCTCTCAGCAAAGCCTATGTCTGAACCCCATAGAAAGAGACATAGTAAAA
This sequence comes from Oncorhynchus masou masou, assembly GCF_036934945.1. Classification (NCBI taxonomy): domain Eukaryota; kingdom Metazoa; phylum Chordata; class Actinopteri; order Salmoniformes; family Salmonidae; genus Oncorhynchus; species Oncorhynchus masou. The sequence continues at coordinate 40,037,006 of NC_088214.1, read as the reverse complement.
GATACATACACCAGACTAGATTCCTTGGCCGTAGGAAAGCCCTGAAGGTGAGTTCCAAATATAATCTGTCTGAGAATATTTACATTAGTATGAAAGGAGAGAATTGGAGTGCTTTCTGACAAAGACCATGCATTTGGTTGCCTAGATTTTATTGATTGAGTCATTAATTAAATAGACATTAAATAAACATCTGATCAGAGCCAGAACTATATATATATATATATATATATATATGAGTGTAATTTAAGAATGATGACAGCCATAGATCAGACAGGAAACAGTTATCCACACCAAGATTATGGCAAGGCCAATGCGAGACTAATAACCAAGGATGTGTAACGGTTCTCGTCTGGTGAAGGAGAGTCGGACCAAAATGCAGCGTGGTATTCTTGATACATGTTTAATGACGAATGAAAAACTAATAATACAAAAACAACAAACGGAACGTGAAAACCTATACAGTCTATCTGGTGACAATAAAAACAGAGACACAAACAATCACCCACGAAACACTCAAAGAATATGGCTGCCTAAATATGGTTCCCAATCAGAGACAACGACAATCACCTGCCTCTGATTGAGAACCGCCTCAGGCAGCCATAGACTATGCTAGACACCCCCAAGACAAAACACACCACAAAAACCCCATGTCACACCCTGGCCTGACCAAATAAATGCAGACAAACACAATATATTTCGACCAGGGCGTGACAGGATGAACGTAAAGGCATTCTAAATAAGTGAAAACATTAAGTAACGTTCCTCAACATTTCCTTATGGTTTACATTTTACATTATGTAAAAAAATATATATTTTAAAATGTTTTAACTTCTTGGTACTTGGTCTGGATTGCTTAGCTACACCAACACATTTAGCAAACCTAGCACTCACTCAATTTGGAGATTTGCCCTATTGTTACACAGAACCAGCAACCCATTCTTTAGACCAGGCTTTTCAAACATACAACCCGGCCCGCGAGTTTTAACAAAATAATATCTATATATGTGACTAAACATTTTTGGCAGAAATGCCTTCTGGAACACGTGAGCTTTCATGTGTCGTATTAACAAACGTGTATGCCATCTGTAAATACAAATACAATTCTTAAATTACGAGCCTAGTTGGTTTAGCCATGGAAAAAGGAAGAAACATTACCCCTAGCCGTGAGCTACAACATGAGCTGATCAGTATGTGCAGGTAATCCTTTCTAGCGCTGATTTTCTTAAAGATATCACGTAGTAGAACTGCATAAGTGTTGCTCTCCACTTTCTGGAGGAACAAGTTTTTAAATCAATGGAATTAGAGTATGATAGCTAGGAGATGGAGAGAATTCTGCTATTTGATTGCAAATATGCAGAGGGAGTCGAAATGAGAACACACAGAAGTTTGTTGTATAAAACGCCTGTTTACGGATTGCATATTCAAACTATGGGCAACCATGGCATCTGTGACAGAGTTGGAGAAGCGTCCATCCATGTATACAGGTAAGATAGTCTAGCTAGCTACATTTTCAGATATTATACATTTCTAATTTGGTCAGAAAATGGTCAGAGTGAGCTGTTCTCTCATTTGTGCCAGGAAATATTGGTATAAAAGGTTGGATATGACATTACTACCCTGGATAAATATGTGGGTAGCTAACCAACCAGCTGCAATGTTAGTTAGCTAACATTAGGCTATAGCTAGCTAAGCAAATGGCTCTGAGATATGTTTAATAAGGTCATACATGTAACATTAACTAGCAAGCCATAATCACAGCTCATGACATTACTACCCTGCATGCATTTTCAGGTAGCTAACCAACCAGGTTCAATGTTAGCTAGCTAACATTAGGCTATAGCTAGCCAAGCAAATGTCTCTTTCTGTCAAAATTAGAAACGTGTAATACCTGAAAATGTAGGTAGCTAGACTATTTTACCTGTATAAATCATTCATGGTGGACACATCTCCTGTCGGATGCCATGGTTGCCCTCAGTTTGAAGATGTAATCCGGAAACCGGTGCTTTCTCAATCTCCTTAGCTATCATACTTTAAGTCCACTGATTTCAAAATGTGATCCTCCAGAAATTGGAGAGCAACACTTAAGTTTTAATACACAATACAAAAAAGCAGCATTAGACAGGATTACCTAGACATACTGACCAGCTCAAATAGACAGAAGCATGCTACAGTGGCAAGAAAAAGTGTGAACACTTTGGAGTTAGCTGGAATTCTGCACAAATTGGTCATAAAATATTATCTGATATTTATCTAAGTCATAACAATAGACAAACCGTGTGCTTAAACTAATAACACACAAATTATTGTATTTTACTTGTCTATATTGAATAGATAATTTAAACATTCACAGTGTAGTTTGGAAAAAGTATGTGAACCCCTACACTAATGACTTCTCCAAAAGCTAATTGGAGTCAAGAGTCAGCTAACCTGGATCCCAATCAATGAGACTAGATTGTGAGTTTTTTTTATAGGGCAGGGCAGCTCTAGCCAACATCATCAATTGGAGTTTGCTATTCACACGAAGCATTGACTGGTGTGAATGGCTCGAACAAAAGAACCCTCAGAAGACTTTAAGAATGGTTGACTTGCATAAAGCTGGAAAGGGTTCCAAAAGTATCTCTAAAAGCCTTGATGTTCATCAGTCCACGTAAGACAAATTGTCTATAAATGTAGAAAGTTTAGCACTGTTGCTACACTCCATAGGAGCGGCTGTCCTGCAAAGATGACTGCAAGAGCACAGAGCGCATGCTCAATGAGGTTAAGAAGAATCCTAGAGTGTCAGCTAAAGACTTACATAAATCTTTGGAACATGCTAACATCTCTGTTGACGAGTCTACGACACGTAAAACACTAAACAAGAATGCTGTTCATGGGAGGACACCACGAAAGAAGCCAATTGTCCAAAAAAACAAACATTGCTGCATGTCTGAAGATTGCAAAAGTGCACCTGGATGTTCCACAGCGCTACTGGCAAACTATTCTGTGGACAGATGAATGAAACTTCCTCCTGAAACATCCTCCTAACCGCTGTGCAGGTCTGATCCGCAACTACAGAAAATGTTTGGTCGAGGTTATTGCTGCCAAAGGAGGGTCAACCAGTTATTAAAACCAGGGGTTCACATACTTTTCCCACCCTGCACTGTGAATGTTTACACGGTGTGTTCAATAAAGACATGAAAACGTATAATTGTTTGTGTGTTATTAGTTTAAGCAGACTGTTTGTCTATTGTTGTGACCTAGATGAAGATCAGTTTACATTTTCTGACCAATTTTCTGCAGAATCCAGGTATTTCCTAACCTCTTGAAACTCTAGGGGCGCTATATCATTTTTGGATAAAAAGACGTGCCCGTTTAAAGCGCAATATTTTGTCACAAAAAGATGCTCGACTATGCATATAATTGATAGATTTGGGAAGAAAATACTCTGAAGTTTCCAGAACTGCAAAGATATTCTCTGTGCGTGCCCTAGAACGTGAGCTACAGGCAAAACCAAGATGAAACGGCATCCAGGAAATCAGCAGGATTTTTGAGGCTCCGTTTTCCATTGTCTCCTTATATGGCTGTGAATGCGAGAGGAATGAGCCTGCCCTTTCTGTCGTTTCCCCAAGGTGTCTGCAGCATTGTGACGTATTTGTAGGCATATCATTGGAAGATTGACCATAAGAGACCACATTTACCAGGTGTCCGCCCGGTGTCCTGCGCCGAAATTGGTGCGCAAACCTCAGCTGCAAGTATTTTTCCATGGAATTCAGAGAAGAAAGCAGGCTTCCACGAACGATATATCAATGAAGAGATATGTGAAAAAACACCTTGAGGATTGATTCCAAACAACGTTTGCCATGTTTCGGTCGATATTATGGAGTTAAGTCGGAAAAAGTTTGACGTTGTTGGTGACTGAATTTTCGGTTCGTTTCGGTAGCCAAATGTGATGTACAAAACGGAGCGATTTCTCCTACACAAAGATTCTTTCAGGAAAAACTGAACATTTGCTATGTAACTGAGAGTCTCCTCATTGAAAACATCCGAAGCTCTTCAAAGGTAAATGATTTTATTTATTTGGTTATCTAGTTTTTGTGAAAATGTTGCGTGCTAAATGCTACTCAAAATGCTAGCTAGCTTAGCATACTCTTACACAAATTAGTGATTTGCTATGGTTCAAAAGCATATTTTGAAAATCTGAGATGACAGTGTTGTTAAGAAAAGGCTAAGCTTGAGAGCAGGCGCATTATTTTCATTTTATTTGCGATTTTCAGAAATCGTTAACGTTACGTTATGCTAATGAGCTTGAGGCTATAACTGGATACAGGTTTTTTTCATAGCCAAACGTGAACAAAACGGAGCGATTTGTCCTACACAAATAATATTTTTTTGAAAAACTGAACATTTGCTATCTAACTGAGAGTCTCCTCATTGAAAACATCTGAAGTTCTTCAAAGGTAAATGATTTTATTTGAATGATTTTTTTGTTTTTGTGAAAATGTTGCTGGCTGAATTCTAGGCTTATAGCTATGTTAGCAATCAATACTCTTACACAAATGCTTGTTTAGCTATGGTTGAAAAGCATATTTTGAAAATCTGAGATGACAGTGTTGTTAACAAAAATCTAAGCTTGAGAGCAAATATATTTATTTCATTTCATTTGCGATTTTCATGAATAGTTAACGTTGCGTTATGCTAATGAGCTTGAGGCTATAAATAGAATCCCGGATCCGGGATTGCGCGACGCAACAGGCTAAGGGTTCACATACTTTTTCTTGCCACTGTATATGACAGACCAATCCAAACTCAACTCTCAGCATGTCCAGCCCACACTCATTATCTCAGCCAATCATGGCTATTGGGAAGGTTGCTCCCTTTTTCTTTGGCTAAACCAACAATTGTATTAGTTTTTACAGATGTGCCTTAAATACAAGTTTGTATGCCATGAAAGTTCACATGTTCAAGAAGGCATTTCTGGCAAAAATGCATTTTGATTTAAAAAAAAAAGTTTTACGTTCAAACGGCTCTCCTGTGAATCAGTGACCCACGATATACGCCTAGTTTCCTGAAACGGGTCAAACAAATATATATGTATATATACAAATAAATATATATAAATATATATATACACAAATAAATAAATAAATAAATAAATATATACACATATATATACATACATACACATAAATATATATACATAAATACATTTATTTGTATGTATATGTTTTGAAATAAAAGATCCCAGAAATTGTCCATATGCTCAAAAAGCGTATTTCTCTCCAACACAATGTCACAGATGTCTCAAGTTGAGGGGCCGTGCAATTGGCATGCTGACTGCAGGAATGTCCACCAGAGCTGTTTTCAGATAATTTAATGTTAATTTCTCTACCATAAGTGGCCTCCAACATTGTTTTAGAGAATTTGTCAGTACGTCCAACCAGCCTCACAACCACAGACCACATGTAACCATTGGCTGGGCCTGGCTCCCCAGTGGGTGGGACTATGACCTCCAAGGCTGACTCATGGATGTGCCCCTGCCAAGTCATGTGAAATCCATAGATTATGGCCTAATGAATTATTTCAATTAACTAATTTCCTTATATGATCTGTAAGTAAGTAAATTTGTTGAAATTGTTGCATGTTTCTTTTATATTATTGTTCAGTATATATTATTATAAACTATCAAAATAAAGTCTCACTCTCCCATGTATAATCTCCCAGCAATTTCTCCCAGCATCACTGTGCCTTCCTCAGAGTAATGTCATGAATACTTGAACAATGTTATGTAGACAAACAGTGCAATTAGTGTAACCAGGGGTGTGTCATAATGATTAAGTTAATTCAAATGAATTTGTGAAACTGTTTAAAAAATGTGTATATGGCATATTAAATATATTACACTATTGTTATTATATAGAAACATAATGGAATATTGTACATCATATTAGCATCAACATAAAGTATTGTTTCATTCAATTTCACATAATAATTTCATATTTCATTTCTATTACATGTCATCTTTTGGTTCAACCTTAATATATAACGAGCATCATCAACAGGGAGAACATATTAGGTGTACGCTAATAAGCTGTAAAAATATCTTTAAATTTATAAGACTTGTTCATAAAGGAACATTTGTTCATAAAGACCTGAGATCAAAGTCAATATTCAGACCACTAGGGGTCAATGTTTTTAGATAGATATCCAGTAGCCTCCCTTCATAGTAGTAGGATCTCAATGTTATCTCCTCTCCTTGGTAGAGCAACATGCTCAATGCCTGTGTATTTGAGGGAGGAGATGGGATGGTTAGCTTCAACAAAGTGAGCTTCTACTGGATAGTCAATATTCTTACACCTGATTGAGCTGCGTTTTCAGCTATGCAATATTGTAATTGTCTTTTCGTTTGTCCTACGTAGGCTTTTCCACATGAACAGGTGATGAGATAGATTACTCCCTTTGTCTTGCATGAGATGATGCCCCTAACAGGGATCTTTCAACCTGTATGTGGGTGTCTGAAGAAAGACGTTTTTTTTTTAATAGTGCTATTGCACTGTGCGCATGAGCCACATTTGTTGTTCCCTTTTGGGATAGGTGTCAAGAGTGTCTGAGTAGGCTCAGGGGGCGTGTCAGATCTCACCAAACTATCTCCAATATTGCGACAATGCTTATAGACCACCAGTGGGGGTTCCTTGATGGGGTGTGCCATTTTGTTGTTGTTGTCTGATTGCATAATTTGCCAGTGCTTTTTCAGGATTGCTTTCATTTTCTCCGAACTCTTGGTGTACTTAATGCAAAAGACAGTTGCGTAGCTTTTCTTCTTTGGTTGAGTTTAGTAATTCTTCTTGGTTTTTGAGATATTTTCATCATGGCAGCATCAATACTTTTGTCCTTGTAGCCTCTCATTTTGAATTTCTGTCATTTTTTTGCATTGTTGTCAAAATCTGACTGGTGGTCACAGATTCTTAAGGGGATGCATACTATCCGCACATAGCAAGGTATTGCGATCTGTGGGCTTTGTGTATAAGTCTGTGTGTATGCGTCATTCCTCTTTGTTAATCCATAAATCCAGGTAGTTTATTTCTCTCATCAGTTTGCATTCAGAGCTCTCGTTTGGTCGAGTTTGGAATTAATTTAATTACCGCTGACTTCCTTCCCAGAGCAAAGACATCATCTATGTATCTCTACCATATACAGGGGGGCAAAAAAGTATTTAGTCAGCCACCAATTGTGCAAGTTCTCCCACTTAAAAAAAATGAGAGGCCTGTGATTTTCATCATAGGTACACTTCAACTATGACAGACAAAATGAGAAGAAAAAAAATCCAGAAAATCACATTGTAGGATTTTTAATGAATTTATTTGCAAATTATGATGAAAAAATAAGTATTAAATGAGTGTGTGTGTCAACTTTTGACTGGTATTGTAGCTGCCAACTGTGTAACATCTAATACTGTGTTTTGCTCTGTTGCATGTGCTGCCTCTGGTGAGACATTTGATTTGACTGTTAGAACACACAGAGATTGAAATTGACATTCACACACACCCACCCACCCCCACACACATACACACAGTGACAGGTGTGTGACAGGTATCTCTTTCCCTGCAGCTGGTCTGAAAAGGAGTTTATGGCTATAACAAAGTTGAGATAAACTTTTGGTATTGACCAAATACTTATTTTCCACCATAATTTGCAAATAAATTCAATTAAAAAATCCTACAATGTGATTTTCTGGATTTTTTTTCTCATTTTGTCTCTCATAGTTGAAGTGTACCTATGATGAAAATTACAGGCCTCTCATCTTTTTAAGTGGGAGAACTTGCACAATTGGTGGCTGACTAATTACTTTTTTGCCCCACTGTATGTTCCCCCTGTTGATAATATATAATGAGCTGAACACACACTAAACAAATATATATATATATATATATAAAGGTTGAACCAAAAGATTACTTGTAATAAAAATTAAATTATTATGTGAAATTGAATGAAACAATTATGTATGTTGATGCTAATATGATGTACAATATTCCATTATGTTTTTATATGATAACAATAAATAACAGTTTCACTAATTGATTTTAATTAACTTAATCATTATGACACACCCCTCACTACTTTCATTAGTTACACTAATTGCACTGTGTGTCTACATAACCTGGTTCAAGTATTTATGACAATACCCTGAGGAAGGCACAGTAATGCCGAAACGTTGGTAAATACTTATTAAATTGCTGGGAGATTATACGTGGAGTGTGCAACTTCTTTATTTCGATAGTTCATTCGCCGTTAGTCAGCACCTCCACACAAACTATTATTCTGGGTGTGTGCCAGCTCATGTTTTTTTATCCAGTATTTATCATTAGAAATATATAATTTCTTTGGGGGGGGGACAAACTCAGTATACTTCAAAACTACTACAACCAAATCGAAGCGTGTAGGAATTATAATGGACCTACATTCATAGTTTCTTGACTATGTTCCGCTCGCTTATAATCACCGAAATGAAAGCTACAGACGACAAGGAAGCATAAAAAAATGGCAAAACTGATGGATAGAGGACTATTTTTTTCGTAACAAATTTTCAGTGCAGCCCTCCGGACCTCGTTGAAGAGCGAATGTGGTTCTCAGGGAAAAATGAGTTTGACACCCATGCTTTAGGCATATAACTATTTTGGAGTGAACATGTCACAATTTCATTCCAATTCCACTGTAACCGCTCACGCCATTTGATGCCTGCTATACATACCATAGCTGCTCTTAGCAACGTTGGTGTATTTACTCTGGCGTTGCTCCCTATTGGGTTAAATACAAACTGTCCATGGGAAGCCAAAAGTTCAAAAAAATTACATTTGAACTTACTGTGCCGGTGGGCAGGAAGGTTGGTGCTTAAAACGGCAGAAATTTGAGTCAAAATATCTAAAAGGAACGTATTATTAAAAACAGGCTTTCGAAAACGTGGTCCTCTCTGCTTACCTCATGTTAAATTAAAAAATCCTGCAGGTGTGCCATATGTGCACAAAAAAATGAATAACTTGGAGGGGACTTTTATTTTGACATGAGGTAAGCAAAGAGTAAGTTGGTCTTCAACAAACCCACCTTTGGAAATAAGACTGACCTTTAGATCTTTTGTCTCAAATTCGCACTGTTTTAAGAACAACAGTCCTGCCCACTGGCACAGTAAGCTGAAATTTAATTTAACTTCTGTCTTACCCGGACTGTTCAGTTTTTTTTTCAACCCAATAGGGAGCAACACTACTGTAATTTTATTTTAACCTTTTATTTAACTAGGCAAGTCAGTTAAGAACAAATTCTTATTTACAATGACTGCCTACACCAGCCAAACCCGGACGACGCTGGGGCAATTTTGCACCACCCTATGGGACTCCCAATCATGGCCGGTTGTGATACAGCCTGGATTCGAACCGCTTAGACCGCTGTGCCACTCGGCGTTGCTAAAAGCAGTCAGGAAAGTTTGCATTTGGAAAATGTTCAAACCCCTTGACTTTCTCCACATTTTGGTACATTAAGCCTTGTTCTAAAATTGATTAAATTATTTGTTTCCCGTATCAATGGAAGGTTTCTAAAAACCTGTTTTGTTTTTTCATTATGGGCTATTGTGTGTAGATTGATGAAGAACACAGTTCATTTAATCAATTTTAGAAGAAGGCTGTAATGTAACAAAATGTGGAAAAACAGAAGGGGTCTGAATATTTTCTGAATGCACTGTATACCCAAGCATGAACAAGCTTTATATAGCTGTGGTGGTCTTCATGTGGCTGTACTGGTCTTTAGATGGCTGTACTGGTCTTTAGATGGCTGTACTGGTCTTTAGATGGCTGTATTTTTTGGTATATGCTTGTCTCCTACTCACCAACTAGCAGGACCAGCCGACGTCCCTCTTTGGGGTCCCTGCAGTACGGTGCCACCTCCAGGTAGGTGGGTGTCTGTGTGGCTCCTCCCATCTCCTGGCTCTTCCTTTTAGACTCAACACTCCCACTCCTACCGCCCCTCCTGCCCAGCCGGAAACTCCTTCTCAGACCAGCTGCAGGGAAAGAGATACCTGTCACACACCGGTCACTGTGTGTATGTGTGTGGGGGTGGGTGCGTGTGAATGTTAATTTCAATCTCTGTGTGTTCTAACAGTCAAATCAAATGTCTCACTAGAGGCAGCACATGCAACAGAGCAAAACAACACAGTATTAGATGTTACGCAGTTGGTAGCTACAATACCAGTCAAAAGTTGACACACATACTCATTTAAGGGTTTTTCTTTATTTTTACTATTTTCTACATTGCAGAATAATAGTGAAGACATCAAAACTATGAAATAACATATGGAATCATGTAGTAACCCAAAAAGTGTGTTAAACAAATCAAAACATATTCTACATTTTAGATTCTTCATAGTAGCCACCCTTTGCCTTGATGACAGCTTTGCACACGCTTGGCATTCTCTCAGCCAGCTTCATGAGGTAGTCACCTGGAATGTATTTCAATTAACAGGTATGCCTTGTTAAAAGTTTGTGAATTTTCTTTACTTCTTAATGTGTTTGAGCCAATCATTTGTGTTTTGACAAGGTAAGGGTGGTATACAGAAGACAGACCTATTTAGTATTTTACCAAGTTCATATGGCAAGAACAGCTCAAATAAGCAAAGAGAAACGACAGCCCATCATTACCTTAAGACATGAAGGTCAGTCGATCCAGAACGTTTCAAGAACTTTGAACATTTCTTCAAGTGCAGTCGCAAAACCCATCAAGCTCTAGGATGAAACTGGCTCTCATGAGGACTGACACAGGAAAGGAAGACCCGGAGTAACCTCTGCTGCAGAGGATACGTTCATTAGAGTTACTAGCTTCAGAAATTGCAGCCCAAATAAATTCTTCACAGAGTTCAAGTAACACATCAACATCAACTTTTCAGAGGAGACTACATGTGTCAGGTCTTCGTGGTCAAATTGCTGCAAACAAACCACTAAAGGACATCAATAATAAGAAGAGACTTGCTTGGGACAAGAAACAGCAATGGACATTAGACCGGTGGAAATCTTTCCTTTAGTAAGATGAGTCCAAATGTGAATTTTTGGGTTCCAACCACTGTGTTCTTGTGAGACGTAGAGTAGGTGAAGGGATGATCTCTACATGTGTGGTTCCCACTGTGATGCATGGAGGTGTGATGGTGCTTTGCTTGTGACACTTGGTGATTTATTTAGAATTCAAGGCACACTTAACCAGCATGGCATCCACAGCATTCTGCAGCGATACGACATCCCATCTGGTTTGTGCTTAGTGGGACTATCACTTGTTTTTCAACAGGACAATGACCCAAAAACACACCTCTAGGCTGTGTAAGGGCTATTTGACCAAGACGGAGAGTGATTGAGTGCTGCATCAGATGACCTGGCCTCCACAATCACCCAACCTCAACCCATTTGAGATGGTTTGGGTGAGTTGGACCGCAGAGTGAAGGAAAAACAGCCAACAAGTGCTAAGCATATGTGGGAACTCATTCAAGATTGTTGGAAAAGCATTCCTCATGAAGCTGGTTGAGAGAATGCCAAGAGTGTGCAAAGCTGTCATCAAGGCAAAGGGTCGCTACTTTGAAGAATCTCAAATATATTTTGGTTTGTTAAGCAATTTTTTGGTTACTACATGATTCCATGTGTTATTTCATAGTTTTGATGTCTTTACTATTATTCTACAATGTATAAAATAGTAAATAAAAATAAAAATCCTTGAATGAGTAGGTTTGTCCAAACTTTTGACTGGTACTGTACATGTCTTACATGAATCCTACTGCATATCGACACCATATTTAACGTAAGATGAGCAGACTAATGGATGTCTGCAATTACACAAACAGGGAGCAAAATAAAAGCGTCTCGAGTGCTGGGTATGATGACATACAGCAATGACGATGAGGAGAAGGAAGAACTGCAGACAGGCAAATGTGTATGAGATTTAAAAGAGCATCACACAGAACTGTCACCAGTCTCACCACCAAAGCTGTTGACAAGCACTGTCGACCATCTCAACAGCTCAACTCCACCACTCTGAGGAGACTAAGGAGGACAACATACGATTGAATGTTCTCTCATGCATTCGCTTGAATGAAAACAGAGCCTATGCCATGTGTATGTGGTCTGGCCTGGATTGGCATGTCCTCCATGGTGTAACTGCCTGCTATAGATGTGGGTCTTACATTGCTATGACATCAGTTGCAGTTTAAATCAGTAAGCATAACAGGAATTTGGGCCTGTTTTCCTTGTTGCATGCTACAATTACTGTCATTTTGTCTGTGTTGACTTCGCTTTTAATTAATGAGTTTTACCGACTTTATCAATCAGCACAGTTGGAAGAGGGTGGCAGATATTGAATTAAACCAATATCAGATTTGATTAATTTGATTACATTGACAACAGCATATTCATGTAGTTTAAGGAAATAGGATATTGAGCATGCTGAAAACAATCTCCAAGACGCTTTCACCAAGAGTCAGTCTGAAATTATCGACAAAATCTAAAATAGGAAAAAATAATTGTGTTTCTCTCCTAGCTGCACTGCCAAACACCCTCCATATAGTACTGTACTGTTCTGAACATACTAAAACCTGCAGTCAGTACGTGTATTATTTTGCTTCACTTTCAAATTCAAACTTCCTCCTACAGCACTAAACTACTATGAAGTTCACACTACATCTCCTTCACTCTGAAGTTTACCTATGTTCCTTTTCCCTCTAAATAATTTAGAGTACTTCAGTGCACTTCACATGTAGCGCACATGCATGTCATACCACACCAGTTGCTCCTCTCCAGTATCTCCTCTTCCAAATTCTGCTGTTTTTGGCTCTCTTTCTCCCTCGCTCTCTCTCTAACCGTACCTGCTGTCTCAACCTCTGAATGCTCAGCTATGAAAAGCCAACTTACATTTACTCCTGGGGTACTGACCTGTTGCACCCTCTACAACCACTGTGATTATTATTTGACCCTGCTGGTCATCTATGAACATTTGAACATCTTGAAGAATAATCTTAAATGGCCACACTCTTGTAATCTCCACCCGGCACAGCCAGAAGAGGACAGGCCACCCCTCAGAGCCTGGTTCCTCTCTAGGTTTTTTCCTAGGTTCCTGCCTTTCTAGGGAGTTTTCCCTTGCCACCGTGATTCTACATCTGTATTGCTTGCTGTTTGGGGTTTTAGGCTGGGTTTCTTTATAGCACTTTGTGACATCTGCTGATATAAAAAGGGCTTTATAAATCAATTTGTTTGATAGCTAGTGTGCTGTCAGTCGTGTGGCATCCATTAAACAATCAATATCACTTTGGAGCTGAGACTCAACAAAAAGTACAGAGCGCTACCACATTCTGTTCTGGAATTTGGACAGACACTACACATGCGCAGCACAAATATATGACATGCTGTAACTTCAGTAGCCAATAATAAACAACACCTGACACTTACAGTGCCTTGCGAAAGTATTCGGCCCCCTTGAACTTTGCGACCTTATGCCACATTTCAGGCTTCAAACATAAAGATATAAAACTGTATTTTTTTGTGAAGAATCAACAACAAGTGGGACACAATCATGAAGTGGAACGACATTTATTGGATATTTCTAACTTTTTTAACAAATCAAAAACTGAAAAATTGGGCGTGCAAAATTATTCAGCCCCCTTAAGTTAATACTTTGTAGTGCCACCTTTTGCTGCGATTACAGCTGTAAGTCGCTTGGGGTATGTCTCTATCAGTTTTGCACATCGAGAGACTGAAATTTTTTCCCATTCCTCCTTGCAAAACAGCTCGAGCTCAGTGAGGTTGGATGGAGAGCATTTGTGAACAGCAGTTTTCAGTTCTTTCCACAGATTCTCAATTGGATTCAGGTCTGGACTTTGACTTGGCCATTCTAACACCTGGATATGTTTATTTTTAAACCATTCCATTGTAGTTTTTGCTTTATGTTTTGGATCGTTGTCTTGTTGGAAGACAAATCTCCGTCCCAGTCTCAGGTCTTTTGCAGACTCCATCAGGTTTTCTGCCAGAATGGTCCTGTATTTGGCTCCATCCATCTTCCCATCAATTTTAACCATATTCCCTGTCCCTGCTGAAGAAAAGCAGGCCCAAACCATGATGCTGCCACCACCATGTTTGACAGTGGAGATGGTGTGTTCAGGGTGATGAGCTGTGTTGCTTTTACGCCAAACATAACGTTTTGCATTGTTGCCAAAAAGTTCAATTTTGGTTTCATCTGACCAGAGCACCTTCTTCTACATGTTTGGTGTGTCTCCCAGGTGGCTTGTGGCAAACTTTAAACAACACTTTTTATGGATATCTTTAAGAAATGGCTTTCTTGTTGCCACTCTTCCATAAAGGCCAGATTTGTGCAATATACGACTGATTGTTGTCCTATGGACAGAGTCTCCCACCTCAGCTGTAGATCTCTGCAGTTCATCCAGAGTGATCATGGGCCTCTTGGCTGCATCTCTGATCAGTCTTCTCCTTGTATGAGCTGAAAGTTTAGAGGGACGGCCAGGTCTTGGTAGATTTGCAGTGGTCTGATACTCCTTCCATTTCAATATTATCGCTTGCACAGTGCTCCTTGGGATGTTTAAAGCTTGGGAAATCTTTTTGTATCCAAATCCGGCTTTAAACTTCTTCACAACAGTATCTCGGACCTGCCTGGTGTGTTCCTTGTTCTTCATGATGCTCTCTGCGCTTTTAACGGACCTCTGAGACTATGACAGTGCAGGTGCATTTATACGGAGACTTGATTACACACAGGTGGATTGTATTTATCATCATTAGTCATTTAGGTCAACATTGGATCATTCAGAGATCCTCACTGAACTTCTGGAGAGAGTTTGCTGCACTGAAAGTAAAGGGGCTGAATAATTTTGCACGCCCAATTTTTGAGTTTTTGATTTGTCAAAAAAGTTTGAAATATCCAATAAATGTCGTTCCACTTCATGATTGTGTCCCACTTGTTGTTGATTCTTCACAAAAAAATACAGTTTTATATCGTTATGTTTGAAGCCTGAAATGTGGCAAAAGGTTGCAAAGTTCAAGGGGGCCGAATACTTTTGCAAGGCACTGTAACTCAGTCAAACCTGAAGCAGGAGTGCAAAATGATATACGAGGATTCCATTGACATCAAATATGCGGGTAGCTATTCAAATATGCAGGTATCTATTCTTCTCATGATCTTGCTGCTTGAAACCTAATAATGCACCGGTGACCATGAACAAGGATCAGACAGCTACCCATTGTTGCTATTATTCTGTCTGGGAAATGTATTTTAAGCTTCGATAAAGAAAAACACACACACATTCTCTCTCTCACACACACAAACGCACTGACACACACACTATTGCTAAACCGGCATCAAACACATCCAAGGGATCTGAAGAAATGGGGAAAATGATCTGGCTGTTTAAAACTCATGGTCTTTCCTTGGCTTCTCCTATAGCTCTGGGGAGCACATACTGATTGAATAATCTGGTTTGTAAATAGAGCTTTTTTTCAAACCAGAAACGGACTGACCATATGGCAGTTCGGGAAAATGCCAGATGGGCTGGTCCATCTTTAACCTGATGGGTCTGTCTAAAAATGGGCAGGTATGTTAGAAATGCCCGGGTCGATTTGTGGTTCTAGTCCGTCTCAAGTTCAACCCCTGCTTGGTTTTTCATTCTATGTCTGGATCTTATTGGTAGTAAGGTGATGATACATTTTCCTCATCCCTATCCCTGGAAAAGGTAACATCTCACCGATGTGGATTCCAGTAATAGCTCCATAGTCTGCATCCTCCACCACTGTAGAGAGAGTGAGCAGAACATGGGAGAGGGAAAGAAAAGGATGGATCAAGGAACAGAACATAGTTTTAATTCCTAATCAAATCAGTACAGTACATGATTTTTTATATATTATTATTTTGAACAGAGGGTTTAAATATTTAATTTTTACATTGTTTGATAGAACAATAAAGTGAAAGAAGAACAACTATGACAAGCAAGCAGTACCTTCCTCCTTTTCTGAGAAGCATGGATACAAAACAAGACAAGTGAATCATGGAGACAGGAGTTAGTTATGTCTCTACACAGATGAAGGAAGGAATACTTATAAAACAGTGGTTCATAACTAGGCCCATAAAGCAAGGTTTGGCATCAGGCAGTCCGCAGGCCAAAATCAGCCCACGAGTGATTTTTTGGGGGGCCCCAAAGTTTAGTAAAAAACATAATACAAATGTGTTGGGTAAAAAAAGACTGTAAAATCACCAGGAATTCAGCTTAAAATGTGTTTAATTTAGGAAAACTATTCCCAAGTATTCCCACAAAATAAAAAAAGATGTGATCGTGTCTCAATCAAGCTATAAAATTGTTATTTTCAAATATAATCTCATTTGGGCTTAGTTATGTTCAATAGGCTTGCGTTATTATTATTAACGGCTGTGTTTTTAATATCAAGTGTTATTTTACTTTCTCTGGTCAAATAAGTAACATATATTTGTGCAAGCGCCCGCATGCTTCCCATCCGAAACAGTTCGGAACAGTTCATGCAAACTATATTGTGATGACATGTTTGTTCGTTTTAGTCTTTGGCAAGGGATTTTTTTTTTGGTTGTTCGTGCACACGAAAAATATTTCCTTGAGGAAAGCCGAAGTTCAGGAGCTGAAGTCTACGCCCCTTCGTCGGTCATTGGTCAACAGTAAGGATTCTTCAATTAAGTATTTGTTGTCATTCAACGATAGATGACTTGTTTCCATACACATTTTCTCACTTGAGAAATACTGCACCAAACATCTTAGTTAGATGCATCAAAATTAATGACAGATTTCTTGAGTTATCTTAGAAAAATTCTGACTACATTGAGGAAGTGTATACTGGCTATGGCATCTCAAGATGGACAAACAGTACTATTGCCACTTTTTCAAGTGTAGCTCTTAAGGGAGGATGCAAGCTCATTTGTTCGGTTCGCCTAGCCGCTTTCACTATTAATGGAGAGGAGAGACCTGAGGAAGGTCCGACGGTGAGAGGCGAACCCTCGGATGCTCTCCATCCGCTGAGACTGGCAATCAGATGCAGACAAAATCAGTCCAGTAAAATAAAAAGCACATCATTTAAATGTATGCTCACTCAGCTTTGCCTCACAAGTAACACAACAAATGATGGTCTACCTATTACCGGTGTGATCATATACCTCAAGTTTTGAAATATAATTTTTAAATGGTATAAGAAGAACAACATTGTCAGGGCAATTCAAGCATATCCAATATGCAGTGATAATGTACTGGGCATATAGCCTACTACAAACATCACTGCTACAGAATTGTTTTTAAGTCATGTTAAAAAAAATCTGAGTGTCAGATCTCAGCCTTCTTTTTGACTCAGAAAGTGATGTCGGCTCAGAAACGTTTGGGGACCACTGCTCTAGATTAACTATTCAAGACCCATCAGTTGCTACCATTTGGGAAACACTGACGTAGTACATAGTGCTTGAGTATGTTAACTGATTAACTGAGCTACTCCTTGTGAAAATTTGTAATATTGTCACACCCTGACCATAGTTTGCTTTGTATGTTTCTATGTTTTGGTTGGTCAGGGTGTGATCTGAGTGGGCATTCTATGTTGGATGTCTTGTTTGTCTATTTCTATGTCTGGCCTGATATGGTTCTCAATCAGAGGCAGGTGTTAGTCAATGAACCATATTTAGGTAGCCTGGGTTTCACTGTGTGTTGGTGGGTGATTGTTCCTGTCTCTGTGTCTACACAAGATAGGGCTGTTTAGGTTTTTGTTCATTTATTGTATTGTTAGTTATTTAATGTCGAGTTCCTTTTAATTAAAGAACATGAATAACCACCACGCTGCATTTTGGTCCGCTTCTCCTTCACCAGACGAAAGCCGTTACAAATATGTATTGCAGTATAGTATTTGAAAGTATAGTGTATTTAACCCAGATCTGGACCTGTATCCAAACAGAGTAGAACATTGGTTGTAAGTGCTGAGTAAGTACCTCTTATGGGTAAAAATAAAAGCTATGTCTTAAAACAGGTTTTAACAGGATTCCTAGGACCTTTTCTGAGATGCTTTATGGATTGACCTAGGTGCGATCCTAAGGGATTCCCTTCCACATGTGGCATGTCCCTGACGTGTGACTTTCACCTTGACCTTCATGTATGACCTTAGACCTTCGGCCTTTGTCCTGGGAGAGTGTTAAATTACTGTTTATTCCCTGCAGGTGGGGGTTTATTGGAGAGATCATCACCTGTCTCTTTGTTTGGGACTCTCTGAGGTTTAAATAAGGCTTTGGGCCGCTGGAGAGCGACTCTCCTAAAGGAAGGAAAGAGAGAACAGTTATGCCATTGTATAGAGTACAATTTATCTGTGTGAACAATTTTGGTGCCATAATGGATCAGACTAGGACTAATGTTCCTCAAACCTCAATTTGTCTAGTTTCAATTTATCAAAGGGTTCAGAACTCCAGGTTGACCCCCCTTCACTGATTTTTATTTTATTTTTTACTGTTGTTAAAACCTTTCTGGAGCATCATGCTTGACTGAAAACATTCAAATTTAAAAGACCATAGAAACTGGGTATTTTACTGTGTTCTCATCTTCTAATTGAACATTCATGTACTGTTCTCGTGTTTGAGATGTCATCTCAAAGTGATATAGACGTACAATAGCGGTTTGTTTTGCTGTCAAATAACTTTTCTCGAGTTAGGAAAATGGTTAAGATTGGAGTTAAGAAAACTACATAATAAGACAAACTAACACACAACTGATGTGAGGGTAGTTATGAATGTCTGTGCATAGATTGCCCATGGACATGGAGGCCCACCTCTCCTGAAGTTGCCTGGAGGGGATGAGTCCTGCTCGGGAGTTGCTGTCACCATGACGACAGGCTTGCCACCAGGTGACGTCCTCCTGGTTAACGATCTGAAGGATGTCCCCCCTCT
The DNA here is from genome assembly GCF_036934945.1 of Oncorhynchus masou masou. Classification (NCBI taxonomy): domain Eukaryota; kingdom Metazoa; phylum Chordata; class Actinopteri; order Salmoniformes; family Salmonidae; genus Oncorhynchus; species Oncorhynchus masou. The sequence continues at coordinate 40,018,079 of NC_088214.1, read as the reverse complement.
TGAAGCCCAGCCCTGCCTGTCTGCAGGGGATGGCAGGGTCCTCCTCGGGATTGTAGTCAAAGAGCGACCGTACAAATAACTGAGAACCACAACAAAAAACACAAGAGCTTTACTTCATTAAAAAATTGACCAGATATGTGCAATGAAATATGTTAATTTACATGGTCAGCAATAATAGTACAGCGCCCCTGGATCAAATTAGGGTTTAGGTAGCTCTTTCATCTTGTCTCGGGCTCAGGTATTGGATCCAGCAATGTTCGGTTACTGGCCCAATGCTCTAACTGCTAGGCTACCTTCCACCAATGATTCAACAATAGCGTCTTGAACATCCTAGGAGAAAGTGCTGTGAAGGTGGTGTATGGGTTTCATTTTGCTATGTCATACTCAGATGCTGTTATTTGTCTGAAATGCCAAAGAACCAATATAAGCAGAGCACAATAGCTTTACCATAGTCTCATTGGCTGACAGCTCTTCCTTGATGCCAGGTACCGGTATCACTTTAAAAGTCACCTCTCCCTGCGATTGAGCCTGGCACAAAGATAATCACAGAATGTAGACTTGACTGACACACAGACAGGTACACATTAGACCACACAAACACATCAGGGATGTGTGATGCAAGCAAATACATACAATGATCCAAGCTTACAAGCAGTTAGACTCTTAAATGTAAAGTTCCCATATTTGGGGACCCTATTTGATTTATTTTATTCAATTCAGTCTGCTGTGAGAACGGTAGCTCCCATCTGCAAAAGCAAGGTGTCTGCGGAAAGCTGAGTATCTTGGCTATTGATCTGTGCCTTAAAATATTTGGTGTCTTACTACCATATATGGGCATATGAATGTATAAGGGCAAGCCAAGCCGATGACCTCATTTCAAGATGGCTGCTACCTACATTCCGGTTAGCGTTGTAAAGCATAAACAAAATAAATACAGAATAGTTTGATTCACACCGAAAGCCTGGACTCCACAGACCACGAGGGTCTCATTTGTCTGCCTGTGACCTACCGTTATTGATCACCAGCCCTGAGAGTCAAAATGTTTATTTTACACAATGTTTTCACCAAACAGCAAATATCTTACAAGGTAAGCTTCAATTTGGTCTGTGTTGGAGCTACATGGGGGGTATGGTTGGTCAGAACAATTCTAGCCTATTGCCAATGTTATCTGATGATGTATGACTTCATGTCAAAATCGAATGTCCACTGATTGACTATATTTTTGCGCATGAAATTTTTTGATGAAAACAATGTCCCCCGACATCACCACAATGTTTGAGAGAGGTTGGTGTTGTAGACATTTAGTTTTTATAGTGAACAATAACTTTTAGGCACATCCATTGTGCAAAAACAGTGCAATTATTACATGCAGACACTTTGGAGCGGTTGAAAGGACAGTTGAATGTACCCCATTACACCACCACAATGTTTGAGTGAGGTTGATATGGTAGAAATTGTGTTTTTATACTGAACAAATATCATTTAGTGACTGTAAATGTGTAATAGCACTGGAATTAATAACACTGACACCACTTAAACATCTGCCCATTTCTATCAATCCCAGTTTTTTTCTGATATTGTTCACATGTTGTGGAAGCCATCTGATGTGTTTCCAGCTCTGGGCATCAATAATTCACTTATAGCTTGTCAATGAGAGATTACCTTTGTGTGTGCATGATCTTGTGTATTCTGAACTATGTAACTCTAATCTATCTTCTGATCATTTCCTCAAAATCTCAGAGATGTCTTCTTTCCAAATATACCAAGTTTGGGCATGTCAGAATCATGTATTACACATGAATAGCAGTTACTTTTGGGTATGTCTATTTAGGCGGAAATCTACAATTTGACATTACATCTAAGCTAGACACTAGCCTCACTTGGCCAGACTTACAGACTTGAAACAGACCACACACACACACTCACACCATAATAGGAATGATTTCCTCCGGTGTCTTATCCTCCATTTGGACTCCATTGACTTCCCTTAGCTCATCGCCCACATGAATCAGACCTGCAAAATATCTTTGATTAAAGAGAACTAAATTCTCTGAAACGTTTTATAAATGTATGATTACACTGCTATTACATGGTATATATGTAAAGGACATCACTCTGCTCGCTTAGTACCATTTCCTCCTGATTCGGCCCATACCTGGCAAGCACACGTGACCTCTGACTTGCAAGCAAGCACACGTGACCACCCTCCTGAAGTGTCTTACCAATTTGCGCCACTCAAAAAGCTAGCTATTTGCTGCCGCAAGTGGGGACACTTCGAGGGTGTAGAGTAAGTTTCACACATCCCAATGTAATATATTAATCGATACAATTTAATTGTTCATCAATTCACTTTTGAATTATTTTTACCACTTCTGTCTGCAGCACCCCCTCTCATGATCCTTGCGACAACTATAGCTCCAGTGGATTCATCTCTCTTTATGGTGGCCCCCTGAAAGAGAGAGAGAAAGAGAGAGAGAAAGAGAAGACAGCTGGATAAACAAAAGGGAGCATGTGAAGTGAAGGCCAAAAAGATAGACGGATGGTACAACAAGGTCTTCAATGATGTTAATAACAGAGAAAACAATCTGCTCACCATTTGCTGCTCCCAATTATCAATCTTCTAATAAAGCCATGAACATTGATGCTGTTACCCCAGACCTTAAATGTCACTTAATTTGCCACTGTAATTTGTTTAGAGACAGAACCATTTTGGGAGTGTGTGATGGACATAATCACATTGCTGGAGAGGTTATCACACTTTTTTTTACCAGATGTTATCAATGGGATGAAAAACACATTGGAAACACAGCATCTCATGCCATTACCAACAACCAGGTCACGTCAAGGTGGAGAACTTTGCATTACGGCTCAGACAAATGGCGGCATATTGCATCAATAAAACAGATCCCGAAACATCCATACGTGTAAGTTTGGTAATACTTATCAGTCTGCATAACGGTATGTTTTCTATTATTGGCCGGAAATACCAACCAACGACGATTGTTCACACACACAGAGAGAGAGAGAGAGAGACCCACACACAACAATGCTCAAACTCTGCAATGTGTCACTATAGATATATGGCAGCAAAGATATGGAAGAATTGACTCTCCAAAGCTTTAGTATGGAAAGACTTTGCAGCCCCCAGGTTTATCTGTAACCGTGTTCCTTATGTTGTCTTTCCAACTTGAAGCTTTTGTCCTGGTTACACCTTTACATGTGTGGCTTCCATGGACTAGGTTGTGTGACTACAATTTACCTTAGCACCAAGAAACTTTCAGCTACTTAGGCTATAAATAGACTACAATAAATTGACAATTGGAATGTTCTTAAAAGCTATTTTCTATGGCTTTAACCCACAGCAAATGTCCCATATTGTTGCAGCATGAGCCAACCTGGCCTCAGGGCAATTCGTATGATTTGGTTTGCTTATTTTACCCCTTTTATATGTAGACAAAACCTGCAATCTTTACCATACAAACTTCTTTATACCACCTTTTCTTTATATCTGAAAGGTGTAGGGGGTAAGAATCGCGGTACAGTAAAACACGCCAAGGGACGTAGACATGATTGCAGTATATTCTTGAAAGCGATAATCGAGAAGTAGCATTGGCACACACTAGGCTCTTGTGCGCTGCGACTCCGACGTCCTGACGCACAATGATCACTTGGGTGTACCATTCCTGCCCATGTTTCCAACCCCTCCCACCCTCCTCAGTGCCGGTTACACACGGGGATGTATATAAGGGGGTATACTGGCAAGAAAGTGGTAAAAATGGGACTGTTTGAAACGGGGTCATATAAACATTGGTAGATTTTTTTTACAGGTAACATACTGTGAATTCTGTCTGAAATACTGTAGGTATTTGTGTCCTTCCATTAAGTATGATATGATAGGTTACTTTAGATAACATTACGAATGGACTAGCGGTCGTGCAATAGCATACAAATTGGAGACGGGTGCAACAAAACCGATGCATGCTCAACTTTGAGGCAAAACAACTGTCAACTCCAAAGAATTATTGACAACGTGAACTATATTTCGTCACCAAAGATTTATTAAAAACATATATACATTTACACAATAAGCACTTGAATTGGAGGCCAGGCTGCTTGTTGCTTCAAATCAAATCAAAGTGTATTTGTAACGTGCGACAAATACAACAATTACAGTGAAATGCTTACTTACAGGCTCTAACCAATAGTGCAAAAAAAGGTATTAGGTGAACAATAGGTAAGTAAAGACATAAAACATCAGTAAAAAGACAGGCTATATACAGTATTGAGGCTATATACAGTAGCGAGGCTACATACAGACACCGGTTAGTCAGGCTGATTGAGCTAGTATGTATATGGTAGATATGGTTAAAGTGACGATGCATATATGATGAACAGAGAGTAGCAGTAGCATAAAAGAGGGGTGGCAGGTGGTGGGTGGCGGGACAAAATGCAGATATTCCAGTTAGCCAATGTGCGGGAGCACTGGTTGGTCGGCCCAATTGAGGTAGTATGTATAGTTAAAGTGACTATGCATATATGATAAACAAAGATTAGCAGCAGCATGAAAAAGAGGGGTTGGGGGGAGTCTTATGGCCTGGGGGTAAAAACTGTTGAGAAGCCTTTTTGTCCTAGACTTGGTACTCCGGTACCGCTTGCCATGCGGTAGTAGAGAGAACAGTCTATGACTGGGGTGGCTGGGGTCTACACCGCCTGGTGTAGAGGTCCTGGATGGCAGGCAGCATAGCCCCAGTGATGTACTGGGCCACACGCACTACCCTCTGTAAGTGCCTTGCGGTCAGAGGCAGAGTAATTGCCGTACCAGGCAGTGATGCAACCAGTGCTCTTGATTTTGCAGCTGTAGAACCTTTTGAGGATCTCAGGACCCATGCCAAATCTTTTTAGTTTCCTGAGGGGGAATCGCTTTGTCGTGCCCTCTTCACGACTGTCTTGGTGTGTTTGGAACATTCTAGTTTGTTGTTGATGTGGACACCAAGGTATTTGAAGCTCTCAACCTGCTCCACTGCAGCCCCGTTGAGGAGAATGGGGGCGTGCTCAGTCCTTTTCCTGTAGTCCACAATCATCTCCTTAGTCTTGGTTATGTTGAGGGATAGGTTGTTATCCTGGCACCACCCGGCCAGGTCTCTGACCTCCTCCCTATAGGCTGTTTCATCGTTGTCGGTGATCAGGCCTACCGCTGTTGTGTCGTCTGCAAACTTAATGATGGTGTTGGAGTCGTGCCTGGCCATGCAGTTGTGGGTGAACAGGGAGTACAGGAGGGGACTGAGCACGCACCCTTGGGGAGCTCCAGTGTTGAGGATCAGCGTGGCAGATGTGTTGTTACCTACCCTTACCACCTGGGGGCGGCCCGTCAGGAAGTCCAGGATCCAGTTGCAGAGGGAGGTGTTTAGTCCTAGGATCCTTACCTAAGTGATGAGCTTGAACGTTGAGCTGTAGTCAATGAATAGCATTCTCACATAAGTGTTCCTTTTGTTCAGGTGGGAAAGGGCAGTGTGGAGTGCAATAGAGATGGCATCATCTGTGGATCTGTTTGGGCCGTATGCAAATTGGAGTGGGTCTAGGGTTTCTGGGTTAATGGTGTTGATGTGAGCCATTACCAACAATTTCAAAGCACTTCATGGCTACGGACATGAGCGCTACGGGTCTGCAGTCATTTAGGCAGGTTGCCTTTGTGTTCTTGGGCACAACGACTATGGTGGTCTGCTTGAACATGTTGGTTGCTTGCTGTTTGGGGCTTTAGGCTGGGTTTCTGTACAGCACTTTGAGATATCAGCTGATGTTCGAAGGGCTATATAAATCAGGGACATGTTGAAAATGTCAGTGACACCTGCCAGTTGGTCAGCACATGCCGGGAGCACACGTCCTGGTAATCCGTCTAGCCCCGCAGCATTGTGTATGTTGACCTGTTTAAAAGTCTTACTCGGGTCGGCTACGGAGAGGTTGATCACAGTCGTCCAGAACAGCTGATGCTCTCATGCATGCCTCAGTGTTGCTTACCTCGAAGCGTGCATAGAAGTGGTTTAGCTCGTCTGGTAGGCTTGTGTCACTGGGCAGCTCGCGGCTGTGCTTCCCTTTGAAGTCTGTAATAGTTTGCAAGCCCTGCCACATAAGACGAGCTTCGGCTGTGTAGTATGATTCGATCTTAGCCCTGTATTGACGCTTTGCCTGTTTGATGGTTCGTCGCAGAGCATAGTAGGATTTCTTGTAAGCTTCCGGGTTAGAGTCCCGCACCTTGAAAGTGGCATCTTTACCCTTTAGCTCAGTGTGAATGTTGCCTGCAATCCATGGCTTCTGGTTGGGGTATGTACGTACAGTCACTGTTGGGACAACGTCTTCGATGCACTTATTGATGAAGCCAGTGACTGATGTGGTGTACTCCTCAATGCCATCGGAAGAATCCCGGAACATGTTCCAGTCTATGTTAGCAAAACAGTCCTGTAGTTTGGCATCTGCTTCATCTGACCACTTTTTTTATACACAGAGTCACTGGTGTTTCCTGCTTTAACTTTTGCTTGTAAGCAGGAATCATGAGGATAGAGTTGTGTTCAGATTTACCAAATGGAGGGCGAGGGAGAGCTTTGTTCGCATCTCTGTGTGGAGTACAGGTGATCTATTAGAATTCACGTATCGGTTGCACATTTAACATGTTGATAAAAATTTGGTAAGTTTCCCTGCATTAAAGTCTCCGGCCACTAGGAGCGCCGCCTCTAGGTGAGCGGTTTCCCGTTTGCTTATTTCCTTATACAGCTGACTGAGTGCGGTCTTAGTGCAAGCATCTTAGTGCCAACATCTGTCTGTGGTGGTAAATAAACAGCCACAAAGAGTATAGCTGGAAACTCTCTAGGCAAGTAGTGTGGCCTGCAATTTATCACAATATACTCTACTTCAGTCGAGCAAAATCTAGAGACTTCCTTAGATTTTGTGCACCGGCTGTTGCTTACAAATATACACAAACGACCGCTGCGCCCCCCCGTGCCATTCTATCTTGCTGGTGCAGCGTATATCCCGCTAGCTGTTAGCATTTGTGGCTAATGTTAGCAGATAATGTAGTGAGAATTCACGTATCGGTTAGGAGAATAAGGAAGGTTAGAAAACGGTTAGGTCAAATAATTCTGTTGTCCCCGACAAGATTCAAACACGCAAACTTTGTGTTGCCAGACAGTCACATTATACTCCCACCCATCATCCTCGACCATCATCATTTTATTTAATTTGTAACGTAATAAAATGTTTATACATCATACTAAATGGAGGTGCACAAATATCCAACGTATGGCACTGATTTCAGGCTGCATGAGCACAATCCTAACTAGAGATCTCAAGGATTCTTCCCTACGTCCATGATCCACTCACCAGTGGCTCCTGGCTTTTGAACAGGCTTATAATCTTCACAGAGTCCTCATCCTCTTCTTCGATGTTATCAGGTAGGGGTGGCAGCTCGGGGTCATAACCTTTCTGTGCTACTATGTCGTGAACAGAGAGAAGGCCCTGGACAGAGGACGTTAGAAAACAGCAAGAGTAGCTTATCATATACAGCGAGGTCTGAATTTATTGACACCCTTGATAAAGATGAGCAAAAAGAACTGTATAAAATAAAAAAGTCAAATTATGAGCTATAATGCATGTTAAAAAAAAATGTGAATTCATGTTATTTTATACTAATACAGTTGCTCAGAGAAATAGATTTTGTTTAACAAGTAATATTTGTATTTCGCAAACATGTAGGGGTCAAAATGATTGACACCCTTGTTTTCAATACCTCACCATGCGAGGTTAACGGCACTGAGCCTTTTTCTATAATGCATTCTTATATCGAAGTCAAACCCACCACTGGTGTGCATGGCCGAAGAGCTCTATTTTCATGTCATCTGACCAAAGCACTGGTTGGGCGCCGAAGACGTGGATGTCGATTAAAGCAGCCCTCTGCACCTCTCTGATTCAGAAGGGGTTGGGTTAAATGCGGAACAAACATTTCAGTTGAATGTATTCAGTTGTACAACTGACGAGGTATCCCTCTTTACCTTTCCCTTTATAATCCAAGTGCCAATGCCGTTTAGTAAACTTCAGGCTTTTACATTTGTTGGATGACATGAAAATAGAGCTCTTTAGTCACGCACACCAGCGGTGGATTTTGTGTGGAAATGAGAATGCATGAGCAGAAAAGAGCCCCATACCTACTGTGATGGATCTTTGATGTTATTGGGCTATTTCACTTCCACTGTTCCTGGGGCCCTTGTTAAGGTCAACGGCATCAATGGCTAGAACTTTACATCGTACCAAGACATTTTAGCCAAAAATATGGTTGCTTCTGCCAGATGGCTGAAACTTGTCCGCAAGTGAATCTTCCAGTAAGACAATAACCCTAAGCACACATCAATTATTTTAATTATTTATTTCATACTTTTCATTTTTGCACATCTTTGTCAAGGGTGTCAATCATTTTGCACCCTGTGTCTATTAGTGGCGGTCGGTCCAGGTAGGAAGAAAAGAATACACATATCTATCTATCCCTCTGTCTGTCTCTTTGCGATACGTCTGTCCATAGTGATTAAAATAAAAAGGCCAATACAATACTGGTCAGCTCATAACAGGTTTTATAAAAACAACATCCAGTAATGTTAACAGTAACAAGCATATGTGTGAGCCACCAAGTGAGAGCCAGGAACAAACAGGTCGTTAAAGCTATCCAAATAAATCTGCAGTGAAATCCTGGGTTGTCCCAAATGACACCTTTTGCGCTATATAGTGCACTACTTTTGATCAGGGCCCATAGGGAGTAGGGTGCTATTTGGGACGCATCCTAGGCTGCCAACAATCCCTCGTTAATAAAGGAGCTCCACTGCAGCCCTGGAAAACCAGGCACTCTGCTTTTTAATTAGACTGAACAGTTCTAGAATATTAGTGCGTCTGAGATACTGTCAATAGGATTGAATAGAAGCACATGCATTAAAAGGGCAATATGGGATTCAAACAGGTTGTTATTTTTCAAGAATCAATTGGTATATATAATTAAGTCCAAAAATCGCTGCATCAATCCTAGATTGCCCCTTTATTCACTCAGTTTCTTTCTCTGCCTGATGCAGACTGGCTGCAGTTGTAATGACAAAAATGAACATGATTGGTTATGTTACCTTTGCTGCTAATGATGCTAATTTGAAGATGTTAATAGCTGTGTGTAAAGGGAAGATGAAGGGAGGGGGAAACAAAACTACATTTCACACCTGGATACATTTTTCACGAACTTAATGGGCTGTGTTAGTAGTAATTATAGGCTATACTGCAACAGCACCTGTTGATTAGTCAGCAGAGGTTGTGTGTGTGTGTGTGGGTGGGTGGGTGTGTCCATGCGTGTGTTTACATGCATGCAATAACATTGGCAGGAGGAACAGATTACTTAAGACCAGGCACCATAGACTAAAATTACATATTTTGCATCTACTTATTCTTTCTATTTTGCTCCATTAAAATGTGTATTTTCAAAAAGTAAAAAAATAAAAATAAAATTGTTTTAATACTTTTGTTAGTTTATCATATTAAATCAAAATGTCATGAATTGTAACCACTTAAATGGACATACATCCATAATTTCAAAGCTTGCTATATTGAATCACACATAATTTAAAAGCTCATTTTCATGTCAACTAATTTTTCTCAGCCTCAGAAGAATCTGCATTCCCCACAATTTGTGTGGTTATTATAAGACTTTAAAAAAAATTACAGATAGAAAGTTGAAAAAAGTAGGCCTATTTATCCACAATCGGCTATGTGTAAGTTCAGTCCTGGAGTGTCTTGACAACATGAAACACAAATTTAGGCTGACTTCATCTAGTGTCCAGAAAAAGATATTTGTGTAATGTGCAAATACTGTACCGTATATACAGATATCACCAAATACAACATTTCAGAAGAATTGCAATCCCCAAAATTATTATATTTGTGTCCACATTCTGGTAAAAGTTGATTTTGAAATGATTAAGGTGGGAAAAAAATACCTTATTAGGGTGTGGTGCCTGGCCTTAATGTGTGTCTCTAAAAGAAACGGAATGAGGCGTGTGTTTGACTGAATGAGACGGTCTGACATTATTTACTTTCATATCCTTTATGGGAGACTCACCTTGATGTGCGGGTCGGAGAGCAGGCTGATCAACTCTGAACATTCAGCACTAGCCACTTGAGTCCACAGCTCCTCAGCCAACTATGACACACAGACACACGCACACAGTATGCAGCCTCTGATATAACAATGAGGATGGCGTGTTGTGGTTAGATGTCTAGGAGGATACTGATGTAACTTATTGCTTCAAGACAGTTGCAATGTTTCCCCATAGATGTATCCAAGGCAGATAAGAACAGCCTCCAGGGGGGGGGTGTATCTAGAACCTAAAAGGGTTCTTCGGCTGTCCCCATAGGATAACCCTTTGAAGAACTCTTTTTGGTTCCAGGTAGAAACTGTTTTGGTTCCAAGTAGAACCCTTTACAGAGGGTTCTACCTGGAACCAAAAAGGGTACTACCTGGGACCAAAAAGGGTTCTCCTATAGCAGTGGTTCCTAAACTTTTTATAGTCCCGTACCCCTTCCAAACATTCAACCTCCAGCTGCGTACCCCCTCTAGCACCAGGGTCAGCGCACTCTCAAATGTTGTTTTTTTGCCATCATTGTCCTCATTGTAAGCCTGCTATATGATACATTTATTAAACATAAGAATGAGTGTGAGTTTGTCACTTCCCACGAGCCGGGTTGTGACAAAGGGCTCTTATAGGACCAGGGCACAAATAATAATAATATCAATAATTTTGCTCATTATTCAGCCATCGTACATATAAAAGCTTATTTGTTCATCAAAAATTGTGAATAACTCACCACAGGTTAATGATAAGGGTGTGCTTGAAAGGATGCACATAACTCTACAATGTCAGGTTGTATTGGAAAGAGCCTCAGTCTTAAATCATTTTCCACAAACAGTCTGTGCCTTACTTAGATGTCATGCTAGTGAGGGCCGAGAACCCACTCTCACACAGGTACATGGTTGCAAAGGGCATCAGTGTCTAAACAGCGTGATTTTCCAAGTCAAGAAACTCTGAGCGCAGCCCTATCCAGAAATCTGGCAGGGCTTCTGATTAAATAACATTTTTACAGAACCGCTTGTTGCAATTTCGATGAGGCTCTCTTGATCAGTGGATCAAGTGGACTGGAGGCAGGGCATGAAAGGGATAACGAATCAAAATGTTTGTGTCATCCATTTCGGCAAAGTACCTGAGTATATGCGCACCCAGCTCACTCAGGTGCTTCGCTATATCACTTGACATGTCCGTTAGCGTGTGTTCATTTGCACACAAAATAAAATCATACAATGATGGAAAGACCTGTTTGTTGTCCTTGTTAATGCAGACAGAAAAGAGCACCAACATCTTAATCATAGCCTCAATTTTGTCCCGCACATTGAATATAGTTGCGGAGAGTCCCTGTAATCCTAGATTCAGAACATTCAGGTGAGAAAAAACATCGAGATAGGCCAGTCTTGTGAGAAACTCTTCATCATGCAAGCGGTCAGACAAGTGAAAATGGTCAGTAAAGAAAACTAAGCTAGATTTTTTTTTAAACATGTCAATACTTTGCCCCTTGATAACCAGCACTTCTGTACGTTGTAAAAGCGTAACATGATTGCTGCCCATAATGATTGCTGCCGTATAGTGCAGAAAATACGAGAGTGCAGGGGCCTTGCTTTAACAAAGTTAACCATTTAGTTAACCATTTTCACTGTTGTGTCCAAAACATCTTTCAAGCTGTCAGGCATCCATCCCCTTGGCAGCAAGAGCCCCTCTGTGGATGCTGCAGTGTACCCAAGTGGCATCGGGAGCAACTCCTTGCATGCGCGTTACCACTCCACTATGTCTCCCTGTCATGGCTTTTGCGCCATCTGTACAGAAACCAACACATCTTGACCAGGAAAGTCCATTTGATGTCACAAAGCTGTCCAGTACTATAAAAATATCCTCTCATGTCCTGGTTTCTAGTGGTTTTCAACAGAGGATGTCTTCCTTAGTTGACCCCCCATAAACGTAACGGACATATACCAGGAGCTGTGCCAGGCCCGCCACGTCTGTTGACTCATCCAGCTGTAACGCATAGAATTCACTTGCTTGTATGCGAAGCAGTAGTTGTTTCAAAACAACTCCTGCCATGTCATTGATGCATCGTGAAACAGTGTTGTTTGATGAAGACATTGTCTGTATAGTTTTTGGGGCCTTTTCCCCCAGCATTGTCTCAGCCATATCCTCAGCCACAGGAACAATTAAGTCCTCCACAATAGTATGGGGCTTGCCTGTCCTAGCCACTCGGTAGCTCACGATAGACGCTTCTAGCCCCTTCTTATTAAATGGTAACGGTTGCTTTCATACATGTCTTACTACTCGAAAGTCATCTTAATTCTCACTCAAAAAACTCCTTCGGCTTATTTTTGAAATGGTCATGTTTCGTTTCTAAATGTCTGTGCATGAGTGAAAATTTCCCGCGAGAGAGTAACGGTTAATGTGATTGGATGTTAATTATTTGACATTGTGTTATTTCGCTGAACACTAGGTGGTTTAATGTTATTTTTGGCAGTGAAACGAGGCAGTCCAGGCGAGGAGAAAAAAAATCTCACCCAAATGTATAGCCAGTTAGAAAATATAAATGTACTGTTTGAAAATGTGAAGAATTATTTATTTTTTCCAAATGTGAATCACATTTTTAAGTTGGCATAGCCCTGAAGGCATTGCGCGTATCCCAGTTAGGGAATGCCTGTCCTATAGGGACAACCGAAGAACCTTTCCGTTTTGGAACCCTTTTCTAAGAATGTGCTTCAAGATGTAACGCACACACCAAAGAATCCATAAATCTGCCTGAAGGTCATTACTTTCCGCTGTGAGCAAACAGAAGCCATTTTGAAGAAAACCAGCTCTTTGGTTTGGCCCCTTCAGTAGACATTGACGATTTAAACCAGGCCTGGAGTGGCTTTCAGACAGGACCTTGAGTAAGGGGACTGGGAGGTGGAACTAGGACAGGGCATAAGGAAAGAGGAAAAGGGGTATTGGAATTATAGTGAAATTAAATGAGTCACTGACCACAATTGTATCTTTTCCACCAGTTTACTCTGCATGTTAGACACAAGAATGCCCACATTGGACATACTACAGAACAGTGGGGTAGGGGAGTGAGATAAGGAGAGGTACTTAAAGGGGAGGGGTGAAGTAGAGGATTATGGGAGAGTGGGAAATCTCAGTGTCACTTTATAGAGTTGACATTAATGGTAGTTCTCAAGGCTGAATCATTACACTTGGGGAGAAATTATTTTAACACCTTAATGCTGAAAACTGTCCCATGATGTCGCTCTGTATAAAGGAGATAAAATAATATTACTGTAAAACAAGGCTTTGCCTCAGTTGCATAGTCCATGGATGTCATGAATAATATTCACTTTACTATTACAAAGTGTGATTGTTGACCAAAAAAAAAGACTGTTTTGTATAGATTCAAATTAAACTAACGTCAAAGTGCCAGAACAATACACAGAAAAAAACACAAAATTCATAACTGCAATGTCGTGTCAGCCCCTTTGTTCTGAACTGAGCTACAGGACAGGAAATAAACTGCTCAGGGATGTTACCATGAGGCCATTGGTGATTTTAAGACAGCTACAGAGTTCAATGGCTGTATTGGGAGAAAACTGAGGATGGATCAACAACATTGTCATAACTCCACAATGACAGAGTGAAAATACAAATATACAAATATACAGAATAAAAACATATTCCAAAACATGCATCTTTAATGATACAACAAGGCATTAAAGTAATACTGCAAGAAAATGCTAAAGTAATGAATAAATAAATGAATGCTAAACCTTATGTTTGGGGAAAATGTAGCACAACACATCACTGAGTAACTGCCTCCTTTTTTTCAAGCATGTGGCGGCTGCATCATGGTATGGGTATGCTTTACATTGGCAAATACCGGCGAGGTTTTCAGGATAAAAACAAACTGGACAGAGCGAAGCACAGGCAAATTCCTAGAGGAAAACCTGCTTTACACCAGAGATTGGGAAAGGGATTTACCATTCAGCAGGACAATAACCTACAACTCAAGGCCAAACCTACACTGGAGTGGCTTACCAAGAAGACAGTGAATTTTCCTGAGTAGCCAAATTACAGTTTTGAACTAAATCTGCTTGAAAATCTATGGCAAGAAATGAACATTTCTGTCTAGCCATGATCCCCAATATCTTGGCAGATATTGTACAATCCAGGTGACCTACCCAAGAAGACTTACTGTATTTGATGCCAAAAGGTGTCAAACATCTATTGACTCAAGGAGCTGAATACGTATGCAACAACTATGTTTTAGTAATTCCTTTGTTATTAACCTTAAATACAATTTGACATTACAGAGTTTGTGTAGTTGACAATTAAATAAATTTTAAATCGCACTTTGTAACAACAAAATGTGAAGAAATCCAAGAGGTCTGAATACTTTAGCAAGGCACTGTATGTAGGGACACTTGTGCAAAATATATCTTCCTTTATCTATATTTATATCCAGCCATCCATTCATCCATCCATCCTAAGGATGAGTGCAAAGAGAAAGACTTACATTACAGGCCAGACTCTTTGCATTATCCCGGACCGGGACAGGATTCCTTGATCCAAACCGCCTCAACCTCGCATGGATCTGAGAAAGAGAACGAGTCAGGCTATGACACTGGGGGTTACTATTACAGTGCATCACCGGTGATGTACATCTGTTGTATTCATTAGTGCACACCACAGCCAAACGTTCTGCAAGGGAAAATGAGGAAACAAGGAGACTATCATTTTGCCACTCAGGAACATTCACTAGGCGGCTTCCACCCGATTACGTAACCCTGCACCTTAGAGGCTGCTGCCCCATATACATAGACTTGAAATCACTGGCCACTTCAATAATGGAACACTATACACTTTAATCATGTTTACATACTGCGTTACTCATCTCATATGTATATACTGTATTCTAGTCTATGCCACTCTGACATTGCTCATGCTAATTTTTATAATCCTTAAATCCAATTATTTTACTTTTAGGTTGTGTGCATTGTTAGATATTACTGCACTGTTGGAATTAGAGACAAAACACATTTCACTACACCCGCAATAACATCTGCATGTGTATGTGACAAATACAATTTGATTTTGAAAAGTTCAGGTAGTCCCTCCCTGTTTCGGACCGTTTGCTTCCGGTTAGTTCCTAGTGAATACTACCCAGTACATTTTCATAGCTACACACTATGACATACTGTAATTGTACATGATAAACTCTCATATCATTACTATAACAGAACTGTAGCATTGCCATTACATCACAGTAGTTAAAGCCAGTTTCACCTTGACCAGTAGATGGAATCTCCTTTCCATGATCATGCTTTTAAGAAATGTAAAGTCCTCATTTCTGTCCATTATAGATTTCATCCCAGAGATCACCAAGGACA
Organism: Oncorhynchus masou masou; assembly: GCF_036934945.1. NCBI lineage: Eukaryota > Metazoa > Chordata > Actinopteri > Salmoniformes > Salmonidae > Oncorhynchus > Oncorhynchus masou. The sequence goes on along the minus strand of NC_088214.1, from coordinate 40,002,559 downwards.
TCAGTTCAAACACACCTGAAGTAGAGGAGAAAGGAGTTAACAAACATGTGAACGCACACACAGACTGTACCAGTCAAAAGTTGACACCTACTCATTCAAGGGTTTTTATTTTTTACATTGTAGAATAATAGTGAAGACATCAAAACTATGAAATAACACATATGGAAAATATGGAAAAATGAAGTGTCAGAGTAATAAGTGAGACACACAAAAAGGAATATGCGAGAAAAAAAACAGGACTGATCAACAGGATCAACATTTAAATCCAATTGTCACAGCTTGCAAGCTTGATTATCAGATCTACTGTGCTACAAAAAATAAATAAATCCATCAGCCCTACAAAATGAAAAATAAATCAGAATTTGTACATTTCCATTGAAGCTCTCCTATTTGGGGCATTTGCATTCATTTTCAATAGCAGAAAGGCTGTGTTTCTAATAGCACCTATTGAAACGTATAGGAAACAGCAAGCTCACATAGAAAACATCAGACAAGCAGACTGAGTAATGAATACATGTGCTGTAAACAACATGTCTCCCATATACAGTAATCAAAAAAGTGAAACAAATCAAAATATGTAATATTTTAGATTCTTCAAAGTAGACACCCTTTGTCTTGATGCCAGCTTTGCACACTCTTGGCATTCTCTCAACCAGCTTCATGAGGAATGCTTTTTCAACAGCCTTGAAGGAGTTCCCACATATGCTGAGCACTTGTTGGCTGCTTTTCCTTCACTCTGTGATCCAACTCATCCCAAACCATCTGAAATGGGTTGAGGTCGGGTGATTGTGGAGGCCAGGTCATCTGACGCAGCACTCCATCACGCTCTTTCTTTGTCAAACTCATTCCAACGCCCGCCCAGTCAGCAGAGAAATAACTGTGGCAACCTTGGACCTCTCGGTAGTGGGAGCTCCCATCTTGTGCGTAAAGGAGCACTGAAGTAGAAAGCCCCAGCATTTCGATGGGGTGCCATCATATTTATCCCGGACGAACAAGCAGGCGTCGCTGACCTGAGCGGGTTGCTGAATGGCTGTTGTGCTGACACTACAACCAGTCGACCCAGTGTGTTCTTTGCGATGTTGCACACTGCGAAGAACCTCTTCCATAGCCGTACCCAGTTGTACTAGCTGGTCATGGTGTTGACAGGTTTCCCTGCTTGTCGACAGTCTGGGAGATATTCTGTTTTCCTGCTGCTTATGTTGTGAGTCAGTATTCTGTAACGGAGATGCTGAGAGTCGAGAAGCAGGTGCAGGGGAAACGCTTAATAAAACAACAAACCGAGACAACATAACAGTAGCGTCTAAGCATAAACACAGAAAAAATACTGACTGCGGAAAAAAACAAAAGGGACTGAGATATAGGGGAGGTAATCAGGAATGTGTTGCAGTCCAGGTGAGTATCATGATGACGTGCAGGTGTGTGTAATGATTGATGTCAGGTGTGCGTAATGATGAATCCCAGGACCGGTGGTTAGTATACCGGCGACGTCGCTTACCGGAGGGGAGTAGACGTGATACACACACAGACGCAGTCCACCTACTCCTCTCCCTCCATTTACAAGAGGGTCAGTGGGAGGGTCATAAATTGCCAGTCAGAGGACAAGGTCAGGGGTCATGTGGGGATGAGTCAGAGGTGTCAAAGGTCAAACCAAGGGTGTGGTGAACACATCAAATAGGGGAGCCCATATAAGGTATTCCCAAACAGACTCTCCCACATCTACATTTCAGTATGCCCAAATAGTCTTCAATGTCTTCCTTTCCTTTATTCCATTCCCTTCACAAACACTGATCTGGACTGACTTTTTGGGAGAATACTCATAATGTGCAGGTCGCTCCATCAGACAAACACACACCTTCAAACTTACCTCCTGGTCCAAAAGAAAGACTCAGCATACTCCTTGTCTGTGGAAACCCATATCGAAAAGAATCATGAATTTTTCTTTTTAATCTAATAAGGATCTGGTATGTTTTTCCCTATGTCTCAGTTGTGTGTGTGTGTGTGTGTGTGTGTGTGTGTGTGTGTGTGTGTGTGTATATATATATAATCCCTATACACTGAATTGCCCTACAGAGCATTCAGAAAGTATTCAGACCCCTTGACTTTTTCCACATATTGTTACGTTACAGCCTTCTTATAAAATGGATGTAATCGGTTTTTTTTATCCTAATCAAGCTACACCCAATACCCCATAATGAGAAAGCAAACACAAAATTTGTGCAAATGTATAAAAAAAATGTTAAACTGAAATATCACATTTTCAGAAGTATTCAGGCACTTTACTCAGTACTTTGTTGAAGCACCTTTGGCAGTGATCACAGCCTCAAGTCTTCCTGGGTATGACACTACAAGCTTGGCACACCTGTATTTGGAGGGTTTCTCCCATTCTTCTCTGCAGATCCTCTCAAGCTCTGTCAGGTTGATGGGGAACGTCACTGCACAGCTATTTTCAGCTTTCTCCAGAGATGCTCGATCGGGTTCAAGTCCGGGCTCTGGCTGGGCAACTTAAGGACATTCAGAGACTTGTATTGTCTAGGCTGTGTGCTTAGGGTCGTTGTCCTGTTGGAAGATGAACCTTATCCCCAGTCTGAGGTACTGTATGCTCTGGAGCAGGTTTTTCCATCAGGGATCTCTCTGTACTTTGCTCAGTTCATCTTTCCTTCGATCCTGACTAGTGTCCCAGTCCCTGCTGCTGAAAAGTATCCTCACCGCATTTTGCTGCCACCACAATGCTTCATTGTAGGGATGGTGCCAGGTCTCCTCCAGAAGTGTCTCTTGGTATTCAGGCTGGCCACTCTACCATAAAGGCCTGATTGGTGGAATGTTGCAGAGATGGTTGCCCTTCTGGAAGGTTCTCCCATCTCCACAGAGGAACTAGAGAGCCCTGTCAGAGTGACCACAGGGTTCTTGGTCACCTCCCTGACCAAGGTCCTTCTCCCCCGAATGCTCAGTTTGGCCAGGAGGCCAGCTCTAGGAAGGGTCTTGGTGGTTTCAAACATCTTCCATTTAGGAATTATGTAGGCCACTGTGTTCTTAGAGACCTTCAATGCTGCAGAAATTCTTTGGTACCCTTCCCCAGATCTGTGCCTCGTCACAATCCTGTCTCGGACCTCTACGGACAATTCCTTCGACCTCATGTCTTGGTTTTTACTCTGACATGCACTGTCAATTGTGGGAACCTATATAGACAGGCCTTCCAAATTATATCCAATCAATTGAATTTACCACAGGTGGACTCCAATCAAGTTGTAGAAACATCTTAATGATGATCAATGGAAACAGGATGCACCTGAGCTCAATTTTGAGTCTCATAGCAAAGGCTCTGAAAACTTATGTAAATAAGGTATTTTTTATTTTTCTACGTTTGCAAAAATGTATAGAAACCTGTTTTCGCTTTGTCATTTTAGAGTATTGTGTGTAAAACAGTTTTTTTGAATAAGTCTGGAATGTAACAAAATGTGGCAAAAGTCTAGGGGTCTGAATTCTTTCCGAATGCACTGTATATGGATAGGGCTAAATTAAATATATTCTTACTGAAGAAATATGAAAACCATATGCGCAACCATGGTAGCAATTGAAAGGGAACGGTTTGGAGACAATGGGAAAAAATATTAGACCAAAGGTGAGTACACAACAGTTCACCTGACAAGACTGAATCCAAACTGAATCCACTGTTGATTTATGCACATTTTATATTTACTGTACTTTGACGCATTTGTTGATAACGAAATCTGAAAAATATACTCTGCATACATTCAGTAACATGATGACTATTCCTGGAAAATGAGGGGTAGTGAAAACATATATATATATATTTACAAGGGTTTGAGTAAGAGGACTAACTGGTGTCTCCAAGTGGCCACAGATCTCTGCAAAATACGACATTACAGTGTTAGGCTTTCACAAGGCAATTCAGAGAAACAGATGGTAATTGGGGTTCGCATAGAAAGGAGTCATGAGTGCATTCAAGTGTGTGTGCTGCAGCAAATTTTCGACACAATAAACAAACATATACTCATTCTGTTCAGAACAACCTGTATGACGACATGTAATCTTGTAACTGTACATCAAACATAGTGTCAGAAATATTGACACTGTATATGACACAAGTTTTATGATTTGGAAATGTGAAGAGCACATTTGGACTCATGGGTGTTTGGCTTTCTTTTTGACATCCAAGCGGTATTTATTATAATCCTCCGCATATTATCTTTCAAAATACATTGAGCCATCTTAATTTACAGCATTTCCCTCACTCAGACAACAAAACATTTGCAAAAGTTGCCTTATTACCGGGAGGGATCGGAGGAACTTCTTGTCGCTCAGTGCTCAAGTTCCGATCAGCTGTCAGTCAAAACCCACACAGTGCTGTGAAGTGCAGAGCCAGGGCTCTGACGTCATGTATAGTATACTGTACAGCCACTACATAGGAGCTTATTAGTGCCCAAATCTGCCATTTTCAGTACGTACACGTGTTTAAATGTAAAGGCATACCTTATATGACATACACAATTGAATGATTGTGGTGCAATTCCTACAAAGATATGATATGACATATTTGAGACAAAATATATTAATTAAATTAGTAATTTATGAATATTATAAGAAGGTGGGGGGGACTCACAACTTACTATTGAGAGTAGGAATAGTAGAATACACCAGCAAAATTTGGTTGTTCATCAGCTGTTTCTCTCTGTTGTCACAGTCACTCAATTAGCCATGTCAGGTAACAATGTTTTGTGTTGTTATCTGACATATATTTACAAAAAAATATACTGTATATGGGGGATTACAAATGATGCAGACAATTACTTTGATGGAAGCTACAATCTATCTGCAATATTAAAGCTGATCTACCCCCAAAAATCAAAACAGGTTTTGCTTTAAAAGTGCAAAACATTATCTCTGACCCATGGAAAATTAGTATAATTGCATGAAATTTGTTATAATATTGCTAAATGTTCTCCCCACCCCAAGGCAAAATGTGTGGAATTGCAGGATATTAACTTTAAAATGTTTCTCTTCACCATCAAGAGAGCAGCCACAAAAATGTTTTGTCACAAGGTGGGTGGCCCCCCAATCAAATCTCGCATAGGGCACCAAAAGGCTATATTATAAGAAAAGTTGATGTACTGAGTTCTGGGAATGCATTCCTTATATGTTTCACATTGTTTTTTTTATAAATCAACACATAAAAAGCAACATGACAATATCTCGAAGAAAAATGTATTATTTGCATATACATTTAGATTTTTAGGTATGAGTTTCCATGGTTAAGGCTGGGCAGCACCTCCTACTGGACAGTTGATTTATCTACAGCTATGCCTTTGATCTCCCATCCAGGGTTTTAACCAAGCCCAGTATTTTGACATGCACACTGTGTATTCTACTATTCTAACTCTCAACAGTGAGTTGAGGCCCAGACTGAATTCCTAAAATAAATGACTTATGTCGCATGTGCCTGGAGCCGCCTCTGCCTTAGATGGCTTAGCTTACATGGCTAAGCTTACATGGCTTGTATGTTTTTCATACAATACATGCAACAGCTTGCTATTACTATGATCCAAGTGCTTGAAATGTGTATGTCTCATGTATGTGAGACCTTAGAAGGCATATAAAATACATTCAACATTTCTGTTATGTCTAAATGGTAACCACCAATGTAAGTCAGGTATTACACGAATCTTCTATGAATCTTGTAAGTGTATTTTCTGCCATATTTATTATTTGCAAGTTCCAGGTAGAATTTTGTTAAATTATTCTATAACATTTCCATAATTGGAAAATAGCACTGCAATGTGAGAATGTATATATCTGCATACTGTAGTGAGATTGGCCTGTATTCACTCATCCATTCATTCTCTATCAAGGCAGGCCCTTTTTTTATTATCAATTGGCTGCCTCACAAACGTATTAAATATGTGCTGGTTTGCCAACTTGGACTGTTGCAGTGGCTGGCACGACATCCTAAACAAAGGACAACAGAATTATGATCTCACCTAGTATAAGAGACTAAAATTACTGGAGCATACACTGAAACAGTTCTGTATGTCTTGTTCTCAGTATTTCATTCTAGTGTCCAACAATCTTAAAGACCCAGTGCAGTCAAAAACGTTATTTCATGTATTTTATATATATTTCCACTCTATGAGGTTGAAATAATACTGTGAAATTGACGATAATGCCCTTTTGGTGTAAGTGCTGTTTGAAAAGTCCGCCTGAAATTTCAGTCTGTTTTGGTGGGAAGGAGTTGTGGCCTGACTTATAACATTACCAGGCAGTAAATTAGCTAATGGACCAATAAAAAAGACAGCTCCAAACCAGCTAGTTTTCAGTTTCCCCTCCCCACTCAGACCACTCCCAGACAGTCCTAACAAAATTCTTGATTGAGAAATTGCTCGTGCTAAGAAGCTATTTTGTTTCTTTTTTTAATTCAGACTTTTTTGATTGAAACCAATCACAGTAAGGTGCCCAGAAATAATTTGATATTGAGATTTTTTTTAAATGGCTGCATTGGGCCTTTAAATGGAGTAGAAAAAGAAAAGAAAACCGCTATCCTCCGAAAACATGTTCTGTTATATGGTATTACTGCCACCAAGTGGATAAGATAGATCAAATGTTTGCAATTTAGCAGATTTGACATGTCCTTTTTTGAAGATCTATTATGTAGTTCAGTGTAAGACCTGACTGATTTCAGATAGAAATGTGAGTTAGAGATCTGTGACTCTCATTGAAACCATATCTTTCAATAGTCCACATTATTTCTACACTCCACCTAGTGCCATGTTATTGAAGTGTAAGTTCTCCCAACCAATTATACAAGTATATGCTCTCTCACCACAGAATCATAGCTTTTCTGTCCTTCATGTGACATCATTGATTGATGTACACAGATTGAAAGTACACTGAAACCGATCAAGCAAATGCATCTGTGGGATACGTGAAAGCAAGTATATGGCTGCGATCTATATTCCTAAGCAGTTGACTAGCAAGCAACTGAGTAAATAGTGATGGTGTCAATATGCAATTCAGCAAGCTCAGCACAGTACAAATTAGGTAACACTCACCAGAGAGAAAATGACTCCATGGACGTTTCTCCTTCTAAAACGTGAGATGTTGGGTCCATTTGAACATCCACATGTGAACAAAATAAGAGACAAACATAGAGTAGACGCAGTAAGAGCCAGTCTGATCCAGACAGTATTGGTCCATGTGACCTGTCACCAGCTCTGACCCAAATTTACCAGGCAAGCGTAAAGGTTCAATAAACTTTGGTGCAAATTTCCCCATCAGTTCTATATCACGAGGTCGGTTCATTTGGATCTGAGTGGACCAGAACAGGTATTGGAAAGCAGAGGCCAAACAAAGGCATGGTCTGATGTCTCCTTGCCGTTATATAAATGAACAGACAGACATACTAGACAAGACAGCATACATAAAAACAGCATTGGTCCTGATTGGTAGGCTATCCAGATCAGGGTCAATCCCTGCAAAATATGGGAAGTGTTCTTACTGGCCCAGAAGGGCCACTGTCTATTTAGGCTTTTGTCTCAGCCTAGTGCTGTGAAATTCAACAAACTATCACTTTGATTAGATTGGGCAATGCTTTGCAAAGCCCATGGATGAACTAAGAACACTAGGGGAAGGGGATAGTGATTGATTTATAATTGAATGTTGAATTGGGCATTGTGAGATTTTTTTTAGACTATCGAAATAGGCTACTGGGGTAGGGGAAAGTGCATATGCCTACCACTTTTATAATTACTTTTGTGAACCTTGCTTTCATCATCTCCTTTTCTTAGCCATGTGCTTTAGCAGTTAGGTAGGCTGTGTTGTTATTTCAACCACTGTATTTCCTCTGTGTCCACCTTTCTTGGTGAGAAAGTTATTTGTAAGACTGCGTTGCAAACCCTTTATTATAAATGATAAATTATGATTTGCGACTCTTTTCCGACATGGGAGTATCCCGGAAATAGCTAAGACATTGGAGGCGGGGCAGTTCGCATTGCTTCGTCTGTTTCCTTGCACTGCACCGGAGAGATTGTGCAGTTTAGGCGAGCAAAAAAATGTACCAAAGGCCGTTTTCAACATAGCGTAGCTAGCCACTGTACAAATTTAGTTGCTAGCGTCCCTAGCTGGCGAACTAAATACAGAGACATCGCCAAGATCAAGTTACCAAAGACGAGAATACTATTTTGTTGTCCATAGTTCACCCCCTCGCGCGCACACACACATCAACACGGCATTGATGGTAATGCATGCAAGGAAACAACCGAGACTCAGCGATGGGTAAACGACAATACATTTTACTGCCACTTCTCATTGACGGCTCCACCACTCCTTTAAAACAATGCTGCCAACTAGCATGTTTAGCTATTTACAGCTAACTCGATTTTCGCTAGCTAGCTACTTGTAGCATATTTTGCAGCGCGAGCAGAGACGGCATCAACATTTTAGATGCGTGCCCTATAACTTGGCTAACTTTATTTTCCTATATTTCAGGTGCAACGACCGAAGGGATTCCCAACCCTATCAGGTAAATGGTGAATACAGGCTAATTAGCTAGCTGCCTGGTTAGCAAGTATGTTATCTAGCTAACTTAGTTAGCAACTATAACTGGTTAAAATATACAACCTATAACTAACGTTAGCTAACTTAACTCGTAAGCTAGGCAGGCCTCAGCCTGGCTTTGCAACTCCCAAGCCATGGCTCAGTTTTGTGCAAAATTACGTTACTGAAGATACGTTGGCCTACATCTAACGTTAACTATTTACACTAGCGAACTACGTTAATGTGTTTAGAAACAACTGATGGTTAACTAGCCAGCTAACTTAACTGCTGTTTTCCCGTGACGTAGCTAGCCAACGCTAACCATGTTTACCTTTACGAGAGAGCTTGAAATTGCAGGCCTTGATACCCAGCAGGATAACGAATGTAGCATTACCATATCGTATTTAACTAACTAAATAGCTAATTTGCTAGCTAGTGTAGCTGGATAATTATCTTCTGATCGGTAACGTTATCTGGCTAACGTTAGTAAGAGCTAACTATAGCTAGGTCTTTATCAATAAAACATCACAAGGTGGAGAGCGCTGAAACCATTGACAACTACATGACGTTTTCAAGGGATTGTTAAATAAATATGAACTATTTGGTTGTAATAACCCTTTGAAGAGCGTAGTCAGAAATACACATTTCCGATTATTCCATGCACATCAATTTCGCCCATTTAGCGCGAATCCAAGTTATACAGCAAGTAACCGCATGTTTTAAACGATCGGCAAATATCAATTGATCATGTACTTTTAGATACGTGAGGGTAGCCTCACGATATCTCATTGGCCACCATTCATTTGATATATGTGAACGATAGCTACCTGACAAGCCTTTGCGCTTTGCCTGTCAAGCAGCAGAAGGGCGCATTTGCCGATGTAGGCCCTACTGTTGGCTGATAATGTTTATTGTGCAAGCTACGGGTAGAAACGTACAGTTGGCTAAACAGTGTGGTAAGTAGACCTAGTAACGTGAGTGTACTTTTTTCTCTCTCCAACCAACGTAGCTGTTACCTATAGCGAAGTTAGATAACGCTATCCCATTTTCAACATTGCTTTAAAGAGTGTTTAATCACAATTGCTGACAGACATGATGGACCACATCAAATTGGCTAGCTAATTACATATCACGTCAATATGGCTAGTTTAACAAGCTAACTTTGAGTGGATAAACAAGATGGCGATATCCAAATACTGTTTGATCTATGGTGGTGATGACAGTAGTCCGACTGACAACTTTTTACAAGGATGAGGAGTTGCAGATGTCAAACTCTTTCCAAAATTCAAATCGCTGATGAAGCAAGCGAAATGACACGTCGTTTGTTTAGCTAGCGACGTGACAAATGGATAGGCTACACTCACGTGTTTGAAAATACATTATGCTTTGATGTTTAGCTACTTACCATAAAAAAAGCATTGTTACTTGCAATATAACTCTTACAGAGCTAAATGTGGAAATGTGTTGTCCTGAATATGCTCTTCAAGAGGTGATGATATTAAAACCGTAGCTGTCAACGGTTTTTGCAGAGCTCGGGGTCTCCTTTCCCCCCCAGCAGCCAAATCGAACGCTCTTCATCATGTGGCGTTTTATTGATAACGACCTATACCGAAAGTTAGCTAGCCAACTACATAGCTTGCTAGTCTGAATACTGCACAAGGATTAACCCACCTTAAGATGCTTTATAAAAGTGCAACAATTACAGAACCGTAATGACAAATGCAGGCAAAAATAATTGGGTTAGGGAATAAAAAAAACATTACAAACGGTTGTGCATACATAGGCAGGAATGAGAATTACAGCACAATGTCAAGAGTGGGAAATGGGTCTACAGTATATAATGTCAGGTGTTTATCGAACAGAAGAGGTGGCTTTCTATTGATATGTTGACTAACAAGTGTATTTGTATTGCAGACTCACAAATCCCAACCAAAGAGTCAATCTACCACCCTTCACGGTCACGATAAAATGCGAGATGGGTTATCAGATCCTACACCGCCCTACAAAATGCTCCGGCGCTCTGATGAAAGTCCGGTCAATAAGTACAGCGACGGGCACAGCAAAACAAAAACATTTCACACACTCCGAGGCAAAGATGGTGGTAAGCCCAAAGAGAACCGAGCTACACACATGCAGATGTTCCCTTCCTCTGTATGCTTGTCAACAGTACTGTGTGCACAGAGAAGCTTGCACATTTGTTCAGCCAGATGAGCGCTTAACCTGGTCCTAGGTATGTTTGTGCTGTTTAGCCTATTCCTGTGGTCTTCGTTATGCCAAGCAACCTTTTGGAGTTGGCTTTAACTGGGACTAGGCTAGCGAGATCCTACATCAAATTAAAATAATCTGTTATCTTGTTCTGCTGCTTAAAATATATATACACTGTTGATTGGGCTATTCAAATCACTTGGACTTCTTCTGCACACGTCACCTGCTCAAAACATGCGTAGATAGTCGCGTACAACAAGACATTGACCACTGGAAATATTTAAATCACTGAAGTCTAGTCTAAGGCCCAATTTCTGACTGAAGATATACACACACAACTTTTGGTGAAGTCTATATAAACAGACACCAATGCAACATTAATATAAGAAGTTATGTAGCTGGTGTTCCACAAGTGCTAGTGTATGGTAGCCTGGGCACCAGTTTATAGCTAGTTAACTTGTTACTGTCTTGCCAAATGAGCAAGCGCTGTAGAATGCTAAAACTGACATGCACCTAGGCGATATTAGTATTCTCTTGTGCACTAAAGTATACATTTTCGACTTACTGTACCCAGGTACTTCATAAAATGGATAGCCGCTGTAAATTCCATGTTACTGCACAAATCTTTTGTTCAATGGATGGGTAGCCTCACTTGTCATGTCTATCATTGCTAATTCTGTTTTATTTCTCATGTTGTTTATTTTATAGGTACCAGCTGCTCTCCGCAAGAGAATGTGCACAACCACAGCTCCCACTCAAATCAAAGCAAGGCGTCAGACACAGTAAGACTTCTTTCTTCTTGAACAAATTATTTCTGAAAGTAGGCATTCACCAGGCTATGACTATAATAATACGTCATGGGCCCCTGAGCCACAGGACAAACTCATATACAAGTCATAGGCAAGTTCTATAGCTGCGCTAATGAGAGCATCTTCACTGGCTGCATCAGCGTTTTGTATGGCAACTGCTTGGCATCTGACAGCAAGGCGCTACAGAGGATAGTGCGGACGGCCCAGTACATCACTGGGGCCAAGCACCCTGCCACCCAGGACCTCTATACCAGGCGGTGTCAGAGGAAGGCCCTAAAAATTGTCAGACTCCAGCCACCCAAATCATAGTGTTCTCTGCTACTGCACGGCAAGCGATACCAGTGCACCAAGTCTGAAACCAACAGGACCCTGAACAGCTACCCCCCAAGCCATAACACTGCTAAATATTTAACCAAAAAGCTACCTGGCCTATCTGCATTGACACCTTCCCCTTTTTGTACTACAACTCTTTTGACTCGACATCAAATCGAATTTTATTGGTCACATACACATGGTTAGCAGATGTTAATGCGAGTGTAGCAAAATGCTTGTGCTTCTAGTTCCGACAGTGCAGTAATGTCTAACAGGTAATCTAACAATTTCACAACAGCTACCTTATACACACAAGCGTAAAGAGATGAATATGTACATATAACTATATGGATGAGCGATGGCCATGAGGCATAGGCAAGATGCAGTAGATGGTATATAGTACAGTATATACATATGAGATGAGTAATGTAAGGAATGTAAAAATAAAGTGGCATTGTTTGATGTGGATAGTGATACATTTATTACATCAATTATTAAAGTGGTTAGAGATTTGAGTCTGTATGTTGGCAGCAGCCACTCAATGTTAGTGATGGCAGTTTAATAGTCGGCTGGCCTTGAGATAGAAGCTGTTTTTCAGTCTCTAGGTCCAAGTTTTGATGCACCTGAACTGAACTCGCTGTCTGGATGATAGCGGGGTGAACAGGCAGTGGCCCGGGTGGTTGTTGTCCTTGATGATCTTTTTGGCCTTCCTGTGACATCGGGTGATGTAGGTGTCCTGGAGGGCAGGTAGTTTGCCCCCGGTGATGTGTTGTGCAAACCGCACTACCCTCTGGAGAGCCTTACAGTTGTGGGCGGAGCAGTTGCTGTACCAGGCGGTGATACACAATCGAGAGCATCCTGTCGGGCTGTATCTGTAAAAGTTTGAGTGTTTTTGGTGACAAGCCAAATTTCTTCAGTCTCCTGAGGTTGAAGAGGTGCTGTTGCGCCGCCTTCACCATACTGTCTGTGTGGGTGGACCAATTCAGTTTGTCCATGATGTGTACTCCGAGGAACTTTCCACATTTTTCACTGCTGTCCCGTCGATGTGGATAGGGGGGTGCTCCCTCAGCTGTTTCCTGAAATCCACTATCATCTCCTTTTGTTGAAGTTGAGTGTGAGGTTATTTTACTTACACCACACTCCGAGGGCTCTCACCTCCTCCCTGTAGGCATTCTCGTCGTTGTTGGTAATCAAGCCTACCACTGTAGTGTCATCTGCAAACTTGATGATTGAGTTGGAAGTGTGCATGGCCACACAGTTGTGAACTGGGAGTACAGGAGAGTGCTGAGAACGCACCCTTGTGGGACCCCAGCGGGGTGGCTATTCTGTTTCTTACCCTCGCTGCCTGGGGGCGTTCCATCAGGACCTAGTTGCACAGGGCGGGGTCGAGACACAATGTCTCGAGCTTAGTGGCGAGTTTGGAGGGTAATATGGTGTTAAATGCTGAGCTACTGCTTATTATCTATCCTGTTGCTTATTCATTTTTAACCCTTCCAGTATGCACATCGACTCGGTACTGGTACCCCATGGATATAGACAAGTTATCGAAATTCATTGTGTATTTATTCCTTGTTATCTTTCTATTTTTTTGTCTCTGTTGTCTCTGTCCGGATGACAGAGACAATTGAGGTCATTTGTCACATGAAACTGGACTACACATTCAAATGTCTATGTAAAATCAAATCAAATGATGAGATTTTGGTTGGTTGTTCTCTGGTGTTCATCTCCATCAAGATGTTGATGGTGATGATAATCAGTCTTTCAAGAGGAGATTCTTTCCACAGCTCACTACATACATACATACATACATACATACATACATACATACATACACTTCTGCAGAGAAACAATGGGGTAGATTTACTTTTGCATCGTGATATCAGAACCTCGAACCGAAGGGTTAGCTCTGCATGCATTTCAAGTCTTTCAACACTGTCAAGAAAACACCTGTAAATGACCTAAATGAATGCCTCGGAGCCTGGCCCACTAGCCGAGTATTACTGCTAGCCTTGTTGAGTATGTTCTCTGTGTAGACAGGAAAGGCAGTGTAACGGGGATAAGCAGAGTTTCAGCATATAGGCATACACCCCGACAAACACATTTGACAGATGCAGACTAGCCTAAATAGTGTGCAGGTTTAGGTAACTTGCTCTTAACAACAGTGCAAAGTCTAGGCCTATATGCTCATATCCTGTATTTATTTATTGTATTGTATTTACTTGATGCCTTCTAACATTGCTTTTTGTATGTTGTAAAAGAAAAATGTATTGACCATTCTCCAAATTAGACTAAAATGTGTTTTCCAGATGAACCACATTGTTTCTTACATTTGAATCGGTTAGGCCCAATACTTTAAGCAATGATCCCCACACAGGATTTTCCATGTGAATCTGATCACTAGCCACCAGCCTTTCCCCTGATTTTCCATGTAGTGTTGATCACATCCCCAAATGTATGCCTACTTGATCTTAAAGCTAGAATCCTTAGTTGGTGATACTGCCATGTCTGTTTGGGATATTACAACAACAATGAAGTTACTGCAAACAATGAACACTGATTTTATTCCATTGCATGCACGTTAGATCTTTACTGCAACAAAAAAAAACATTCCCACTGCCTGACACCACTCTCCTCAGTTTCATCAACAAAATAAAAATGTTTGGAAAAGTGCTAGGGAGTACAGTAGTGCTGTTTCCCCACATGCGGATTCGAACTTTGTTTGCACTCTGCAAAACCTACCCTAGAGTGTTAGTTAGCCTATTTGTCGTGCCTTCTTCCCTCAGCCTCATGAGCCTGCAGACGACTGGTCCGAGCACATCAGCTCCTCCGGCAAGAAGTACTACTACAACTGCAGGACTGAGGTCTCTCAATGGGAGAAGCCCAAAGACTGGCTGGAGAGGTAAGGCCTTGAATCATGGAAAAAGTGTCACTCCTAAGCGCCCTACTCTTCTCCTCTTTTCCCTCAACTCTTCCGTTTCTACCCTAAAACTCAATACAGAATCCATAACCGCGTGGCTGCCGTAGTCCGACTGCCCATTCTATCATATTTATGAGCCTAATTTCATTGATTGAATTATTGTAGGGCCCTATAACATCCCTGATGCGGAAAACGCAGATGGAATTTCTGAATCCAGACATTAAAACGGAATTCAACAATATTAAATGTATTCAATTTGCCCAACATTTTCACAAGACAAGAATCAAAATGCATCCGTTATTAGTATTTTCTTTCAACCTTCTGTAGAGCAACGTGGGAATTCCACTGTATTTGTGCGTGCATCTGTCTACTTTGTGTATGCCTAGCCGTTAGCGATGATGCTAATGAGAACAGTCAACGATGGAAAGGCTTTCTCAAAACCCTTTTCAATTACATTTTCACTACAAAGTATCCTATGCCTACCTGGCGGAATGATATCATGATTATTGTAATCAATCCAGTGGCAATTTGTTTTGCAAACTATGCAATCACACGTGTGCTACAGAAACACCGCTAACCTAAGTCTCTGCGAACTTTATTTAAAGTGTTTTTCCAGATCTCAAAAGTGGTCTCCTGATGTGGTTTAAGCATTGTTGTGGACTTGGATTTTGTTTTTCTATTAAAGTGATTTTGGGAGTGAGAACCTGAAAACAGCCAACGAATAAAACTGAGTTTTTGGGCCCTACTATATATAGCATGCTAAAATGTCCCAAAACGGAGATTGGTGGATTACACATTCTGACAGAAGTCTGAACATGAAATTACATTCCCAATCTGTATTCAACCAGCAATTACACTCTGCTTAATTTAACTTAAACCTGACAGTGACCTTGCGTTTGTGTTTCATTGTGTCCAGAGAGCAGAGGCAGAAAGACCCATCTAAGAGGGAGTCCAACACTTTCCCCAAAGACAGGGACTACAGACGAGAGTCTGTCGACACAGCCACCACAAGTGAGTATAAAAACTACAGAGGTAGAGCGTATGGGAGGTGTAGTCTAGGTTTCAGATGCAGCAGTAACATCTGGATTTTGACTTGCCTGCCTATTTTAAAGAGTACCTTTTTTTGTTGTGATATTATGACTATACTTGTATATGAAATCATTTAGAGTCTTACAATATGGCCAATGTGTCAATAGTGAGAAGTGACTTATTTTCCTCTCCTTCCTCTGCACTGATCTGAAAAGACTTGACAACTCTATGCATTAACTTTTTTCACACATTGAAAATCGCCATGAGGTGGAAAGGAAGTCACTATGAACTATAGAGGTGCATCCTATGTGTCAAGCCAGTGTCCGCAGCCCTAACTTGTTGTTCTTTTTGCCCCACAGAGAGCACTTCAGGGGACAAGTCCTCCAACTCTGCACCTTCTCAGTCCTCTTCCTCCACCAATCTGGGCCTGAACCAAGCCTCTGGCTCTAACCCCACCCCTTCATCTTTCTCCTCCACGGTCCCGGTGTCCCCCTCTGTCCAAACCCAAGCCTCGGGCCTGCTCCAAGACCCCGCCCTCCTGCGGCAGCTCCTCCCAGCGCTGCAAGCCACTCTGCAGATGAACAACGGCAGCATGGACATGGCCAAGATCAATGAGGGTGAGTTGGCCAATTCCACATTTCTCCTGCTTGATCTTTAGCGTACCTGAGTTCAAATGGCTCACCGGTTGAAAAAGGCTTAATTGGCACGAGCCCCAAGTCGCAAAATAGGACTTTGGGCTCAAAGGGCAAATCTGAGTCATGTTTTCTATGTAAATGTTCATTGAGCATAAGTATTGTATAAAAAAAATGGGAGTTACACCCCCCCACACACCGCTGTACTGAAATGTGAAACACACATTTGGATTTTCTGATATCTGGAGTTATTATATGACCACAAAACCAACGTGGATTTGATCTTCAGTCTGATCCCATTTGGTTTCTAGTTTCTCTTACTCCGGCCAGATATTGAATCGGCTTAATTCACGATATAGGGAGTAGCTTAATCGAGGCAAAGGGTTGGTGGGTTTCTATTGTTGTGGATGAGTGATCCTGAGAAAAGGGATTCTTGCCAACCAACTGGATTGTAAATGTAAAATCATCTAATTAAACCACCCATTCAATGACAGTTTTGTATAGCCTATATCATGTCTGCTCACCTCCTTTTCACTGTGTCACTCAACAAGCCCTCTCCTCTTTGTTAATGTATGTGTATGGGACCCATCTGTGTATGTGTTACATACATGCATACATACACAAGTTTGTTGCCTGTTTGCGTGTGTGTACGTAACTGTATTTTTCTCATTGTCCTGTGTTTTTTCCCCCCTCCAGTCCTCGCGGCTGCTGTCACCCAAGCTTCCTTGCAGTCTATGCTTCATAAACTCCTCACTGCTGGACCGTCTGCTTTCAACATCACTTCTCTGCTTTCCCAAGCTGCTCAACAATCCTCCAACCAAGGTATGGCCGCTCTTATGTCACCTTTCTGGTGATCTTTTTGATGCCTTTTTTGTTAGCTATACTGGTTTTACAGATTTTTCAGTGTCTTGTGGTTGGTAAATAGAGCTGTGCTTACATTGCACTCTGACATGTTATTCAGAAAGAAATACATTGTAAGCATTTTCCTATTAAATGTTTTCATGGAAGCTGTTATTGTTAAAATCTGTAACTGGAAATGTTACTTGTCTCTCAAGAAGGTGTATCGGTGTCCTTCAGTTCAGGGCAACATCTGATTTGGTTTTCTGTTGAATAATCTAGAAAGTGTTGCTATTGACGTATTTAACCAGGGTAGTCCTCAAAGCAACAATAGCCACTGAGTTTCAAAAAGTTTTGGATGCATAAGAGAAATAAAAGCTTTAAAATGATGGTCCTTATAGGCATATTTATAATTTATATACTGAACAAAAATATAAACGCAACATGTAAAGTGTTGGTCTCATGTTTCATGATCAGAAATAAAATATCCTACAAATTGAGTGGGCACCCCTGCCCACTCATGTGAAGTCCATAGCTTTTATTGAAATTAAATTATTTCCTTATATGAACTGTAAAATCTTTGAAATTGTTGCATGTTGCATTTATATTTTTGTTCCGTATAGTAATAACCTTTGTATGTGAGATTAAGGTTGCTATCATTAAAAATATTTCCTCCTTTGTCCTATTCCCCTCCTGGACATGAACCAATAGCAGCCCAGCAGGCGAGTCAATCACCCATATCGCTAATGTCGGACACCTCACCCCGCTCATATGTGTCACCCAGGAATGGCACGCCCCAGACCAACCTCCATAACCAGAAACCCCCACTCAGCATGCCTCCTGCCTCCTCCCAACCAAAGGTCAGCACCTCCGTGGAAACTAAACTTGTCAAATAATATTATAATTGGGGGTGTATTGTTTTTTCTGTTTTTTTTTCTTCCATTTCAACCCTGTGATCTGTTTCTTTCTCCCCACATCACCATTCTTTTATATCCATTCACCTCTGCTCTCTTCTCTCCTTCCCTGTTTCTTGCTTTAATTTTTAAAATTGTTTCCTTATCTTACACACTCCCTTTTTAATGGCTTACTCTCTCCATCCCTCCCTCTCCCCTCTGTGTCTCTGTAGGTTACCCCAGTGAAACCAGGACCAGTTTCTCAACAGGCTTCAGCAGAGAAACATCCAGAGGACCCCCGAATTCTCCGACAGCGGAGGTAGTTTGAAATGGAGAGGCACTTGTGTATATCTGGAAGGATTGAATGTATGAAAGTGCTTTTGTAGTAGCCACCTATCCAAACCTTTCCAATCAACACAAGTGTTTAGGTGGTAGACTGGAGGTTGTTTCTGGATGGAGCCTTACTCTCCTTATAACGACTCTGCTTTCTCTCTTGTCCAGCAGTCAGGGGAGTCCGCCATCAGGACCTAACGGCAACGCCACCGGCGGCCATTCGGTTCTCAACGTCGCCTCAGCCCAGTCCAGCACTCCCGGCTCCTTCACTCCCTCGCTGGCCTCTCACTTTGATGAGAACCTCATCAGGCACGTCCAGAACTGGCCCGCCGAGCACATCGAGAAGCAGGTAGGAGCTCCACTGTTAAGTGCGATAACGGGATGATCAACATATGAGAACACCGAGTTAGTAGTTTGTGTGTTAATATCTGTCGACTATGACTACGATTTTAATGGGTTCAATATTCATCATGAAAATAATACCATACTGTGTGGATATAACGGGAATACACAGAAGGTCATGTTAGTTGTTAAATTAAGATTTGTGATAGCAATTTAGTAGTCATGCATTGATGTTAGTAGGATATATGCATGTCATTGAGTTGTGTATATATTGTTACGTGACGGCATTTTTAAATAGCACTACCATACAATCACATTTCGTACCTACAGTTGAAGTCGGAAGTTTACATACACTTAATAAGGTGGAGTCATTTAAAACTAGTTTTTCAACCACTCCACAAATGTCTTGTTAACAAACTATAGTTTTGGCATGTTGGTTAGGACGTCTACTTTGCATGACATGAGTCATTTTCCCAACAATAGTTTACAGACAGATTATTTCATAATTCACAATCACAATTCCAGTGGGTCAGAAGTTTACTTACTCTAAGTTGACTGCCATTAAACAGCTTGGAAAATTCCAGAAAATGATGTCATGGCTTTAGAAGCTTCTGATTGACATCATTTGAGTCAATTGGCGGTGTACCTGTGGATGTATTTCAAGGTCTACCTTTGAACTCAGTTCCTCTTTGCTTGACATCATGTGAAAATCAAAGAAATCAGCCAAGACCTCAGAAAAATTGTAGACTTCCACAAGTCTGGTTCATCCTTGGGAGCAATTTCCAAATGCCTGAAGGTACCGCATTCATCTGTACAAACAATAGTACACAAGTATAAACACCATGGGACCACACAGCCGTCATTCTGCTCAGGAAGGAGACTCGTTCTGTCTCCTAGAGATGAATGTACTTTGGTGCGTAAAGTGCATATCAATCCCAGAACAACAGCAAAAGACCTTGTGAAGATGCTGGAGGAAACGGGTACAAAAGTATCTATATCCACAGTAATAACCTGAAAGGCCACTCAGCAAGGAAGAAGCCACTGCTCCAAAACCGCCATTAAAAAAAAAGACTACGGTTTGCCAAAATATATAACTGCATATGGGACAAATCTTACTTTTTGGAGAAATGACCTCTGGTCTGATGAAACAAAAATAGAACTGTTTGGCCATATGTTTGGAGGCTATCAAGCCAAAGAACACCATCCCAACTGTGAAGCATGGGTGTGGCAGCATCATGTTGTGAGGGTGCTTTTCTGCAGGAGGAACTGGTGCACTTCACAAAATAGATGGCTTCATGAGGTAGGAAAATTGTGGATATATTGAAGCAACATCTCAAGACATCAGTCAGGAAGTTGGTCACAAATGGGTCTTCCAAATGAACAATGACCCCAAGCATACTTCCAAAGTTGTGGCAAAATGGCTTAAGGACAACAAAGTCAAGGTATTGGAGTGGCCATCACAAAGCCCTGACCTCAATCCCATAGAAAATTTGTGGGCAGAACTGAAAAAGCGTGTGCGAGGAGGGAGGCATACACAAACCTGCATCAGTTTCACCAGCTCTGCCAGGAAGAATGGGCCAAAATTCACCCACCTTATTCTGGAAAGCTTGTGGAAGGCTACCCAAAACATTTGACCCAAATTCAACAATTTAAAGGCAATGCTACCAAATACTAATTGATTGTATGTAAACTTCTAAACCACTGGGAATGTGATGAAAGCAATAAAAACTCAAGTAAATCATTCTCTCTACTATTATTCTGACATTTCACATTCTTAAAATAAAGTGGTGATCGTAACTGACCTAAAACAGAGCATTTTTAATGGGATTAAATGTCAGGAATTGTGAAACTGAGTTTAAATGTATTTAGCTAAGGTGTATGTAAACGTCCAACTTCAACTGTAGATGGCAGTAGCTATACTCAGGTAATTTCCTATTTGGAGTTGATTGAATACAAAAAAAGCCAAACTCTCGCTTTTCAATGATGAACCATTTCAGTTACACCTGCTCATGGAGACCTGATGGATAGAAAAGGGACATTATAGTATATACACTGCTCAAAAAAATAATGGGAAGACTTAAACAACACAATGTAACTCCAAGTCAATCACACTTCTGTGAAATCAAACTGTCCACTTAGGAAGCAACACTAATTGACAAATGTCACATGCTGTTGTGCAAATGGAATATACAACTGGTGGAAATTATAGGCAATTAGCAAGACACACCCAATAAAGGAGTGGCTCTGCAGGTGGGTACCACAGACCACTTCTCAGTTCCTATGCTTCCTGGCTGATGTTTTGGTCACTTTTGAATGCTGGCGGTGCTTTCACTCTAGTGGTAGCATGAGACGGAGTCTACAACCCACACAAGTGGCTCAGGTAGTGCAGCTCATCCAGGATGGCACATCAATGTGAGCTGTGGCAAGAAGGTTTGCTGTGTCTGTCAGCGTAGTGTCCAAAGCATGGAGGCACTACCAGGAGACAGGCCAGTACATCAGGAGACGTGGAGGGGGCTGTAGGAGGGCAACAACCCAGCTGCAGGACCGCTACCTCCACCTTTGTGCAAGGAGGAGGAGTAGGAGCACTGCCAGAGCCCTGCAAAATGACCTCCAGCAGGCCACAAATGTGCGTGTCTGTTTCTGACCGTTTGAGCAGACTCCATGAGGGTGGTATGAGGGCCCAACATCCACAGGTGGGGGTTGTGCTTACAGCCCAACACTGTGCAGGACGTTTGGCATTTGCGAGAGAACACCAAGATTGGCAAATTCGCTGCTAGCGCCCTGTGCTCTTCACAGATGAAAGCAGGTTCACACTGAGCACGTGACAGACGTTCTGCTGCCTGCAACATTCTCCAGCATGACCGGTTTGGCGGTGGGTCAGTCATGGTGTGGAGTGGCATTTCTTTGGGGGGCCGCACAGTGCTCCATGTGCTCGCCAGAGGTAGCCTGACTGCCATTAGGTCCCGAGATGAGATCCTCAGACCCCTTGTGAGACCATATGCTGGTGCGGTTGGCCCTGGGTTCCTCCTAATGCAAGACAATGCTAGACCTCATGTGGCTGGAGTGTGTCAGCAGTTCCTGCAAGAGGAAGGCATTGATGCTATGGACTGGCCCGCCCGTTCCCCTGACCTGAATCCAATTGAGCACATCTGGGACATCATATCTCGCTCCATCCACCAACGCCACGTTGCACCACACACTGTCCAGGAGTTGGCGGATGTTTTAGTCCAGGTCTGGGAGGAGATCCCTCAGGAGACCATCCGCCACCTCATCAGGAGCATGCCCTGGCGTTGTAGGGAGGTCATACAGGCACGTAGAGGCCACACACACTACTGAGCCTCATTTTGACTTGTTTTAAGGACATTACATCAAAGTTGGATCAGCCTGTAGTGTGGTTTTCCACTTTAAATTTGAGTGTGACTCCAAATCCAGACCTCCATGGGTTGATAAATTTGATTTCCATTGACAATTTTTGTGCAATTTTGTCAGCACATTCAACTATGTAAAGAAAAAAGTATTTAATAAGAATATTTCATTCAGATCTAGGATGTGTTATTTTAGTGTTCCCTTTTATTTTTTTGAGCAGTGTATTTAGCCATCACTTCAACTACAAAGAGCTGAACTACCAAAAAATGCTGGGGCTGGCTAGTCAGAAGCAGCAGATAAGCTGCCTGCCTCAGACAACAAGGATTCACTTGCTTTCACTTCTTTTGCACACATTGATAGCAGGTTATGGAACCAATAGGCAGGCCTACGACCCTATACATAGTGAGTGTAGGCTTTTCGGTAGTCTGACTAACCGGTACTGAAACACATTTCTGATTGGGAATTTCCTTCTGAAGAAGCTTATTTTTTACTTTCTGATATTTGCTCTCCATGCTAAAGGGTCATTTGTGTTTTGGTGCACTCTCTCAACCAGCTCCACCTTTCTCTTTCAGGCAGCACGGTTACGGGAAGATGCCCACAACATGGGCAGTCTCTACATGTCTGAGATCTGCACTGAACTCAAAAACCTCAGATCATTAGTCAGAGTGTGTGAGATCCAGGCCACGCTGAGGGAACAGAGGTGAGAACAGGACAAGCGAGCACACACATCATAATTGTCTTGTGTAGTGATTGTGTCTATATGTCACATGATAAATTGCTTATTTTCTTAACTGTCCTTTTCTTTCTCCCAGAATACTCTTCCTTAGACAGCAGAGCAAAGAACTGGACAAGCTGAAGAACCAGAACTCTTACATGGTCTGAGAACCTGTGTGGGAGACGAAGGACGGTGAACTGCTTAAGACTGCAGTCGAAGCACTCAACGAGGTCCTCTGTGCCCTGGTCTGAACACTTCTGAAACGTCATGAACCAAAGGGCAAATGAGGAATACGGAAAAGAGTCTGGGCCTGTTGAAGACATCATGGGCCAAGCAATGAAGCGTACCATTGCCGAAGTCCCTGAAAGTGTAGATTTTATTAGGCATTCAAGATTTAAATTTTCTATGAAATTGCAGGCTGAAAGAATACGAAGCATAGTTGAGCATTTCATGGACACCCAAACCGGTCGATTCTGAGGAACCTACAGGTCATAACTTTTTCTTACCTGAGAAACAGCTGCCGCCTTTTGGAATCGTGGACTGTTTGTTGCACTGGAGAAACTGAGAATATCTGTCTTTTCCTCTGGAATAGCCAGTTTTGGTTGGGAATGCATACATTATGCATAATGCATTAACTGAAGTTTCTAGCGTGAACTCAGATTGGATTGAGATGTATGAATCAACTGATTCACGAACACGTCTAGAGCATAGACTTGAAGGAATGCAAAGAAGATTCTTGATTGAGCCAACTTTGATTCCTTCCCGACTCATAGTTAGGAATCATGAATTTAGCAGTCCCAGGATCATGGGTTCATTATTAGCAGAGTACTTTTTTTTAATGTGATCTGACAAAGATGCATAGCTGCTTGATGGAAGTTGTCTGTCTGTCCATGCCCTCTCCCCACTTTCCTGCTGGATGGAAATAGTCAGGAAGTCTACAAACTTCCCACCCCAACATGACTATGACCCCCTCTAACGTTGGGCCATGTGACTTCTCAGAACATGCTGCCCCATAGAGTAACCTTCCGGTAACCTCCCAATCCATATCACTAAACCCTCAACAGAATCCTACAATAAAGGGCAACGTTCTCATCCTCCACACCCTCTGCATCTATACCCCCATTTGATCTGTACTTGATTATTTTCCCAGTTTCTCCTGAACTTTGATGTTTTGTAAGCTTGTCTGTTTTGTCTAGCTTTGAGTCTGCAGAATAATTCATTCCTTATCATGTGCAGTTTCTTAAGAAATTGTGAAAGGGTCTTTAGTTTTATGTGGTTATGAAAACCTAAATTATTGCACATTATTCATTTTGTCCTTGAACAAGATGGGATCATTTTTTCATGGGACTCACCTTTGTCTTGACTATACTAGCTAAGCCAGTACAGCAGTAGTTAAATGGATTCCGTAGTTAACGTTTGCAACATTTCGTTTTACCGAAGTTAAACTTTTTTAGGCCTCACTAATAAAGTAACTATTTTACAATGAAATGTTCACATGACAATGCTGTCTCACTCTTCCACATCCACAAACTTAGCTTCGCCTTCCTTCTCCTAAGACCCCTCTGATCGATCAGTGGCATGCTGAAATTGGGAAGGCACCGGCCAAAGCGTTGGTCTGTAGAACAGGAGTGACGTACACACTTATCAGATAGTGGGGGACCAGAGGTTTTTGTGAGGATGGGGCGAAAATAGCTTTGTATATTATTTCTTTAAAAGTATATTGGAATAAAATAAATTATTCTACCACAAATCTCTTGATATTCTCATTTTATTTATCACTGTTATACTGATGTTTGCAAGAAGGCATTATTCCAGAGTGGTTCAAAACACCGGGTTCAAAACAAAATGGTATCTTGCCTCCAACTGCAAAACTTGCCAAAGATAACACACAAAAAACCAATCCTTTAAAACCTCCATGACAAAGCAGAATCTTCTTTCTGTATGTTGTAAACATGGTCGTCATTTAATGATTGCTGCATGAATTCAGAAATGTTGGTCGTACTTAACCTGCAAACAAAAGTACAGTTGTGCTAATTCAAACATAATGCTCAGTTGCTCCCGTCATGCAACACTAGATGGCAATATACAGCTGGAAATGGCAATGATCATTCTGTTCTGTGGCTCGTCTTTTACATTTGTCTCCTCGATTCCCTTGTAGGCATTTAATTAATATTTAGCATATTTCTCAACAATGGTTACTGAATACTTTCCTGTCATTACCTCTCTTTCACTGCTGATTGCTATCTTCATGCTGTCTGATCTCAAGTTTTGCATTGTGATATTCCTCCAAATTGTGATGGGTGGTTTTAATCTAGGTTGAAGATATCTTCAACCTATGTTTCAATCAGGAAATATGAATCCAATCAGTGGACCATAGCCACTGGATACATGTATGAATAGTGGCCCTTATTATTGATTTGATGGTGCCTAAAGCAATGAATCAGAGATTATCTTTCATAAGCATTTAAGCATTTTTCTTCTTCTCAACCAATAAGTGTCTTAACTAGCAAACCAACACGTATGCTACGCTCATGCCGATCATGTAAACACTTATTGTATCAAGTCCCTGAACAAGGCACTTGTCTACTCTAGCAATTCCTCAGCACACATCTATTGGTACTATTGACAGTACTCATGTGGCCCTGACTAGTCTCTTATGGTTCCCTGACCATTTCAGTGGCCAAGAGCAGCACGATACAATTTCATTACTATTTAGTCTTAGCAATATAGACCCTCCAGAATGAAGAGCTTAGTTATAATTGGTTCATGAGCAAGAGACGCAATGTACATGGAGGTCACCCATTGGCTCTGGAGGTGGGTTCCCTGAGTCACATCTAGAAGCCACTGCTCACATAACAATTTGCACTGATCTCCAGTTTTTATTTAAGCCTCAATGTTGGCATAGAGACAAGCACAGTGAAACTTCTTTCAGCAAGTTTTTACTAGAATACAGATTTATTCAGTTTGAGGATTGCATCCCCACCACAAGTAACTTTATCCAATGATAAAGATAAAAGCCCTAGTCATCAAACCATAAGTAGGCTATACTACTGACAAACCCTAACTGACTGTTTGGCTAAATGGGAGCCAGCAAATGTCCAAAGGGGGCCTGCCTGCCACACTCCTGAATTGTTTTGGACCCATTTGCGCAAACCTACCCACGCCCCTATCGTAGCAGCAAAGCAAAACTCACTTGCTGATCTTGTTTACAAACCACTGCTATGTGAAATGGCTATCTGACAAAGAAAGCATATCTGATGACATTTTACATTTGCTATAACACATTTTATTATTTCACAGACACTGCCCAAATATGTGACACTGACATAAAGCCATCCAGGCAATAAGCTTTTTGTTAGTGCACAATTTATTACATTGAATTCTAAATGTCTCTAATGCTAGAATCCACCTAACAATTGAAATGGAACATGTTATAGATCATAGAACTAACACATTTAAAACATTTGGTGCACTCTTTTAAAACATACTAATTTAAGAAGTGACTTATTACCCCTCCCCCCACAGTCCTCAGAGGGCAATGTATGCATATAGAGCAGTCAGGAAAAATTCACTACAGCCCACCCAGCTCGAAATATCACCCTTCAGGTCCTGCACAACCTCAGTGTCTAACTCCAACAGAGTGACGTCTCCTTTCCTCCAACTCTCCCATGTCGGGATACAAAAGAAACCCGGAGAAGGTGGAGTCGTTGGTGTTGTCAGCATACACTCCCCCAAAATCCTCATCTCCGTAGATCTGCAGCCAAACCTCGTCCCCAGACTGCAGCCTCAGTAGGAGGGCCCCCGAGGCCTGGTCCACGTTGCCCTCGTGGTACTGGTCGTAGGTGAACATGACGGGCTTGTCGTTCTTGAACAGGCTCACCCGAGCATCTTTGGTGTAGACTGTGAGGTGATATGTGAAGAAGTAGACCCCGGGGAGGAGGCAATGGAACTTTCCACTCACGTCATCGTAGTGGTGCTGCTCGTTGTGGAAGAATTTATTGAAACGGATGGGCACGTTGGTGGCGGGGACGGGATCTGTCAGGCCCACGCTGAAGGAGGAATGATACAACAGGGCGCTTTCACCCTGTGCCCCCTTCAGACCGGGGTTGCCCGGGAAACCGCGAGGTCCCGGAGCGCCGTTGTCGCCCTTTTCGCCAGGCTCTCCCTTCTCACCTTGTTCACCTGTACACACAAAGACATCACCAGAGTCGGGGAGAACTTAGAGGCCTGTACTGGTGTTTGTTTTACTGTGCCTCATGCGGGTTACTGTGATTAGATTTACTGTGAACTTTGGATGATGTAGCAACAGCAAAGAACAGTTGGTCTTCTTACCTGTATCGCCTTTCTCACCTCGAGGGCCGTCGTGCCCGTCTCTACCGTCTCTCCCTAGGTGCCCACTGAGCCCTGGAGTGCCTGGCACTCCTCCCATCCACATGGCACAAGGCTGCCGGTCGTCAGTCATGCCGGCTTCTGTCCCAGGACCCTCAGGCTCTTCCACCTCCACCGCCGCCTCTTCATTGTCTGCAGCTGCCTCTTCATCTTCTACAGCTGCATCCTCGGCTGGTTCCTCTGCCTCTTCTCCTTCTTCCTCCTGAGCCACGCTAAAGCTCCCAGCCAGCAGCAGGCCCAGCAGAAGCAGGCTCCACATTAGCTTCATGGCACTTTCTATATAACCCCTCAACCTGTATAACCTTTGACACTGATGGAACAATAAACACACATCAGTATCACACAGGTTAGTGCTATCAAGGCTGTATCACAACCGCCCATGATTGGGAGTCCCATAGGGAGGCACACAATTGGTCCAGCGTTGTCCGGGTTTGGCCGGTGTAGACCGTCATTGTAAATAAGAATTTGTTCTTAACTGACTTGCCTAGTTAAATAAAGCAAGCATTCTCTCACTTTGGGTCAAGGCTAGGCCCCATGCCCAAGGCATGCAATGTCTCTGAGAGTGAGGGTTTGTAAATGGATATTGGATAAGGAGAAACCTCTGACAAGTTCTACCTTTTAGTATTTAGTTAAAACTACATGACATATTGAGGTCACTTGGTGGTGAGTCCATCTGCAAAGTGCTTGCTTTGAGCAAAGGACATGCATAGCGTTGAAGAAGCTTTACTGGATCTTTTTTTTGGCAATATTACTGTAATCTGACCCATATTTGACCTCTGAAATTTTTTTGACTGGCATTATAATGACAACATGGAATACTTCTAAGGCATGGTTAAGACCCCAAAACTTTTTTATGCCTGCTACATGTACGCTGGAAAAGCGTATTTTGGGGGTCTGGACATGTGCGAAATGCTGTGAAACATAATTCCAGAGCGCCCGGCAGCTATTGATTGTAAGGCACACGCTGTACAGCCATGACTGGTTTTGTGCTAGGTACTTTACGTCTAAATGAAAGACGCTATTGCAGTTAAGAGGCGAATGAACAAATAGCTATACATATAATGCTCTTGGCGGCCAAAATCATTGCCATCTACCAGCAAAGATACAATACAACTTCAAAGAAAATACCTCAAAAGTTGTATGAAATAGGATTCAATTACAAAATAGGTTCATATCAATTTGGATCCAAAATGTTTACAGGGAATAGGTAAACAGTGTTCCCCTGGACAGTTGACCCCCTCTCCCTAGCGATAACATTACCTGATCACATGCTTTGCTAATACCTGTAAACCTGCCAGAAAGGTCAGAGGTTACAGTCCCTTACCTTGTCTATGTTTTTCCCCCTCGGAGAGGCGAGTGTTCAGTGGCGTCCCCTAAGAAAACCACCCTCACTCAGAGGCGGTTGTCCTGTGGCCAGTGTCCTTGGGGGACATGTGTAACTTATTACTGATTGCCTGTCACACTATATTTATCTCTGTCCTACTTTATTTATGGGCCTGCTGATCCAAAAGGGCAGTGGGGATTAGAGTGCCCCCTCCTTCCCTCCCCCTAACCCTGGCTGTCCACTCTGACTCTCTGCCAGCCTGGTCACAGTGTCACTTAGAGGGGGGGGGGGCTTAAGGTGACCGATTTCTCTCCAGAAACAGCATAATCTATTTTTTTTTACCTGGTGAAACCTTTGAGCAATGAGGGCTAATGTTGTTTTGCCGTTCCAAATACGTGTGGCACAAAACTCCCTGACGTGAATCATCTCGTTCCCAAGACAACCGATCCACAAAGCTATCTTTACTTGTTTGCCTTGTCATGTAGACATTGTCAGACACACTTAACACATTTGTGGTGAAAATTTCCATCTGAAAACATTTGTATCATTGTCCGCTATCATCTGGACATGTTAACGCCAGTTATTTGAAAAACCTGAAATGTCAGTTTATTTAGTCTCTGTGACATCAGTGTATTAGTAACTGTGAACAGAGTGTTTAGGGCTTTATAATAATGTGGATACAAATCTCAAATTTACGACAGTCATGAGGACCTTAGAACTGATTACTCAGTCATCTGATTCACTCCTGGAAGAAGAAGCCTCAACAAATACAAGTTAGAGAAATGTTATTTTGCCCCTTACAGCCACCGTATCCGATACACTCCCTTACTAATGTATTTGAACAGTGAAGCTAAAACTTTTAATTTGGCTCTATAATTTGTGCAGAATGTCTCCTTTTATTTGAGGTTATTCCCATATCTGTTTTAACATTTTGAAATTAATGCACTGAGTCTAGTCCCCCCATAGAGTGCCACGGTATGAATCACAATGCCCATAAAACCTCGCGGTCAAACAAGGAAAAAATTGCAATCGTTTTTCCACCATTCATTTTTCCTGGTGGGACGTTTTGATAACCGTGTAAATCTCTTTAGGACAGGATCACTTTTATCAATATATTCGCTTGTATTCACCCCTCCAAAATGAAATGCTAATTAGTTGCTAATTTTAAGTGTTTCTAAAATTCACAATGGGGAAAAATGAATGATGGAAAATCGATTGGAACCATTTCCTTGTTTGACCACTAGGTTTTATGGGAATTATGACACCACCACTTGTGGTGCTCTATTTGAAGGTGCCTTAAGTATTTGGACAAATTCACTTGGTGTATTACATTTAGTCAACTATTTTCTGCCATGTTCCTACAGTAGCAAGCAATATCTACATCAAGCTTGTGACTCTACAAACTTGTTGGATGCATTTGCAGTTTGTTTTGGTTGTGTTTCGGATGTGCCCAATATAAATTAATGCTAAATAAGGTATGGTGTCATTTTGGAGTCCCCTTTATTGTAAATAAGAATGTAATATGTTTCCAAACACTCATACATTGAATGGATTGTTAATAATGAGTGAGAAAGTTACAGATGCACAAAGAACATGCTAACCTCTCACCATTACAAATAACACTAGAGGATGGCATTTCTTGGGGGGTATGATATTTATGCGTCTAACTTTCTCACTCATCATTATTCCCGATTAATTCAGGACTATCTGAAACATTTAAATTCTTATTTACAATAAAAGTCACTCCAAAATGACACAATATATTATGACACACTACATTATTTACCATTCACCTTCTGTACTGTCACCCTATAAAACATTTGGGGCTCTATTTTTGGCTGGCGCTGAGGAGGCGCAGGTGTGAAACGCAAGTTAATTTTCAATTTCGTAATGTAAAAACTGACACACTGGTATTTTCCAGCCCTTAACGCCAGGTTCGGCAATTTACCTGTATCATCAGCTCACTTGCGCTAAGGTAATGGCATGGATTTTGAGAGCGGAAGCACAGCCTATCCTGCCATGACGCACAGTGCCCATGGAAGAGAGATGTGCCTTCTATGCCATTGAATCTCATATTTAGAAATGTATTGGTCCCCCCCATTCCGTTTAATTTGATTAAAAACCAAGCATAGCCTACCCTCCCCTTAATCAAGGCTGGTTTAGTAGTATCGCATAAGGTGCTTATTTTTACCCTGGCCATTAGCCAAGTAGCCTATGAATAAAGGCATTTTAAATGGTCTACTTAGAGTGCCTTGAAATATTTGAGGTTTTTGCATTCATGCGTTTTCAATATTCACAATTCACATAACTGCTATCCGTCCCCGTTTTCAAAGAGCGCCCCTTGTCCGATTACCAAAGGCTCCTCCAAACTATTCAGTCCTCCCTCTAATGGCATATCAACTGCAGCTTTTTTTAATAATCTGCCTCGCACATAGGCAACAATACAATTGACAGAAGCCTAGTATCCGGGTTCCTTGGGACGTCCTTACCCCATTTGAAGTTGATATTTAAAATGGTTAGGGTTTAGGGTAGGGACATCCCAAATATCCGGGTGTTGCACTAACCCAGCCGAATAAGAGTTGATGACAACACAAAGACCGTTAATAACCTACAGAACTTGAGACAAACACATTCAGTATTAAGCCATGGAGCTCATTAATTGACCAGTGAATCGCCAAGCCTTCATCAGACCTACAACTTGTTTATTCATCAAAACCCAGTCCTTTCGCGGCACTGCCAGCTACTGCACTTATAATTCCGGCTGTGAAAATAGCAAAAATATTTCCGGACCTATAGCCCTTTATCTCAAATCCAAAATGCTTGACTATAGAGCTAAATAAAATGTTTAGCTTCACTGTCCAAATAAATACATAGGGAAGTGTAGATGGCCCTCCAGGACAAAGACTATGAAGCACCGTCATAAACCTTATCTGCCAATTATAATCAGAGAACTCTCATATTTGCTATTCATCCAACACAAATATTCTCTGATACAACATTCAAATCACAACCTCTCCTCTGTGGGTAAGGAGCTGCTCCAATTGCAAATAAATGCACCCTCACTGTCTGAATCGTTCATTTATTTATATTAATTTCTCAAACCAACCTTAGCCTCAGTAGAAAAGTAATCTATGAACATGTTGATTGCTCCTTTTCGAACTGACTGTTGATAAATAAGCAAAACTTTTACTTTCCTCTAAATTCGCTAAAAATAATAGTTCAGCACAATTCACTGAGGAGCGCTAAAGAATTGGTTAAAAACAAGTTTCACTCAAAGTTTTATCTTAATCATTAATCTAAAACATCACCATCATGGTTTATATACCAGAAAGTTTGAAAACCAATTGACAATTCTCTGAGTACAGAGATGGGTGGGATTGATTCCTATTTCATTTCCCCCAAGTAGGCAATGTAAGTGAATTTAAATAATACAATAAGCAAT
This sequence comes from Oncorhynchus masou masou, assembly GCF_036934945.1. Taxonomy (NCBI): domain Eukaryota; kingdom Metazoa; phylum Chordata; class Actinopteri; order Salmoniformes; family Salmonidae; genus Oncorhynchus; species Oncorhynchus masou. Next base: position 39,970,467 of record NC_088214.1, on the reverse strand, counting down.
TTACTGATGTAGAGGAGGAGGGGGGTGCTGAGGAGTATTTCTGTCTGTAATAAAGCATTTTTATGGAGAAAAACTCATTCTGATTGGCTGAGCCTGGCTCCCCAGTAGGTGGACCTGACTCCCAAGTGGGTGGGCCTATGCCCTCCAAGGGCTGTGCTCCTGCCCAGTCATGTGAAATTCCATATATTAGTGCCTAATTTATTTATTTAAATTGACTGATTCCTTCTATGAACTGTAACTCAGTAAAATCTTTGAAATTGTTGCATGTTACATTTATATTTTTGTTCAGTATATATATATGCTAACCATAGTAAAATTACACTAACACAAAATTACCACAGGGGTATGCTCTCCGCTAACGTGAGAGTCATGATTTCATAACCTGGAAAACTCCCAAATAAATAGTTTTATTCAGGTCTACAGTTCAAAGGAATAAAATAACTAGTTCCTGAAGATAAAGCACAGGATCAAAGTAATTTTTTCCAAAGCAAATGAAATGTTTTATTGTAGAGAATGCTCGAATGCTTGCAGATCATAAGACTTTTTGGTACATTTTTGGAGACCTTTTTATTCTAATCCCAATATTGACAAGTTAGACATACCCAAGTCTCCCATCATGTTACAATTCACAATGAAACAATTACTCAAAGAAGAATTAATAAGGTGGATAAAGACGGTATACACACATCACTTGTAAATGTGATGCCACTTCAAAGATAGCAAAGAATCTGCAGAAATAAATACCCCTTGCACACTTGTTGCGCTCTTTTAAATTCTCAGTCTCTTACTCACTCCTTTCACTGGTCCTGACCAACAGGTGGATGGAGGCCAAGGCATTTCCACATAGGGGGCAAAGCAGTTCTGAGAAATGCGATTTGCATACGTTATCAACAAAAGGCCGAGATGAAAGAGTAGCGAGGCTTTCATAAAGATGTAAAACCTGTTTGTCTGTAATTACATTTATTAAGATGAGGTTGTGAACAGGAAGTGAATATGGGCAAGTAAATAACACAGGCACCCAGAAACATTTACTGACCCGGGGAGTCTGCAAGATTGTTCTGCCCTCTTCTAATAAAGGTCACCTGTGAAAACTTCCAGACAATATTACGAATGTGATTAATCGAAGGTGAAATATGTGGCATTTTTATAACCTTTTCAAGGGGGTCATTAAAGGCCACATAGTTTATGTAAAACATAAGGCGATTTATTGGCTTGTGGCCAAGGTTCCCCAAGTGCCAATGAACTGGGGTGACCCTCTCTATATGACAAGCTCAACACATGAGACTTCGGCTTTCCTTGTGTCATTGATTCAGCGATTTGTATTAACATCTTAGTTACATATTATAGTAATTGCATAGCATAGGAGTTGAGCGATTTGTGTAATTACACAAGAGAAATAGGTAATGTTATTCCAAAACCCTTGTCCCATTACTATGCAATTACAAAAACAAATTGAACATTAACAGGGATGTAAACTAGTCACCATTCAACGAAATGTGCCGTTTTGAATCCAAATTAGGGGACCTACGTGATTCGTGTAGATCCGATGAAAAACTGTTTTTTTGGTGGGGGGGGGGGGTGGAACAAGTATTAGCATTGCTAAGTGTCTTGCTAGCTGGATTGAATTCACAGTTCGCTAGCCAGAGAAATGTTGAACAACATTAGCCAACTTATCTGATCGAATAATCAAGTTTATGGTGTGAAAATCAGCTTGCTAATAAAGTCAGACAGCTAACATCAACGTTACAACATCAGATAAGCTGACATTAGTAACCTAACCAATTCGCTATAACTGGTATTCGACTCCTTGCCGTTCCTCAAGTTATAACGCGTTAGGTGCTTCCTGGACCCTGGCAATCTGTGTGAAATGTTAACTAGTTCATTAGATAACGAACTTACCACTATCTGTTAAGCAACGTTTCCCTCTACAGTATGTGGTTAATTTTTAGAATGAGAGGATTAAGTGAAAATGAGGTGTTGCTTGTTAAGCAAGTGGATTCAGGTATCAAGTGTAGCTGGAGCTGGGCCTGGCTTTAGCTGGATGCCACTATAGAGGTGAATGGAACACCACACACTTTCCCTCTTTCTCACTTTTGCTTGGCACATTGTAGAACACATGTCCACAGGCAGAAAGTGTACAATGTAATAATGTGCAGTGTAGCCCAAATATATTGTTTTTGTTGTGTTGAACTTGACTTTTTCTCAAGCCTTGAGTGTCATTTGCAGTAAAGTCTAGGCAGCAAATAACATTGGATTGCTTTCTTTACATTTTTTAGCTGTGAGTTAGGTTCACATTAACCACTTGTTATTTTACACACATAGACTGATCATGTAGATCATGTTCTTTGTTGTTTAATTAGTTAAAACCTGCATTTCCCCCTAGCAGGGATTTTTGTTTGCATGTTTCAGTGCCATCAGCAGTTTGCATCCCTGATTGTAAGTCCTCATCTTATATGACCACAAATACACCTGAACTATTATGGGGATCTTCGTTAACCGGGAAGTCCCAAGAGATTAAATATCTTAACTGAGACTTGCAAATATATATTGGCATAACATTAGAAGGGGTGAAGCAATGTCTGTTTTCATTAACTTCTGGTGTAAAACTGTGGTGGAATTACACTTCTTGCCTTGGGCAGGAGTGTGTGTGAAAGTCATTTAGAAAACCCTGAGCTGACAACATTCAACAGAGGTGTTTTAATGAAATTGAAAATGCCATGACGTTGCGGCCTACAGTCAGAACTTACAGTGCCTTCAGAAAATGTTCACACCCCTTCACTTATTCTACATTTTGTTGTGTTACAGCCTGAATTGAAAATGTATTAAATATATATTTTTTCTCACCCATCTATGCACAATACCCAATAATGACAAAGTGAAAACATGTTTTTAGAAATGTACTATACATAAGAATTCACACCCTTTTGCTATGACACTCCAAATTGAGCTCAGGTGCATCCAACTTCCTTTGATCATCCTTGTCACGACAACTTGAATGGAGTCCACCTGTGGCCAATTCAATTGTTTGGACATGATTTAGAAAGAAACACACCTGTCTATCTAAGGTCCCACAGTTGACAGAGCAGAGCAGAATATATACCATGAAGTTCAAGAAACTGTCTGTAGATCTCTGAGATAGAATTGTTGTGAGGCGTGTATCTGGGGAAGGGTATAAAACAATTTCTAGAGTATTAAAAGTTTCCAAGAGCACAGGTCTTCATCATTAGGAAATTGAAAAAATACGGAACTACCAAGACTGCCTACAATTGGCCGTCCGACCAAGCTGAGCAACCGGTTAAAAAGGCCCTTGGTCAGGGAGGTAACCAATGACCACTGACAGAACTATAGAGTTCCTTGGCTGAGATAGGAGAACGTGCCAGAAGGACAACGGTCTCTACAGCACTTCACTTATCTGAGCTTTATAGGAGAATGGCCAGACAGATGCCATTCCTGAGAAAATGGCACATGACAGCACACCTGGAATTTGCAAAAAGACATATGACCGATTCTGTGGTCTGATGAGACAAAAATTTAACTATTTGGCCTGAATGCAAAGTGCTTTGTCTGGAGAACATCGGTCACAGCTCATCACCTGTCTTAACACCATCCCTACTGTGATGAATGCATCATACTATGGGGATGCATTTCAGTGGCAGGGGCTGGGAGACGGGTAATGGTAGATGGAGCAATGAATGGAGCCAAATAAAAGCAAGTCTTTGATGAGAACCTGCTTCAGAGTGCAAACATCCTTAGACTGGGGCGAAGACTTACATTCCAACAGGACAATGAGCCTATGCATACAGCCAAAGCAACGCTGGAATGGCTTTAGAACAAGAATATGAAAGTCCTTCAGTGGTCCAGCCAAAGCGCAGGCTTGAATCCCATTGAAAATCTGTGGAAAGACATGAAAATTGCTGTTCACTGCCGCTCCCCATCTAATTTAACAGAGCTTGAGAAAATCCCCCAAATCTAGACGTGCAAAGCTGATACAGACATACCTCTTTGAGGTGACTCAACGCTGTAATCGCAAAAGGTGAATAATTACAGAAATAATATTTTTGTATTTAATTTAATACATTTGCTAACAATTCTATAAACATGTTTTCACTGTCATTATTAGGGATTTCTCTTATGGATTGAATTTGCTTTAATTTTTTTCTTCCTTTATTTAACTAAGCAAGTCAGTTAAGAACAAATTCTTATTTTCAATGACAGCCTAGGAACAGTGGGTTAACTGCCTGTTCAGGGGCAGAATGACAGATTTGTACCTTGTCTGCTCGGGGGTTTGAACTTGCAACCTTCTGGTTACTAGTCCATCACTCTAACCACTAGGCTACCCTGCCACATTTGACTGTTTGATCTTTTGCAGAAGCATCCACTACTCTTCCTGGGGTCCACAAAAAAATCCACAAAACATGAGAAGTAACAAAATGCTGATACACTGATAGACAAGGACAGTCACACAAATAAAAAATAGAACGATGCACAAACAATACAACAAAGTGTCTGTGTCCCATCTCGGTCCCCGCTGTTCCATTAGATGTTAGATTTTTTTGTAATATGTAATTTTTTAAAATAAGTTTGCTTGAGTAATTTGAGATGGAAGGGAGATCCATGTGATCATGGCTCTGTATAATACTGTGCGTTGACGTGACTTTGTTTTGGACTGAAGAGACCCCTAGTGGCATGTCTTGTGGAGTATGTATGGGTGTCTTGAGCTGAATTGTATTTTATTATGCAGACAATATGGAATTTGTCACAGTAATATTGCAACAAAAATAGAAGAGAAGTAGTGCACTATAGAGCGTTTTGGTGGCATTCATTGAAACATTTGGCCTTTTTTGTAGCTTTCTTTTGCAAATTACAATGACCTAATGGACTTGTTTCCTAAAACTTGTCATCCTATTAAGGTGTGGGAGTCCTGATTGGTGGAGTGCTGCAGAGATGGTTGTCCTTCTGGAAGGTTCTCCCCATCTTCAAAGAGGAACTATGGAGCTCTGTCAGAATGACCATCGGGTTCTTGGTTACTTCCCTGACCAAGGCCCTTCTCCCCCGATTGCTAAGTTTGGTCATGCGGCCAGCTCTAGGTAGAGTCTTGGTGGTTCCAATCTTCTTCCATTTAAGAATGATGAAGGCCACTGTGTTCTTGGGGACCTTCAATGCTGCAGAAATGTTTCGGTACCCTTCCTCAGATCTGTGCCTCGACACAATCCTGTCTCTGAGCTCTACGGACAATTCCGTTGACCTCGTGGCTTGGTTTTTTCTCCGACATGCACTGTCAACTGTGGGACCTTTTATATAGACCAGTGTGTTCCTTCCCAAATCATGTCCAATCAAATTAATTTACCACAGGTGGACTCCAATCAAGTTGTAGAAACTGCTCAAGGATGATCAATGTTAACAGGATTAATCTAAGCCCAATTTTAAGTCTCATAGCAAAGGGTCTGAATACAAAAACATTTCAAAAACCTGTTTTTCACTTTGTCATTATGGGGTATTGGGTGTCGATTGAGGATTTTATTTATTTAATGAGCTTTAGAATAAGGCTCTAATGTAACAACATATGAAAAAAGGGATGCGGTCTGAATTCTTTCCGAATGCACTGTATGAGCCTATTTGATCATTGTCCTTGTTACTGCCAGAGAAACATTTCTGAATCTCCTAAAATAACCACACGATGATGATATAATGTGTCCTTACTACAAAATCCTACTTTCTGTGAACAGTTTGGAATTGAATTAATTCATAATGATTAACAAAAATGCAGTCGATGATCCTCTGATTTTATGGGAAGCCATTAAAGGTTTTATAATAAACAATGCAACGGCATTTTTATCTGGGCTGAATATATCACAATTAAAGAAGATATCAGAATTTGAAAAGTTGTTACTGATGTTAACAAAAAAAATTCAGACCAGGTAGTGATGGCCCCCTATCTTTAATAAACACAGATATTAATAACCTCTTGATGCACCCATCCCGTTAGCCGGATCAATTTCATCAACATCTGCTGAATTGCAGAGCTCATAAAATGAATCGCTTACCTTTGATGATCTTCGGATGTTTGCACTCATGACACGACAAAATTCAAAAATCGTCATATCAAACATTCATGAAAATACAAGTGTCTTACATCGTTTAAAAGCTTAACTTCTTGTTAATCCAACCGCACTGTCAGATTTCAAAAAGGCAAAAGCATACCATGCGATTATCTGAGGACAGTGCCCCGTATACACCAGCATTAAAAACATTTTTCAAACCAGCAGAGGCGTCACAAAAATCAGAAATAACAATAAAATAAATCACTTACCTTTGAAGATCTTCCTATGTTTGCAATCCCAAGGGTCCCAACTACACAAAAAATGGTAATTTTGTTCGATAAAGTCCTTTGTTTCAGTAATCCACCGTTCCACTCGTTCAGCATGCAGACAAAGGAATCCCAAAAGTTACAGGTAAACTTCGTCCAAACAAGTAAAACAACATTTCTAATCATTCCTCAGGTACCCTAATATGTAAATAAACAATACAATTTAAGACGGAATGTTGTCTGTTCAATACCGGAGATAAATAATGAAGTGCTTGCCTTCATTCACACACGCCACAAGACTAGAGTCCTAATGAGAGACACCTTGAAAAACTACAACTACTTGCTCATTTTTCAAAAAACAAGCCTGAAACCCTTTCTAAAGACTGTTGAGATCTACTGGAAGCCATAGGAACTGCAATCTGGGAGGAATTCCTTTGAATATCCCATAGACAAGCATTGAAATGGCCTGTGACGTCAACAAAAAAATTCAGGATGGATTCTCCTCGGGTTCTTGCCATATGAGTTCTGTTATACTCACAGGCATTATTTTAACAGTTTCAAAAACTTCAGAATGTTTTCTATCCAATGCTACCAATTATATATCCTTGCTTCTGGGCCTGAGTAACATGCAGTTTACTTTGGGCACTGCCCCCTAGCCCTAAGAGACTAACTCCTAAAGCTAACAGACAGGCTACAATTCAATCAGAAAAAAATCAGATAAAGGAGTACCACAGTGCATTTACTCAAATGTCAGAGGCCAAGTTAAAGCCAACACAGCCTGCAAGCTGTGCCTTTCGCAGACATTGTCATTGGATATTGACGTAAAACCAAACCCCCTTAAAATATTTTCTTTACTTGTGTCTGGGTTTCTATGAAGTTACACTGGTGCTTGTGACTCAGGGTGGCTGCTGTAGTGGAGGTCAAAGGAGGGTGATGTGCGATGCGTGTTTCTGAGCTATTTTCTAACCCTGAAAGATCATATGCAACATTTACTCAAATGAAAAGCTTTTTGCCATCAATAACATAATTATTAAGAGTAAGGCATCCACTAATTTGGTGCATTAAGAGAGCACGCAGCATTCTGCACTCAGTCTGCTGCAGCCTCACATACTAAGGTGACTTAAAGGTTCAATGCAGCCGTTTTTATCTCAATATGAAATCACTTCTGGGTAACAATTGGGTAACTTAACGAGATTGTTTTCCATTAAAATGGTCAAAAAGAAACAAAAATAGCTTTCTCAAACAAGAAGTTAGCTAGGACTGTCTGGAAGTTGTCTGAGTGGGGAGAGGGAAAACTGAAAACCAGCTGTTATTGGCAGACAGGTTTTGGAACTATCTTTCTTATTTGTCTATTAACTAATTTACCACCCGGTGATGTCACCAGGCAGGCCAAAACTCCAAAACGTTTGAAATGTCTCTTACAGTGAAAGGGAATTTTCACAATTTCACAGTAATATTCCAAACTTGTAGTGTGGCAATATACACTGCTCAAAAAAATAAAGGGAACACTAAAATAACATATCTGATCTGAATAAATGAAATATTCTTATTAAATACTTTTTTCTTTACATAGTTGAATGTGCTGACAACAAAATCACACAAAAATGATCAATGGAAATCAAATGTATCAACCCATGGAGGTCTGGATTTGGAGTCACACTCAAAATTAAAGTGGAAAACCACACTACAGGTTGATCCAACTTTGATGTAATGTCCTTAAAACAAGTCAAAATGAGTCTCAGTAGTGTGTGTGGCCTACACGTGCCTGTATGACCTCCCCACAATGCCTGGGCATGCTCCTGATGAGGTGGCGGATGGTCTCCTGAGGGATCTCCTCCCAGACCTGGACTAAAGCATCTGCCAACTCCTGGACAGTCTGTGGTGCACCGTGACGTTGGTGGATGGAGCGAGATGTGATGTCCCAGATGTGCTCAATTGGATTCAGGTCTGGGGAACGGGCGGGCCAGTCAATAGCATCAATGCCTTCCTCTTGCAGGAACTGCTGACACACTCCAGCCACATGAGGTCTAGCATTGTCTTGCATTAGGAGGAACCCAGGGCCAACCGCACCAGCATATGGTCTCACAAGGGGTCTGAGAATCTCATCTCGGGACCTAATGGCAGTCAGGCTACCTCTGGCGAGCACATGGATCACTGTGCGCCCCCCCCCCCAAAGAAATGCAACTCCACACCATGACTAACCCACCGCCAAACCGGTCATGCTGGAGAATGTTGCAGGCAGCAGAACGTTCTCCACGGCGTCTCCAGACTCTGTCACGTCTGTCACGTGCTCAGTGTGAACCTGCTTTCATCTGTGAAGAGCACAGGGCGCCAGTGGCGAATTTGCCAATCTGGGTGTTCTCTGGCAAATGCCAAACGTCCTGCACGGTGTTGGGCTGTAAGCACAACCCACACCTGTGGATGTCGGGCCCTCGTACCACCCTCATGGAGTCTGTTTCTGACCGTTTGAGCAGACACATGCACATTTGTGGTCTGCTGGAGGTCATTTTGCAGGGCTCTGGCAGTGCTCCTCCTTGCACAAAGGCGGAGGTAGCGGTCCTGCTGCTGGGTTGTTGCCCTCCTACGGCCTCCTCCACGTCTCCTGGTGTACTGGCCTGTCTCCTGGTAGCGCCTCCATGCTCTGGACACTACGCTGACAAACACAGCAAACCTTCTTGCCACAGCTCGCATTGATGTGCCATCCTGGATGAGCTGCACTACCTGAGCCACTTGTGTGGTTTGTAGACTCCGTCTCATGCTACCACTAGAGTGAAAGCACCGTCAGCATTCAAAAGTGACCAAAACATCAGCCAGGTAGCATAGGAACTGAGAAGTGGTCTGTGGTCCCCACCTGCAGAACCATTCCTTGCTGTGTCTTGCTAATTGCCTATAATTTCCACCTGTTGTCTATTCCATTTGCACAACAGCATGTGAAATTTATTGTCAATCAGTGTTGCTTCCTAAGTGGACAGTTTGATTTCACAGAAGTGTGATTGACTTGGAGTTACATTGTGTTGTTTAAGTGTTCCCTTTATTTTTTTGAGCAGTGTATATAAAACACAGGAAAATGTTTTTGACTGCACTGGACCTTTGATATAGAGACAAATCATATATATATTTTTATCTCATTAAAAGATTTATATGCAACACATCGTCGTAGTGCACTTCTGGCCCAAGTTTTTTTTTTAAATGGATCACCTAAATGTCTCTTTACTCCCTTTACTTTTGTGAATGAGGAGCCTAAGACACCAGTAACATATCGAAATGAAGAGGCAATCAAGCAACGTACAACTGCAGAAACAAAAGCAGCGATTGCAAATGAGGCCCACGTTCAAGGAATTGAAATGAAGTTTGTACTCTTAAAAGTTGTTTCAATGCTAGACTTAATTAAGTATTGATCTCCCTTAGACTCTGAGATATGAAGAAGAGAAAGTGCAAGGTAGGAGAGTGAGAGGATGAGGCTGTCCCTGGTGCTCTCACTTCTCCTGTTTTCCCTTGTTTCCCTCTGTATCCGAACCGCTCCCATCCACTTTAACACCCTCCTGATAGAAACTGAGCAGCAGGAATGATGCTCAAGCAGCTCAGAAAACAGCTGAATAGGAATTTCTTTCCGGTGTAATTTTCTCTATAATCTATTTTGATGACATGGCCAAACATCAATGTTCCCATCACTTGTAAAGGCAGTTAGCGTAAATTATGTCGTATTTATGGCCCCAGGCCACTTGAGGTGAGATTTAATTTCGTACTTATCTCACGAGGGGAAGGGGAAATAATTGATTAGGAAAGGAAGGTAAACCCTGGGCAGGTAAATCAACATGGCCCAGAGTATGTTTGAAAAAGGAACTTTTATAACATTATAACACTGTCACACCACCACATATCCACAACAGAAAATGCATGATACCACTATGCAACAATATTACAATGTATGTGTAAAGTGTGTAGATTGTGTGTGCTAGCGCTCGTATGCATGTGTCTGTACTTGTGTGTGTCTCTTCACAGTCCCCACTGTTCCATAAGGTGTATTTTATCTATTTTTTCTGATTCTACTGCTTGCATCAGTTACCTGATGTGGGATACAGTTCTACGTAGTCATGGTTCTAGGTAGTACTGTGTGCCTCCCATAGTCTGTTGGGGATTGTGAAGAGACCTCTGGTGGCATGTCTTCTGGTGGCATGTAAATTATGCATGGGTGCCCGAGCTGTGTGCTAGTAGTTTAAGCAGACAGCTCTGTGCATTCAGCTTGTCAACAGCTAAAAACAAGTAGTGAGGAAATCAATCTCTCCTCCACTTTGAGCCATGAGATATTGTCATGCATATCATTAACCTCTTGAAACTAGGGGGCACTATTTTCATTTTTGGAAGAATAACGTTCCCAAAGTAAATGGCTATTTTGTCAGGACAAGATAATAGAATATGCATATAATTGACAGCTTAGGATAGAAAACACTCTAAAGTTTCCAAAACTGTAAAAATATTGTCTGTGGGTATAACAGAACTGATATTGCAGGCGAAAGCCTGAGAATAATCCAATCAGGAAGGGACTCTTATTTAGAAAACTCTGCATTCCTATGCGTCCCTATTGAGCAGTGAATGAGATATCAACCAGATTCCTTTATCTATGGCTTTCCTAATGTGTCTAGTGTCACAATACATAGTTTCAGGCTTTTATTTTGAAAAATGAGCCTGAACATCAACATTGCGTCAGTGGTCAGCTGAAGTCTCTCAGTGTTTTGTGCGTTAAGGACAAATGCGGCCATTGTTTCTCACTCCTACTAAGAAGCCCCCAGTCCCGGTTGATATATTATCGAATAGATATTTGAAAAACACGTTGAGGATTGATTATAAACAACGTTTGCCATGTTTCTGTCGATATTATGGAGCTAATTTGGAATATTTTTTGGTGTTGTAGTGACCACAATTTCCGGTCGATTTCTCAGCCAAATGTGAAGAACAAACGGAGCTATTTTGCCTACAAAAATAACATTTTTGGAAAAAAGGAACATTTGCTATCTAACTGGGAGTCTCGTGAGTGAAAACATCTGAAGCTCATCAAAGGTAAACTATTTAATTTGATTGCTTTTCTGATTTTCGTGACCAAGTTACCTGCTGCTAGCTGGACATAATGCTATGCTAGGCTATCGATATAATTACATAAATGCTTGTCTTGCTTTGGCTGTAAAGCATATTTTCAAAATCTGAGATGACAGGGTGATTAACAAAAGGCTAAGCTGTGTTTCAAAACATTTCTCTTGTGATTTCATGAATAGGAATATTTTCTAGTAATATTTATGTCTGTTGCGTTATGCTAATTAGTGTCAGTTGATGATTACGCTCCTGGACCCGGGATGGGTAGTATCAAGAGGTTCAAGAGGCTCGCACACGCCTTTTCAGTTCTGCCCACGACTTTTCTATGGGATTGAGGTCAGGGCTTTGTGATGGCCACTCCAACACCTTGACTTTGTTGTCCATGGTAGTCATTTTGCCACAACTTTGGAAGTATGCTTTGGGTCATTGTTCATTTGGAAGACCCATTTGCGACCAAGCTTTAACTTCCTGACTGATGTCTTGAGATGTTGCTTCAATATATCCATGTCATTTTCCGTCCTCGTGATGCCATCTATTTTGTGAAGTGCACCAGTCACTCCTGCAGCAAAGCACCCCAACAACATGGTGCTGCCACCCCGGTGCTTCATGGTTGGGATGGTGTTCTTCGGCTTGCAAGGCTCCCCCTTTTTCCTCCAAGCATAGCAATGGTCATTATGGCTAAACAGTTATATTTTTGTTTCATTAGACCAGAGGACATTTCAAGTACGATCTTTGTCCCCACGTGCAGTTGCAAACCGTAGTCTGGCTTTTTTATGGTGGCTTTGGAGCAGTGGCTTCTTCCTTTCTGAGCGGCCTTTCAGGTTACGACGATATAGGACTCGTTTTACTGTGGATATAGATACTTTTGTACCCGTTTCCTCCGCATCTTCACAAGGTCCTTTGCTGTTGTTCTGGGATTGATTTGCACTTTTCGCCCCAAAGTATTTTCATCTCTAGGAGACAGAATGCGTCTCCTTCCTGAGCTTTATTTATACTTGTGTACTGTTGTTTGTACAGATGAATGTGGTACCTTCAGGCATTTGGAAATTGCTCCCCTCCCAAGGCTTGTGGAGGTTTACAATATTCTTTCTGAGTTCTTGGCTGATTTCTTTTAATTTTCCCATGATGTCAAGCAAAGAGGTACTGAGTTTGATGGTAGGCCTTAAAATACATCCACAGCTACACCTCCAATTGACTCAAATGATGTCAATTAGCCTATCAGAAGCTTCTAAAGCCATGACATTATTTTCTGGATTTTTTCAAGCTGTTTAAAGGCACAGTCAACTTAGTGTATGTAAACCTCTGGCCCACTGGAATTGTGATACAGTGAAATAATCTGTCTGTAAACAATTGTTGGAAAAATTACTTGTGTCATGCACAAAGGAGATGTCCTAACCAACTTGCCAAGACTATAGTTTGTTCACACGAAATTTGTGGGGTGTTTGAAAAATGAGTTTTAATGCCTCCAACCTAAGTGTGTAAACTTCTGACTTCAACTGTACATGTCGGTAGAGGGAAAGTGACTATGCATGGATAATAAACAGAGATTAGCAGCAGCGTAAAAATGTGTGGGGGGGGGGCAATGCAACATGCTTGCCTGTAAAAGGAAAATATATATGTTGGTAAAGGTTGACAGTTACTCCAAATGGATTGATGTTTTCCCGACCTCAGTGATTCAGTGGTTCTTCCTTTAAAAGTTGTGGCGTACTGCAGCACAGCTTGTGGGGTGACGCATAATTCTATGGCACGTTATTTAGGTGTCAGCCATTGTTGACATGAATGGTAGTTAGTGCTAGTTAGCCCACCAGAGGGCATCTTTGAGAAGCTTAAGTTATTACATTTTTCATTCATTTGTGCATGACATCACACAGCATACAAGTCATCCATGTCTTTAAATACAGTCAAGCATTTTAGTTATGAAACAATGATCCTTGAATAATTAAACAATGAATAAACCGCAACATGTCGGCTAAAGCAATTCAATTCACGAATGCATTTGACTGTTTTTAATATTGGCAGTACTAGCGACTAAAAAATTATTTTTTTTTTTTTTGGGGGGGGGAAATGTAGCTTAATTAAGTTGATTAATATGATGGTGTTTCCATTCCAAGAAAAATGAAGTAGCCTACAATGGTTCCTCCTTTAAAAGTTGCGAGCTTGCACTGCGGGACTTAGAGGTGCCGAGCGTCACGGCTTCATTGCTCCAGACCACCACAAGGGGAAGTTAGAGCACTCATTATGCATTTGGATCCCAAGGTTTTTATATGACCAATCATATCGAGTGGTTGCAATGATGAATTTTGATGCGAGCCACTCATCCCTGGGTGAAGATGGCTGACAAAATGTACAATTGAGAAGAATGTGTTAATGTAGACGTTTGTGCGTATATTTTTGTCATAAAGTTAATTTACGAAAATCGCTATTTAGCAAGTTATCTGACTAGCTAACATTAGCCAGCTAGCTAGTGTTGGGAGACTGAATTTGTAATTCGTGTTGTTTAATGTTTTAGGGACTCCTGAGAAAACCAGCAAACCAGGCTGTCATCTTGTGAAACAGTGGATGTAAAGAATCTAGCTAGCTAAAGCATTTACTGCTAATTGAACGTACAATTTGTAAGCTTGCCTTGCAATGCAGCTGAAGTAACATGGCTAACTATTTACTTGCTTGTTGTGTAGTGGAGGATAAAAATAACTGTATGCCTATGGATGTGTAGCTAGCTACACTATGTAGCTTATCTGTATATGGATGAAGGTTCTGAACTAATATATCTATGAACATCAGCTATCATAGTTGTTGTATCAACTTCTAGTCTAAATGGCATTAATGACGCATATGTGTAAACCAGTGTGGAATGGCTAGCTAGTTAACGGGGTGCCCGCTAATAGCGTTTCAATCGGTGATGTCACTCGCTCTGAGACCTTAAATTAGATGTTCCCCTTGTGGAGTGATGGGTAACGATGCTTCGAGGGTGGCTGTCGTCGATGTGTGTAGACGGTCCCTGGTTCGAACCCAGCTAGGGGTGAGGAGAGGGACAGAAGCTAAACTGTTTAATTGATGCTATTGACCTGGATCATTGGTTGCTGCGGGAAAGGAGGTCAAAAGGGGGTTGAGTGTAACCGGTGTGAAACGGCTAGCGGCTTGCGTGCTAATAGCATTTCAATTGGTGACGTCACTCGCTCTGAGACCTTGACGTAGTTGTTCCCCTTGCTCTGCAAGGACCGTGGCTTTTGTGGAGCGTTGGGTAACGATGCTTTGTGCTTCGTGGGTGGCTGTCCATTTGTGCAGAGAGTCCCTGGTTTGAGCCCAGGTAGGGGCGAGGAAAGGGACGGAAGCTATAATGTTGCATATTGATAAAGTAGAATATAATAACTTTATTGTGCCAAGGATGCAATAACTACATTTACTGTAGTTATTACCACACATGAGATTCCCACATTGTAGCCTGTACATTGAATACATTCACTGACTATGTACTCTTCCTTGGCAAATAAAGGTGCAGTTCAAGTATGAATCTCTGAGACATTATTTTTCAGCCCTTATTTGAATGATGCTGTGTCTGCATGTACAGTGGGGAGAACAAGTATTTGATACACTGACGATTTTGCAGGTTTTCCTACTTTCAAAGCATGTAGGGGTCTGTCATTTTTATCATAGGTACATTTCAACTGTGAGAGACGGAATCTAAAAAATCCAGAAAATCACATTGTATGATTTTTAAGTAATTAATTTGCATTTTATTGCATGACATAAGTATTTGATACATCAGAAAAGCAGAACGTAATATTTGGTACAGAAACCTTTGTTTGCAATTACAGAGATCATACGCTTCCTGTAGTTCTTGACCAGGTTTGCACACACGGCAGCAGGGATTTTGGCCCACTCCTCCATACAGACCTCCTCCAGATACTTCAGGTTTCAGGGCTGTCGCTGGGCAATATGGACTTTCAGCTCCCTCCAAAGATGTTCTATTGGGTTCAGGTCTGGATACTGGCTAGGCTACTCAAGGACCTTGAGATGCTTCTTACAGAGCCACTCCTTAGTTGCCCTGGCTGTGTGTTTCGAGTCGTTGTCATGCTAGAAGACCCAGCCACGACCCATCTTCAATGCTCTTACTGAGGGAAGGAGTTTGTTGGCCAAGATCTCGCGATACATGGCCCCATCCATCCTCCCCTCAATACGGTGCAGTCGTCCTGTCCCCTTTGCAGAAAAGCATCCCCAAAGAATGATGTTTCCACCTCCATGCTTCATGGTTGGGATGGTGTTCTTGGTGATTGTACTCATCCTTCTTCTTCCTCCAAACACGGCGAGTGGAGTTTAGACCAAAAAGCTCTATTTTTGTCTCATCAGACCACATGACCTTCTCCCATTCCTCCTCTGGATCATCCAGATGGTCATTGGTAAACTTCAGATGGGCCTGGACATGCGCTGGCTTGAGCAGGGGGACCTTGCATGCGCTGCAGGATTTTAATCCATGACGGCGTAGTGTGTTACTAATGGTTTTCTTTGAGACTGTGGTCCCAGCTCTCTTCAGGTCATTGACCAAGTCCTGCCGTGTAGTTCTGGGCTGATCCCTCACCTTCGTCATGATTATTGATGCCCCACGAGGTGAGATCTTGCATGGAGCCCCAGACCGAGGTTGATTGACAGTCATCTTGAACTTCTTCCATTTTCTATTAATTGCGCCAACAGTTGTTGCCTTCTCACAAAGCTGCTTGCCTATTGTCCTGTAGCCCATCCCAGCCTTGTGCAGGTCTACAATCTTATCCCTGATGTCCTTACACAGCTCTCCAGTCTTGGCCATTGTGGAGAGGTTGGAGTCTGTTTGATTGAGTGTGTGGACAGGGGTCTTTTATACAGGTAACAAGTTCAAACAGGTGCAGTTAATACAGGAAATGAGTGGAGAACAGGAGGGCTTCTTAAAGAAAAACTAACAGGTCTGTGAGAGTCGGAATTCTTACTGGTTGGTAGGTGATCAAATACTTATGTCATGCAATAAAATGCAAATGAATTACTTAAAAATCATACAATGTGATTTTCTGGATTTTTGTTTTAGATTCCGTCTCTCACAGTTGAAGTGTTCCTATGATAAAAATTTACAGACCTCTACATACTTTGTAAGTAGGAAAACCTGCAAAATCGGCAGTGTATCAAATACTTGTTCTCCCCACTGTATGTATTTCAATTATACACTTCAAGAGTGTTTACCACTCCTGCTCCTGGGACATCAATGATTACACATTGTAACTATGCAATAGACTAGAAACATGATTGATTTGTAATTCATAAACACAGAGAAAAAACTATGCATATCTAACTCCCTTCATCTACATTCATCTGAGGACACAGATTAGTATTTCAATAAGATACTTCATTTCAACCAGTGGAGAATGTTAAACGCTTTATTGAAAGAAGTTCATTATCCAGGTGTTATAAATACATAATAAATGCATTATAATTATGATAATTGTAATATTATATTATAAATACAAGTTCAATCTGTACTTCAATGCACATGGTGTACATTATAAAACAAGGAAGAAAGACGAGGTGGGGAGAGAGGTGTAGAAGACAGGGAAAGAGGTAAGAACAGCGGCAGACAGCAAATAATAAATGCAGTGCTACCCTAATATTCTCTCAGTTCATCACAATTGCGGTGTCTCCTAACCAGCCTTGGGACCCCAGTTGGCCAAAAGGTTATCTTAAGAGTAGGTGAGGTGGCGATGACGGGACTGGCTTCCTCTCTCACATCAAAACATAACAGCAGACGAGTGACAGATGGATAGAGAGAGAGCATGATTAAACCTTGTTTTTTTATTCTAACATGGTCAGTCACTCTACTACATCTCTGTATGTATTTTAATGTAAATCATATCTTTAATAATACTTCCTGTTGACCCGACCAAGTGACATCTCACCTATGATCATGCTGTGACCTCTGTGTCAGTGTCACACCCTGACAATAGTTTGCTTTGTATGTTTCTATGTTTTGTTTAGTCAGGGTGTGATATGGGTGGGCATTCTATGTTACATGTTACATGTCTAGTTTGTCTAGTTCTATGTTTGGCCTGATATGGTTCTCAATCAGAGGCAGGTGTTAGTCATTGTCTCTGATTGGGAACCATATTGAGGTAGCCTGTTTGGTGTTGGGTTTTGTGGGTGATTGTCCTTATGTCCTTGTTCTGTCTGTGTTACTTAGTACCAGTATTAGGCTGTTTCAGTTTTCGTGTTATGTTTATTGTTTTTGTATTTGATTCGTGTTTACTTTGTTCGATCATGGATCGCAATAGCTACGCCGCATTTTGGTCTGACCCTCCTTTGCCTACAGAAAACCGTGACAGTCAGCCAGTTCAGATGCGAGAGGGGTACACCAAAACAGGTGATATAACCTAGAGGATTTAGGGAGAAGGGGGAGAGGGATGAAGTGAAGAAGAGAGACTGTTGTTGTTGTGTGTGTGGTCTCACCTGGTGTCCACACTAAGTGGCTACAGAGTACTTTATGCTGAAAAACAGACACATGAGGACAAACAATAGAAGATAGCCTATATTTAAATGTTTTATGTGTCTCACCACTTGATTATTGCAAGGCTAACCCCCAGGGAAATCATGACTTGGCAGCAACAGATAATCCAGTGAAAATAGCTGTGTTTATGTGGTGTAAATCTGAAAATTAGCAGCTGACATCTTAAGGTTTTTTAAATTAATGCATGTGAGACAGGTTCCATGTACAACAAGACAGGCAGAGCTGGAGAAAAAGAACAACAGTTTAATTACCTCTGGTTATGGACACTTTTGCCAGCAATAAAGCTTCCATGGACTGTTCCTCGGACAGCGAACATCTGGCAATATCTACATTTTTGACCCCGTGATCAGCTCGCTCTCTGAAAGTAAATAAAACAGCTTATTTTTTATAGATATGAAATCAATAACTGAGATAGGACCTTTCAATCTAAACGCAGCAGATGGAATTTTTAGGAAAAGTCCATACAGCCCAGTGCTGCTTACCTGAGATGCCATCTTCTTAGGTGTCCGCTTTGACTTCCAATGTGTTGGAAAAAAGTAGCTTTCAGAACAATTTTTTTTAATTCCTAACTTGCTCTTCACAAAAAGACACAAATGTACCTCCATATCATGTAACAAGTTGCCTGTGAATAACCACACCCTCATACAAACGTGCTACTGTATGCAGAATTCTTGATGCACAACCGAAGATGCTGCCATATTCTGCCAGCACGCCCACAAGCGAGCCACTCAGGAGCAGAATTATGATGCGTGGAAGAGGGAAAAGAATGAGATGGGAACAACAATTTGTTGCAAGTTGGGGAGGGGGGTCTAATAGCTGAACAATAGACTATTCAACCTTTACTAAAGAATAGTCTAATAGCCGTGCTAGGTGTGAAAAAACCTCTCCTATGACAGACCAGATTTGCCCTAACGACCAAGGGGTAGCTTGATACTCAATGTAATTAAGTAATGACTTTTCAAATAAGTTACCTTACACGTTATGTTGGCTGACAATTTGTTAGCTACACTGTCCTTACGAACCACATAGCATATCATTACAGCAGTATGTACCAGTATGTTAGCTAGCTACCTAACGTTAGTAGTTATACCTCAAAATTGCCAGCCTATTAACTATAGGCTATCTAACTACCCAACATTTATTGACTTGATTATTCTCGTCATTCTTAGCTTAGCTAAATGGTATAGTCATTGTGCTTTCTCAATAGACATTCGGGTGCTTTCGTAAATTCGCTAGACTGGACAAACGAGTCGAAATTGACCTATGGCAGAAAAACGGCTGAAGAACGTTGGCTAAACTGGAACACTAGTGCGAGCCCATAGAATATTAATGGAATCAAATATTCGCAGCGCCTGTTTTGACTGGAGTGATGCTTAGAATTCCATTAAAAATGTATCCCTTTTTATTTTTACTACTACCACCATCTGTTCGTCGGACAAAACTGGAAACAAACAACATGTTTAGAAGGTAAACATCCGCACCTCGATGGTGTCAACTGTGCTTATGTCTGCGTAATGAAAAAGTAAGGAAGAAATAAAAACTTCAGACTATTTCTGGTCGATGACAGCGATCGATGACAAATGAGCTCGCTGCCCAGACTTTCATATTTACAAAGAGCAGATTATCCTGCCTGTGTAACAGTTTTGCTTCCTTCCCTCTCCTTGCCCCTACCTGGGCTCAAACCTGCCCCTACCTGGGCTCATGCCTCTCCATAGGAAAACAATGGGGGGAGTTGTTATGGGATTTATATGAATAACGACTAAATGATGTATACATTTAACGTGGAACTATAACTAAACCGAATACTACCCTGTCAGTGTATGAATGCATGAATCTTATTATAATCATAACCCTGAATATAATGTGTGTAGTTTTAGTTCTGAATTAGATCAAGGACTTTCTGTTCCTTGTTAGAAACTAATGGAGCTATCGTCAGACCGGCTGGAATACTGTGTTCCTTACAGGACATTCTGTCCCCACCCAGGGATGGGAGAGACCTTGGGCTTGAAGTAGATTGTTTAACAGGTGGCAGACAATGTGAGAAGGCTTGTGAACTATATTGCCATTGTATCTGAGAGGAGGAGGGACATTTATGATGAAATGTGAGGTATATAAACCAATGTACATGGTATTATGACCAGAGCTCTCGAGAATAAACGCTATTGGTTAATGTTAATGACTGGTCTCTGTCTATTTTATGTAAATAAGAACCTTACATATTATTTTAAATGGACAGAGTGTTTTAAATGAATTGGTTAATGAACACATAGGAACTAAATTCCACTAATAATTGGTCCTTCGAGCCGGATCTCAAAATCTGCCTCTGTTGTCCTGAGGAACTGCTGAAAATCGTGCACGGGCTGATCCATTGTTCAATGATAGGAGCTTGAGTATTCCAAACAGATTCACACGGGGGTTTTACCTTGTTGTTTAACCAAAATCGATAGGAAAACAGGTCCGAAATGACCTGGGATAAGGTGCGCTACCATAAATAAAACTAACCTTAATAACAGAGGCATGTATAGCACAGGATTAAGGATGGATATAGTAGGTGTTGTTAGATAGAATGGTCATTTTGTACAAATAGGACAGCCATCAATTCAAAAGACATACCTAAATAAAGTCCTTACCTAAGTAGTCTACCTGTATATGGGAAGTAGTCTGACCATGAAAAGTAGAGGTAGATATATTACAATAGCTGAGGATATAAACTAGGCTTGGTGAGAAAGGAAGGTAATTCTATGCGAACAGGATAACTTAACCTATTCAATACTGAAAGAAAATATCCAAAAAGGAGGAGAGGGAAACCTAATATAGAGGACTGAGATACGAGATATTAACGTATATGGGTGAGATCTAATGTCCAATCAAAAAAACTCTGTAGATAAAGTTTCCAGAAAGGAGAAACATATAGAAATCCATAAACATAGATTGTAAGCATTAAAGAGACATAAACATAGTCAGGCAGGAAAGCAACTATAGTAACTAGGTAACGGTAAATAGCACATACATAGATCATAGAAATATACACACATAGATAGTGATAAATACCATAGCGACAAGTGACGGCAAGGATTTATCAAACATGGGTAGTAAATCCTCAAAGGAGGTCCCGGAATTAACGGGAGACGAGCGCTATATGGAGCATAACAGCAACATTGATTTCGGTCCAAAATGGAGAAAGAAGTATGCATTTGATGGGCGTCTGGATGTAGAAAAGCTAGAATTGCTTATAAAACAGATACATAAGGAATGTGGAAAGGATGTGAAGAAGCTGAATAAACAAGGGTTGAACACAGCTAGAGTCTGGCTTTCGGAAGCCAGGAAAAGCGTAGAAGGGGATAGGAAAAAGTAAGACACAGAGAGCCAAGAAACGCTACCCTCCGCTCCCGCAGCCGAAAACGTTAGCCAATTGGGTGGGGGTGGGAGTAAAAAACTATATCCTAGTAGACCAAGCATACAGGGGTAATCCCGGTGATGAGGTGGTGGTGGCTCAGAGAAGAGTGCAATTGCCACTCTGGGCTGAGCCTCCCCCTGCTTATGATCTGGGAGCGGATGGTGTGGGGCCAGAGAGACAGGAAGACATGGAGAGGGAGCAGGAACTGATTAGGGCAGCATTGAGGAAGGTGGAGTTGGAAAGGGCATGGGCAGAGACTGAAGGAGAAAAGGGGGAGAGACCAGGCTTTATCCCTCAGAAGGCTGAAGTCACATAATCAGAGTCCAGGGAGAAGGGGGGTAGAGTCAGAGTGGCTAGAGACCGAGGAAGTTGAAGAGGTCAGTCAATATCCCCTAATTGCCTTACCGAACCCACGGGCTGGAGAAGGGGGACAGGATTTAGCAACCTTATTGAGGAAGTGGGTAGCGGTAGAGAAAGGGAAAGGGAAAAAGTAAAAAAAAAGTGGATAGAGACAGTCAAAAGAAAGGGGGAGATAGATGCTTTAATGATCACAAACCGGGTCATTTTGCTAGAGATTGTGAGGCACCGTGTAAACACTGCACTAAAGTAGGCCATAACCACGAGACAGTAAAAAGGGGCGAAAAGGTTGAGTTGGCGCATTTGACAGTAACTATTGGGATAATTGTAGACAAACATAAAGGAGGCCCTAAGGGGAAGGGACCTAAGAGAGAAGGAAAAAAATGGACAGGATCAGACGATAGAAAATGTTTCAATTGCAATGAGACTGGACATATCGCCCAGGAGTGTAATGCTCACTGCAAACATTGTGACCGAGTGGGACACAACTACCAAGATTGTAATTCAACTAAGGGGAAGGTCAGGCGCAACAAACGGGAGAAAAAGAGAGAGTCAGAGACAATGAGAGCGAGATTAATGAGAGATTAATGAGAATTCTCGCTGGGGAAAAGCTTGGACCTTTAAATTAGGGCTATTTTCTGGAATTTGTCTCAGTGTCGGAGCTTGCGACTACAGACAATTATAATAATATGGTTGTTGGCGGGGAGGCTCCATCATTCCAATAGTGATGCTGGTTCAGTGGTTATATATCTGCCTTCCAAGCTTGAGACCTGAGTTTGGTTCCCGATAAGTGCTCTGACTAAAATCTGAGTCTTTGATTGTAATTAAACTATTTGTATGTTTTGCCTGGAAAGATACGGTCGCTTGTGTTTGCATAAGATATAAACTGAAAGTTTTAATAGCTTGTTTGATTCAAATTGATAGAAGGGATAAATATAACTATAAATATAACTTTCTTAATTTATTGTTTAGGTTAAATCAAGAGACTAATTCATTCAAAATAATAGCGAAGCGAATTTCGATGCAAGATGGTGTCTGTTGCCTAAATGATCTGCTGGAATAAAGTTTTGGGAATGGAGTCTGTGACGTAGAAGTCCGTCACTGGTCGCGGGCAGAATTTGGTACTTTAATAACGCACGCACACACACATTCATCACTGCTCCCTGCTCCGTTATAAGATAAGTTAACAATGTGGGTCGACACACAAATTAACTTCTGTCTTAGTAAATACATTTCACACTTGTCAGTGTTCATATTTAACATAAGCAATATTTATTATACTTATCTATGTTGTGGATAAGCGTGTTTGTTTGTTTGTTTGTTCTGTTCCTCTCTCTCTATCTCTGTAGCTTTCGGGTATGCTGGATAAGGACCTGACCTAAGGGAATTGGGCTGACTTTGTAGTGCCTGTCCCGAATGGTTCTTTCATGTAAATGGGCTTATTGAAAGACACTGTCAGTAGTGATGTAATTTTGTAAATGTTATGTTGTGATATTGTTTCATAAACATGTTGCAATGTATATACTTTAGTATGTTTGTTTAGTTAAATGGAAAATGTAGGTTTGTATAGGTAATTGCTTAATTAATTAATTGTTCTGAGGGGAGGGGCTAGCCCTACAAGAGGAGCCTCTCTTTCAGTTCATGGAGAGGCATTTCGGATTGAGCTGGGAATGGGGAAGCATTGTTTTTAGCTGTCCCATAAGGTATACGTTTGATGGCAGTACTGTTGTTTTTGTTCCGGAATCACTTTGTAAATTAACACCCTTGCACAGAAGAACTTTTGCGGCTCCGCCATCTTTTTTATTTTGATAGAGGTTAGGTTTTCCAGTATAGCCTTCTGGCCTACTCTACGTGACAGTCGTATTTAAAATGCTGAATCATAGAAGAGACAGTTACCTAAATCTAATGAATTCTAAATAATAATGAAGAGACAATTACGATAGTTGTGCCATTCAAAATGTTTTTATTCTTATGGATTGACTGACATATGTTATGAATTTAATGAAGTACATGGTACTTTTCAATTTTGGAGTAGAGAAAGTTGGAACATTTGATTTTACTTTTAAGATGTAATTATGATATAAAGCAGAACTCAATCCGAGTAGGGGGTATATCTATGCCTAGAGGTAGGTTGAATTGCTGTGTGATAACGTAAAACTGCGTCATTACATTGAATAAAATAACCTTACTCAAATTGATTTGACAGTTGTTCAGGTACAGACTCCCACTCTTTTCTGTACTTCTAGCAGTACAATTTTGATTGAGAGATGTTGATTGATGTAAGTTCTATTCAAGATCCAACATTTGTGATTAAGTGGGTTTGGCTTGACGAAACCGTACTACTGCTAGTGCGGTCAGCCAACAATGATTTGCAATTCGCTGAAGTTGCTGCGGCCTGGGCATGGGCTGAGCACCTGCTGCTGACATCAATCACAAGGCACTTTTGCAGCTAGGCAATGATGTTGTAACACAGAAAATTGTTTGTCATTTAGAGGGAAAATGTGTGCATTATAGCTTTGAGTCACTATTCAAAAGTTGCTAAAAGGTCCAAATGCATTTTTTTAAAGTAGCTAAACTTGTCAGGGTAATCTGAAAATATGCTAAAACTGGCAACACAATTGCTAGGTGGTCTTCACTGGTTGGTGGTGTTCACTGGGCTATTTTGGGCTATAAGAGACGGAGGTCTGAATAGTTGAATCGTAAAAGTTTTGTGATAGTTCTTTATTGATTTTTTTGGTTTGATTGTCTAGGTAACACCAGTGAAATTTAACAGGAAGTTAAGGTATACTAACATTATAATCTGTTTCCATTATGTGGAACCATGACAGGTCCGCAAAGTGGATTGCAGGTCGAGTTTATTTTATTTTAAAGGGACAGTGCACGTTTATCACATTTGTGTGTGTCTAATGGCAGTGTATTCCTATCAAGCATTTTGGAGAGACTGAATGAGTTTTAGATATAACCATTGAGGAAATGTATAACTAATAATTTGAGGGAGTACAATAGAATTATCATAATTATTAGGTTTTGTTTGTAGTAAACGTTTGGGTTTGAGGTGATTTCCATGTTTCCCAGAGACAAGATATCATAAAGGGGTACACTCACATATGGAATATTAAGAGTTTTATTTTCTGAGTTTTAATTAAACACGTGAATTCTTTAGATAAATGGTTATTTAATTAGTCTAATATAGTATGGAAAAAGACAAAAGGGTGGTATGACCTTTGATCTCTATCATGGCTTTCCGTTGTGGTCTGATCAGCCTCGTGGAAGGGCCATTTGGAAAATGAATTTAAGGTAATTTGTGATACTGATTTTAAGGTAAATTGAGTAATTGATAATTAGGAACGAGTTTAGTTCTTTGACATAGTTGTAATTGGAACCAATGAGAAAAGAGAAATGGCATAGCCTTGGATTAATGGTCGATTTATGTCAAGTATTTAGAACCTAATCCAGGCCAACAGGAAAGGAATATATGACATCTGTGGGGATTCAGGATTATTGATAGGATCGAGAACCTTAATCAACCTATGTATTTGCTTTAGAGATTTCCAACATAAACATGTTTAAAAAAAAAAATCCATGAGTTCAGATAAAGCCAAACAGTGAGACACTTCGTTAATATTTGGAAACAACATGTAGTTGTTACGGACTGCTATGAGAAAGAGCTACAGACAGATAGGGGAAAGGGCAGACAGAGGAGCCCTCCCCGCACTGCTGAGACCTTGAAGGTTTGAGAGCAGAGAGGGGAAGGTTTAGAAGGGGGGGCCAGGAAATTAGCAAGATAGGAGTGACAGAATTGGTGGATAACAGTTACTGAGTGGAGTCCAAAGGGGAATGAATGCTTAGTTGGTTTCAGGAACTAAGGTGAACCTCTTGAGGATAGGGAGACGCTAACGTCTCAACTGGCAAATTGCCAGGGGAAATGCAGAGCGCCAGATTCAAATAAAATGCTATATGCTATATTCAAACTTTCATTAAATCCCACATGTGAGATACTCAATTAAAGCTACACTCGTTGTGAATCCAGCCAACATGTCAGATTTTAAAAATGTTTTTTGGCGAAAGCATAAGAAGCTATTATCTGATAGCATGCACCCATCTGCACCAGTAGATAACAAAAGAGCTAGCGTAGCAGGCGCTACACAAAACGCTGAAATAAAATATGCATTACCTGTCATGAGCTTCTTTTGTTGGCACTCCAATATGTCCCATAAACATCACAATTTGTCCTTTTGTACGATTAATTCCGTCCATATATATACCGGAAAGCGCGTTTGATCCATAAAAAAAACAATTTAGAAAAATGCAACGTCACCACAGGGTGGCCTAGTGGTTAGAGCATTGGATTAGTAACTGGAAGGTTGCAAGTTCAAATCCCCGAGTTGACAAGGTACAAATCTGTTGTTCTGCCCCTGAACAGGCAGTTAACCCACTGTTCCTAGGCCGTCATTGAAAATAAGAATTTGTTCTTATTAACTGACTTGCCTAGTTAAATAAAAGTAAAATAAAATATTTCAAAAGTTGCCTATAAACTTTGCCAAAATATTTCAAACTACTTTTGTAATACAACGTTAGGTATTTTTAAACGTTATTAATCTATCAAATTGTAGACTGGGCAATCTGTATTCAATACAATGCAGAAAAAAAGCTCTGCTCTTCACATCTTGCGCAACTCACAAAAGTGTCCCCCATTCCGAGTTGGCCTACTTCCTGATAAAACAAAGGAATAATCTCAGCCATATTCCAAAGACTGGCGACATCGTGTGGAAGCGGTAGGAACTGAAAATAGATTGCTATTAAATATTCAATGGCAAAGACAATTTAGGGAAGAGAGATGGGGGAAAAAATATATATTCTGAACAGTTAGTCCTCGAGGTTATGCCTGGTTCATAAATTCTGTTATACTCATGATTCAAACCGTTTTAGAAACTTCTGAGTGTTTTTTTTATCCAAATCTATGAATCACATGCATATCTTATATTCTTGGCATGAGTAGCAGGAAGTTGAAATTGGGCACGCTATTTATCCAAAAGTGAAGATTCTGCCCCCTAGCTTTATTAAGAGGTTAAACACGGAAACATTGCCCAGAAATTATTCTGCACAATCCGGCTGAAATAGTAGCATTGACTAGTGCCTGTGAAATAGGAAAGGAGAGAAACATTACTGTTTAAATAGACAAGCACATATACATCTAAGACCATACAAAGCAGCACAGATAACTCTTAAAATTAGATGATACACTTGACAGAGAATTGATACAGGATAGACATGAACAGACTCCCAAGGGAGAATTGGACATGTGGAGAATGAACGGGGAGCTCCTACATGATAATGTCAGACATAAGGATAATTTACTAATCTTACCTAAGTCATAGTTTAGAGATGCGGCTAGGTTGTTAACTGGGCAGAGCCAGGTATCAAAGGGGGATGGGTAGTTGTGGCCTCGGATAGGACGGGGCCTCGGATAGGACACTATTCTCGCTACCAAGCAGGCATAGAAGTTGAAGTAGGCATAGAAGTTGAAGATATAATCAGATAGAACAAATGAGAAACTGTTTGTTAACCAAACCTGTATGTCCAAGATTTTATGCACTACAGGTGAACTACAGGAGAAGGTGATTCACTCAATCCAGTCCCCGAGGAGAATAGATGGGAAGCAGCCCCATTGGGATGGGCCATACCAAGTACTCCTGGTGACAGCCTTTCGAGCTGAGAATAGCTGAAAGAGTTACCTGGGTTCATATCACTCACGGCAAAAGGGTAACACACACTGACACTATCGAACAATCACAGTGTTAGAGAGGAGAACCGAAACCAACAGGGTTCGGGGGTCATCTCTCTAACGAAGATTCCCTGACCCAGTCTTTTCCCCACTGTGAGCATTCATAGAAGTGAAAGTGTGGGCTGGCCTCTGGCTGATGATATGTTCTCTGGGAGTGGGTGGATATTTACAGGAGTGCTGATTGGTCTGAGCTGTCTTATTGTAGGAGCAATATTCCTAGATACACCAGGACCCATCCGAGAATTCAGAAGGTGGTAACTTGATCCATAGTTAGATAGTTGATCCTTGGTATTAACCAAGCATAAGAGATCACTTGATCTGGATAAACAGAGTGTAGTGAAGGTAAAGGTAAAGGTTGCCACTCTAGTGCAATTCCGGTTAGAAGAAGTTAGGGCAGATGATAGCTCTATAGTCAGCCAGAATACAAGCAGAGCCCCTGACAAAGCAAATAACTGACCGTGGAGTCGTCCAGAGCCAAGGGCCGGTAAGGATAGTGCAGACGAAAGATCTTAAGGAAGCGATTGAGGTGGAAACGGGTTATGGGGATTCTAACCTGTGGTTAGAATGGATTCAGTATAAAGCCAGATCAGTAGCGAAAGAAGAATGTTATGTCTGCCCCACAGCAAAACCTCAGTTGACAACCATTCCCTTTCCATTTGATGGAATTGATGCACCCAGAGGTTGTTTAACAGGTGGCAGACAATGTGAGAAGGAGGAGGGACATTTATGATGAAATGTGAGGTATGTAAACAAATGTACATGGTATAATGACCAATGATCTCGAGAATAAATGCTATTAGTTAATGTTAATGACTGGTCTCTGTCTATGTAAATAAGAACCTTACAAATTCTTATAAACGGACAGAGTGTTTTAATTGTATTGGTTAATGAACACATAGGAACTAAATTCCTCTAACTGGAGCTCAGTGTTCCAAGGGCAAAAAGTATTTTGGGGCTAGCATTTGATGACAACCGAGCTAGCTGCTCAGGCTTACATAATTAGAAAGAGGAGATTTTCATGATTAAAATGGCGTCCGACTTGAAAAAAATCTAAATATATACATTGCGAGATATTTGGAGAAATAGACAGATATGCCTATATTTTCCCCAAAGGAAACAATCGGAAGACCACAGAGTTCCAATATTATTTTTGTTGTTTACATTTTAACTATAAAACAACGTGAGCAGGTCTTATTACCGACAATAGTGAAGCAGGCATTGTGTCGTTGAACAATAAGCTGGGAATAGAATGTTCGGAAGGAAAGTTGGTGCCACGTTGCTCAATAGAAAAAAATGCACTAAAGTAAGGCCTGTTTTTTCACAATTACTTCAAAACGACGACAAGCAGCTGGGAAATATGGACATATTATGAAACTGGGCTCCACAGCGGATGCAATGAACTAGTTTTTATCAGAAAAGAATGTTAACTTCTTGCGACTCCAAATCCTTATCCGGGAGCGTAATAATAGCCTCAAGCACATTATCATAACGCAACGTTTCCTATTCATGAAAATCGCAAATGAAATGAAATAAATACAGTGACTTGCAAAAGTATTCGGGCCCCTTGAACTTTGCGACCTTTTGCCACATTTCAGGCTTCAAACATAAAGATATAAAACTGTATATTTTTGGGAAGAATCAACAACAAGTGGGACACAATCATGAAGTGGAACGACATTTATTGGATATTTCAAACTTTTTTAACAAATCAAAAACTGAAAAATTGGGCGTGCAAAATTATTCCGCCCCTTTACTTTCAGTGCAGCAAACTCTCTCCAGAAGTTCAGTGAGGATCTCTGAATGATCCAATGTTGACCTTAATGACTAATGATGATAAATACAATCCACCTGTGTGTAATCAAGTCTCCGTATAAATGTACCTGCACTGTGATAGTCTCAGAGGTCCGTTAAAAGTGCAGAGAGCATCATGAAGAACAAGGAACACACCAGGCAGGTCCGAGATACTGTTGTGAAGAAGTATAAAGCCGGATTTGGATACAAAAATATTTCCCAAGCTTTAAACATCCCAAGGAGCACTGTGCAAGCGATAATATTGAAATGGAAGGAGTATCAGACCACTGCAAATCTACCAAGACCTGGCCGTCCCTCTAAACTTTCAGCTCATACAAGGAGAAGACTGATCAGAGATGCAGCCAAGAGGCCCATGATCACTCTGGATGAACTGCAGAGATCTACAGCTGAGGTGGGAGACTCTGTCCATAGGACAACAATCAATCATATATTGCACAAATCTGGCCTTTATGGAAGAGTGGCAAGAAGAAAGCCATTTCTTAAAGATATCCATAAAAAGTGTTGTTTAAAGTTTGCCACAAGCCACCTGGGAGACACACCAAACATGTGGAAGAAGGTGCTCTGGTCAGATGAAACCAAAATTGAACTTTTTGGCAACAATGCAAAACGTTATGTTTGGCGTAAAAGCAACACAGCTCATCACCCTGACCACACCATCCCCACTGTCAAACATGGTGGTGGCAGCATCATGGTTTGGGCCTGCTTTTCTTCAGCAGGGACAGGGAAGATGGTTAAAATAGAAGGGAAGATGGATGGAGCCAAATACAGGACCATTCTGGAAGAAAACCTGATGGAGTCTGCAAAAGACCTGAGACTGGGACGGAGATTTATCTTCCAACAAGACAATGATCCAAAACATAAAGCAAAATCTACAATGGAATGGTTCAAAAATAAACATATCCAGGTGTTAGAATGGCCAAGTCAAAGTCCAGACCTGAATCCAATCGAGAATCTGTGGAAAGAACTGAAAACTGCTGTTCACAAATGCTCTCCATCCAACCTCACTGAGCTCGAGCTGTTTTGCAAGGAGGAATGAGAAAAAATTTCAGTCTCTCGATATGCAAAACTGATAGAGACATACCCCAAGCGACTTACAGCTGTAATCGCAGCAAAAGGTGGCGCTACAAAGTATTAACTTAAGGGGGCGGAATAATTTTGCACGCCCAATTTTTCAGTTTTTGATTTGTTAAAAAGGTTTGAAATATCCAATAAATGTCGTTCCACTTCATGATTGTGTCCCACTTGTCGTTGATTCTTCACAAAAAAATACAGTTTAATATCTTTATGTTTGAAGCCTGAAATGTGGCAAAAGGTCGCAAAGATCAAGGGGGCCAAATACTTTCGCAAGGCACTGTATATTGAAACACAAGCTTAGCCTTTTGTTAACAACACTGTCATCTCAGATTTTCAAAATATGCTTTTCAACCAAGCATTTGTGTAAGAGTATTGATAGCCTAGTATAGCATTAAGCCTAGCATTCAGCAGGCAACATTTTCACAAAAACAAGAAAAGCATACAAATAAAATCATTTACCTTTGAAGAACTTCGGATGTTTTCAATGACGAGACTCTTAGTTAGATAGCAAATGTTCATTTTTTCCAAAAATATTATTTGTTGAAGAGAAATAGCTCCGTTTTGTTCATCAAATTAGCTCCATAATATCTACAGAAACATGGCAAACGTTGTTTAGAATCAATCCTCAAGGTGTTTTGCACAATTCTATTCGATGAAAAATCATTCGTGGGAGTCGGTGTCTCATCAGAGGCAAACAGAAAAATACAGCAGCTGGAGATTACGCAATAATTGCGACGGAGGACACCAAGCGACCACCTGGTAGATGTAGTCTCTTATGGTCAATCTTCCAATGATATGCCTACAAATACGTCACAATGCTGGAGACACCTTGGGGAAAACGTGGAAAACGTAAGCTGACTCCTAGCTCCTCCACAGCCATATAAGGAGTCATTGCCATGAGGCGGTTTCAAAAATGCGGCACTTCCTGATTGGATTTTTATCTGGGTTTTTTCTGTAACATCAGTTCTGTGGCACTCACAGACAATATCTTTGCAGTTTTGGAAACGTCAGAGTATTTTCTTTCCAAAGCTGTCAATTATATGCATAGTCGAGCATCTTTTCGTGACAAAATATCTTGTTTAAAACGGGAACGTTTTTCATCCAAAAATGAAAATAGCACCCCCTAGTTATAAAAGGTTAAAAATGTCATGTGTCCAGCATACTATCTACACGGATTTCAGAGCACTCTCGTCTGAGTGTACCAGAGCGCAGAGTACCAGAACACAGTAGCCTAATAAACAAATAACCACATTTTGTTAATAAAATAAAGATTAAAAAATACTCTTTCAAAATACAGATGTTCATTTAGTTATGGATCCATAACGAATTACTATGGGAATAAATATCACTGATTTACAAAAATATTGGAACAAAGTTGTCTAATGAAGGCAAACCATTTATAATCCTCCAATCCTGTAGCCTACTCCCAACAATGTCACGACTTCTGCCGAAGTCGTTGCCTCTCCTTGTTCGGGCGGTGCTCGGCGTTCGACATCAACGGTCTTCTAGCCATCATTGATCCATTTTTCGTTTTCCATTGGTTTTGTCTTGTCTTCCCACACACCTGTTTTCAATCCCATTCATTACCTGTTGTGTATTTAACCCTCTGTTTCCCCTCATGTCTTTGTCAGAGATTGTTTAATTGTCAGGGTAGTTTTATGTTGTATAGTTGCGCGTCGGGTCCTCGTACCCATGTTTGTTTATGTATGTACCTTTTAGTGTTATGGAGCATGTACAGTGGACTTTATTAAAAGACTCCATTTTACACTCCATTTGACTCTCCTGCGCCTGACTTCCCTGCCACCTAAAGGAAACCCTTAGGGTTTTGTTTTTCTCTGAATGGAAACAGCATCATTTTTATCTAATTAATTAAGCCAATTTTCTTAAAATCAATCCCATATACTATGTTATTACAAAAAAGGTTTTAAATTCTTTGGTAATGCCAATACGGAATACTGTCAAATGCTTCTCAAAGATGCCCGCTGGTGGTCAAACTAGCAATAACTTGCAGTAACAGAAGAAATGGCTGAGAATTAAATGACGTGCCACAGAATTCTGCAGCAGCACGCTATTTTTTCTGTTAGGAAAATATGGCGCTGTAGAACGTGACCGGTCGGGAGTAAACCTAAGTGACTGCGAGTGAAGAGCAAAAAATAATCCTAACATTTCCACAACCTAATTGTATGCTGACCAATACCCAAAAGGAGATTCAGTGAAAATAAAAATCTGTTTGATTTATAAAGACCAGTCCATATTCTTGTCTCAAAGCAGTGTGAAACTGAGCTGAAATAGTTGACCATGTGGATAGGCTATTGCTTCAAACCTATTGTAACAATTGGATGACTTTGGGTGTTTCAATAAGCAACAATTTGTTGCCTTCGTGAGCCTACCTAATTCATATATATCTGTCATTCAGTGATATTTATTCCCATAGTAATTAGTTATGGATCCATCGAGATGTGGTTAGAAAACAATGCATTTGGTGGGCTATGTAAAGAGACGGGAGATGTGACATGCTTCGCAAACAGCCATAAATACATTTAAAGTCCCTAAACTCTGCAAGAGTCTATTGTCCTGCTGATAGCCCATCAAGGGTGGAAGACTTCTTTTGTATTCTTAAAAGAACTCCAGCACAGAGAAGTGTTTCTATTCCAATAAAAATAAGCCTTGAATAATTAAACAATAAATAAACTGCAACCTGTCAGCTAAAGTAATTGAAATCAGGAATTAATTCAAAATATGTGA
The DNA here is from genome assembly GCF_036934945.1 of Oncorhynchus masou masou. NCBI lineage: Eukaryota > Metazoa > Chordata > Actinopteri > Salmoniformes > Salmonidae > Oncorhynchus > Oncorhynchus masou. The sequence goes on along the minus strand of NC_088214.1, from coordinate 39,937,382 downwards.
AAACATTTTTTACTTTTATTAAATCTGTATTATGGCTTCGCCATCAAACAAAAACACTGCATCTACAGTGGTAGAAATATACTATTGAATTCGATATTTCCAAATGCACATGTTTATTAGGCTACTGTGCAGTGTCTTTAGATACAATGCTCCTCCTACCCTCCTTGATCTCTTTCTTGGCAAGAGTCTTTTGTCCAGCTAATAGCCCATCATGGGTGGATGGCTTATTTTGTATTACAATGAATGTATTAATTAGCATTTACCATTCTCATTCTCAGAGTGGAAACATTGTTTGCAGAGTTCACAACCTGCTAAACTTTTGAAAAACAAGTGTTTGAAAGTATGTTTTCAAAATGCCTCCAACTCATTAACTCTAATCAAATCACATTTTATTGGTCACATACCCATGTTTAGCAGATGTAGTGAAATGCTTGTGCTTCTAATATCTAACACTTCCACAACAAATACCTAATACCCACAAATCTAAGTAAGGAATGGAATAAGAATATATAAATATATGGATGAGCAATGTCATAGTGGCATAGGCTAAGATGCAACAGATAGTATAGAATACAGTATATCCATATCAGATGAGTAATGCAAGATATGTAAATATTATTCAAGTGATATTATTAAAGTGACTAGTGTTCCATTTATTGTGGCCAATGATTTCAAGTCTGTATGTAGGCAGCAGCCTCTCTGTGATAGTGATGGCTGTTTAACAGTCTGATGGCTGTGAGATAGAAGCTGCTTTTCAGTCTCTCGTTCCCAGCTTTTATGCACCTATACTGACCTCGCCTTCTGGATGGTAGCGTGGTGAACAGGCAGTGGCTCGGTGGTTGTTGTCCTTGATGATCTTTTTGGCCTTCCTGTGACATCGGGTGATGTAGGTGTCCTGGAGGGCAGGTAGCTTGCCCCGCTTATGTGATGTGCAGACCGCACCACCCTCTGGAGAGCCCTGAGGTTGTGGGCAGTGCAGTTGCTGTACCAGGCAGTGATACAGCCAAACAGGATGCTCTTAATTGTGCATCTGTTCATTTTTGTGAGGGTTTTAGATGACAAGCCAAATTTCTTCAGCCTCCTGAGGTTGAAGAGGCGCTGTTACTTCTTCTTCAGCACATTGTCTGTGTGGGTGGACAAGATCAGTTTGTCAGTGATATATACGCAGAGGAACTTAACTTTTCAACCTTCTCAACTGCTGTCCCGTCTATGTGGATAGGGGGGTGCTCCCTCCGCTGTTTCCTGAAGACCATGATCATCTCCTTTGTTTTGTTGACGTTGAGTGAGAGGTTATTTTCCTGGCACCACACTCTGAGAGCCCTCACCTCCTCCCTGTTGGCTGTCTCGTCATTGTTGGTAATTAAGCCTGTTTTGTCATCTGCAAACGTGATGATTGTCTTTAACCTTTTTGGGATAGTGGGCAGCATTTTCACTTTTGGATGAATAGCATGCCCAGAGTGAACTGCCTCCTACTCTGTCACAGATGCTAATATATGCGTTATTATTAGTAGTATTGGATAGAAAACACTCCGAAGTTTCTAAAAATGTTTAAATGATGACTGTGAGTATATCAGAACTAATGTGGCAGGCGAAAACCTGAGCAAAATCCAATCAGGAAGTGGGATATCTGAGGTTTGTAGTTTTTCAAAGCTTGGCCTACCGAGTACACATTGAGATATGGATGAGGTTGCACTTCCTAGGGCTTCCACTAGATGTCAACCGTCTTTAGAAACTGGTTTGAGGATTCTACTATAAAGGAGGGGCTCATGAGACCTCTTCGAGTCAGTGGTCTGGCAGAGAGCCTTGGTCTCATGACGAGCGCTCCCGACAGAGTTACTTCTCGGACCAGTGCTTTTCTGAAGACAAAGGAATTCTCTGATTGGAACGTTATTGATGTTTTATGTTAAAAACATAGTTTGACATGTTTCTAAAGGACTGTAACGGAACTTTTTGAGTTTTTGTCTGGACGAAATGCTTGCGCCTCATGAAGATGGATTACAGGGCTGAACACGCTAACAACAAGTGACTATTTGAACATAAATGATGGAACTTTATGGAACAAATCAGTCATTTATTGTTGAACTGGAATTCCTGGGAGTGCCTTCTGATGAAGATCATCAAAGGTAAGTGAATATTTATGGTATTGTTTCTAACTTTCTTGATTCCAAAATGGCAGATATTCCTCTGGCTGTTATGGGTTCTGAGTGCCGTTCTCAGATTATGCTTTTTCCGCAAAGTTTTTTTGAAATCTGACACAGTGGTTGCATTAACAAGATGTTTAATTTTCATTTGCCGTATTGGACTTGTTAATCTGTGAAAGGTACATATTTCAAAAAAATATTTTTGAATTTCGCCCTTTCAGCGGAATGTTGTGGGTTCCTGCGCTAGAAGTGTTAATGCTTTTTCTGCTTGCATCAGTCATGGACAGAAACCTCTGAGACAGTATTCATGATGAACACTCGGAGGTTCACTGGTAAGCCACATTTGCATCGGGATCCATCCCAGTTTTTATTCTGTGTCCATTCGTGGTTTCTCTCTTCGGTTACACATCCTTGGAATGTTCTGGTGTTCGTTCTGGTGTCAGAAGAGGAATGGAAATGTCAGGGTGAACTGACAAACCCGCCATGTTTGTTGCCTCTGCCTGTCGGAGGTGGCGTTTCAGAGCTCAGAGGTGTCCCTGGCATGGATTGCGACTCCATCTCGTTCCTAGCCCTCTTCGACGAGTAATTTTCCGCCTTCCGCCAATGCAGTGTGGCTCTGGACCAATGCATCAGCTGTTGCCTGTATCGCAGCCCTCAGAGAATGTTTCTCTTTCTGCTGGTCTGCCTTCAATGATGTACTTGAAATAGACATCGGTATTTTTTATAATTATTTTATCAACGAAAGCATAAAGATGTTGATGAACAAATACTGTATATGCATCTATATGCGTGTTACATATTCCAGTTACAGCTTCTTCTGACAAAGTAGAATCTTTTTTTTGTGTTGGTGCGAGACAGAGGAAGAGCAATTCTTACACTATTGTATTATATTCAATAACTATTTTCTTCATACTCATCATTCAGTTAATTCAAATTAAATTGTAATACCTTTAGTCACTTCCATAGCAAAGTTTAAAAACAGACGGATTTGGGAAATTGCTTTATCCAACATTTTGCAAACTGGCTTACTGGGGCCCTCTCATGCCGTCCCTGGAAGGGGTGCGTCACCTGAGTGGATTGATTCACTGATGTGGTCATCCTGTCTGGGTTGGCGCCCCCCCTTGGGTTGTGCCATGGCGGAGATCTTTGTGGGCTATTCTCAGCCTTGTCTCAGGATTGTAAGTTGGTGGTTGAAGATATCCCTCTAGGGGTGTGGGGGCTGTGCTTTGGCAAAGTGGGTGGGGTTTGCACAACATAAGCAGATTAACCTGGTCAAAACATGTCTTACTATCAGAAAGAATGTTGGTACTTATTTATTTTGATCCAAAGCCACGAATGAATGAGTCACTCAGCTTTATGCTGACAAATATAGCTTTATGCTTTGAAATAGCCTGCTAAATAGGCCAAGACTAAACAAATGTTTTACATTGCCTAAATAAACTAGTACATTTCATAAATAAATGAAGTGAAAATATGAAAATATGGCCAACTTTTTCCCCCTCCATATCCTCACGGGACTCTTTCATTTTTCATCTGGCTTGAGAAACTGACGATACAACAATGCAACTATACATTGATCACCTCAACAAGGTTTTACCTGTGGTCGTAGAGCTGGGGGAAATTGCAACTAAAATGTAGCTGAGATGTACAGTAGTTGAAATAAACATCTGAATTTTTAAAGTATTTTTTATCGTTATTTTATTAACGAAAGCATAAAGATTTTGATGAACAAACACTGTACAGTATATGCTTTATCCGACATGCTGCAGTTGCATGAGGTTTTGAGTTAGAAATGTAAAACTTCAGAGTACTTCAGGGCGCTGGAGATGGGGTTGTGAGCAGGTGTGGGTTGGGCTGGTGTGATGTAGTTGTTGTTTGTATGTGTATGTTTTGTGTTATCTAAAAAGATAAAATAGAGAAACCAAAAGCCCACCGTGCCTATTTTTTGAAAATCGTCAGTCCACATGTCAAGTGCAATTGTATCATTGTATTTACCCAAATTCTCTCTCAACCCTAGGACCACTGTCAGCTAATTTTTTGCTCTTGTTGCCCGATGCAGGACTCTGGTGCCAGAGAAGAGAAACTCCATTAATATAGGAAAAGATAGTCAATTTGTGCCACAGTTTAGACTACGGATAGATCAGCGTTCTAACTCCCCCTTGTGATTGTGGTGCAATGACAGAATGATGCAATTTACCACCAACTACCACAAACAGTTGTGGATCTTTTAAAGGAAGAACCACTGTATGTGTATTGCTGTTGCTATTTTATTTGTTTTCTTAATTTTTTGTCTTGCTTCAATACAAATCTCACCAGATTGGTTCTGCTGGAGGGTTTGGATTTCTCCCTAAGTATAAGCCCTCTAACTCCCTGACCCTGTAACTCTGCAGTGAGATCGCCAAGATGATAGGGGAGTATAAACCAATTTGGAGAGACCTGAAAATAGCTGTGCAGCAACACTCGTCATCCAACCTGACAGAGCTTGAGTGGATTTTCAGAGAAGAATGGGAGAAACTCCCCAAATACAGGTGTGCCAAGCTTATAGCATCATACCCAAGAAGACTTGAGGCTGTAATCACTGCCAAAGGTGCTTCAACAAAGTACTGAGTTAAGGGTCTGAATACGTAATTGTATAAATGTGATCACACCTTCGGGACAGGTACAGGATGGCAACAACGACTGCCCAAGTTACACCAGGAACGCACAATCCCTCCATCAGTGCTCAGACTGCCCGCAATAGGCTGAGAGAGGCTGGACTGAGGGCTTGTAGGCCTGTTGTAAGGCAGGTCCTCACCAGACATCACTGGCAAAAACGTCAACTATGGGCTCAAACCCACCATCGCTGGACCAGACAGGACTGGCAAGACAGGAATGTCAGTGTTCTGCCATGGCCAGCGAAGAGCCCAGATCGCAATCCCATTGAGCAGGTATGGGACCTGTTGGATCGAAGGGTGAGGGCTAGGGCCTTTCCCCCCAGAAATGTCAGGGAACTTGCAGGTGCCTTGGTGGAAGAGTGGGATAACATCTCACAGCAAGAACTGGCAAATCTGGTGCAGTCCATGAGAAGGAGATGCACTGCAGTACTTAATGTAGCTTTTGATTTTGACCTCCCCCCCTTTGTTCAGGGACACATTATTCCATTTCTGTTAGTCACATGTCTTTGGAACTTGTTCAGTTTATGTCTCAGTTGTTGAGTCTTGTTATGTTCATACAAATATTTACACATGTTAAGTTTGCTGAAAATAAATGCAGTTGACAGTGAGTGTCACGCCTTGGCCTAACCAAAATAGAGAATAAAAAGCCTCTCTATGGCCTCTCTATGTTTCTATGTCTTGGCCTGGTATGGTTCTCAATCAGGGACAGCTGTCTATCGTTGTCTCTGATTGAGAACCATACTTAGGTACCCTTTCCCCCACCTGTTTTGTGGGAAGTTAACTTTGTCTTTGTTCAGGGCACATAGCCTAAAGCTTCACGGTTTGGTTTTGTTCTTTGTTTTTTCGGCGTCATTTTCAATAAAGAGAGAATGTACGCTTACCATGCTGCACCTTGGTCCAGTCCTTCAGCCAGCCGTGAAAGTGAGAGGACGTTTCTTTTTTTGCTCTAGCTTGTGATTTGGATAATGTTGATGTTTATGACAAAAATGTAATGTTGTTAATATAATAATGACGATATGATGTGGCAGAGCCAGGGTGAACAACTGACCACTTACGCAATGTGGACGTTTACGCTAATTTTTCAAAATAAAGGCCTGAAACTACGTCTAAAGGCTGACCTTAGGGAAGCCGCAGAAAAGGGAATCTGGTTGATATCCCTTTCAATGGGCAATAGGGATGCATAGAAAGTCAGAGGTTTCAAAATAAGAGTCACTTCCTGATTGGATTTTTCTCAGGATTTCGCCTGCAATATCAGTTCTGTTATACTCACAGACAATATTTTTACAGTTTTGGAAACTTTAGAGTGTTTTCTATCATAAGCTGTCAATTACATGCATATGCTAGCATCTGGTCCTGAGAAATAGGCAGTTTACTTTGGGAACGTTATTTTTCCAAAAATAAAAATAGTGCCCCCTATCTTCAAGAGGTTTTAATTAAGCTTTTGACCCTCTCCACTGCGGCACAGTCGATCTGGATGGGGACGTGCTCTCTCTGCTGTCTCCTGTAGTCCACAATATGCTCCTTCGTTTTGTTGACGTTGAGGCAGGGGTTATTTTCCTGGCACAACTCACGCCAGGGCTCTCACCTCCTCCCTGTAGACTGTCTCGTTGTTGTTTATAATCAGGCCTACCACGGTTGTGTCGTCAGAAAACTTCATAATTGAGTTGGAGACGTGCATGGCCATGCAGTCATGGGTGAACAGGGAGTACAAGAGGGGGCTGAACACGCACCCCTGTGGGGCACTCATGTTGAGGATCAGGGTACTGGAGGTGTTGTTGCCTACCTTCACCACTTGGGGTCGGCCCGTTAGGAATTCCGGGACCCAGTTGCACAGGGAGGGGTTCAGACCCAGGGCCCTGAGTTTAGTGATGAGCTTGGAGGGAAGTATGCCATTGAAGGCTGAGTTCTTGTCGATGAACAGCATTCTTTCATAGGTGTTTCTCTTGTCCAGGTGGGATAGGACAGTGTGCAGTGCAATGGTGATTGCGTCATCCGTGGATGCGGAATGTAGTGGTTCTAGGGTGTTGGGTAAGGTGGACCTGATATGGTCCTTAACTAGCCTCTCAAAGCACTTCATGATGACCAAAGTGAGTGCTACAGGGATATGGTTAATTTAGTCCAGTTACTTTAGCTTTCTTGGATACAGGAACAAAGGTGGACATCTTGAAGCAAGTGAGGACAGCAAATTGGGATATGGAGATATTGAATATGTCCATAAACACTCCAACCAGCTGGTCTGCATATGTTCTAAGGATGTGGTTTGGGATGCCACCTGGGCCGACAGACTTGCTAGGGTTAACAGGCTTAAATGATTTACTCACGTCGACCACGGAAAACGAGAGCACACAGTCCCCGTGAGTGGGAGGGGCCTGTGTCGGCAGCTCAATGTTTTCCTCAAAGCATGTGAAGAAAGTGTTTAGCTTGTCTGGGAGTGATGTGTCGGTGTCCGCGACGTGGATGGATTTCCCATTATAATGTGTGATTGTCTGAAGCCCCTGCCACATATACTACCGGTCAAACGTTTTAGAACACCTACTCATTCAAGGGTTTTTCTTTATATTTACTATTTTCTTCATTGTAGAATAATAGTGAAGACATCAAAACTATGAAATAACACATGGAATTATGTAGTAACCAAAAAAAGTGTTAAACAAATCCAAATATATTTGAGATGTGAGATTCTTGAACTAGCCACACTTTGCCTTGATGACAGCTTTGTACACTCTTGGCATTCTCTCAACCATCACCACCTGGAATGCTTTTCCAACAGTCTTTAAGGAGTTCCCGCATATGCTGAGCACTTGTTGGCTGCTTTTCCTTCACTCTGCGGTCCGACTCATCCCAAACCATCTCAATTTGGTTGACGTCAGGCATTGTGTAGACAAGGTCATCTGATGCAGCACTCCATCACTCTCCTTCTTGGTAAAATAGCCCTTACACAGCCTGGAGGTGTGTTGGGTCATTGTCCTGTTGAAAAACAAATGATTGTCCCACTAAGCCCAAATCAGATTGGATGTTGTATCGACTGCAGAATGCTGTTGTAGCCATGTTGGTTAAGTGTGCCTTGAATTCTAAATAAGTCACAGACAGTGTCACCAGAAACCCAGATAACAAGGAACGTAACAGACATTTGTAACGTTCCCCTTAAGTCTTCCAGAGGTACTGAATGTCATAGCATGCTTTCGACATTATAGGCACATTCATAATGTTTCTAATACGTGTTATAGTTATAAATATCTGGTCACTATACAGACATCATGGGAACATCAAAAACATTCCGTGGTAGTTCATGAAAGGTTCTGAATATCATGTTATTTTGGAGATATCCTAGGGACTTTTCATAATGTTAGATTTAGAGCTATGGTTTGTCTTCATGTAATGTTACAATCGGAATGATAGAAATACATTTTGGAACGTCGTCTGTAGTTCAAGTATACAACAGGCTGTTGCGCATATGACACATACTAAGTGCATAAAATCAAATTGTAAGACAACATTGCAAGTGTACCACCACTTGAACGACAGACGAAGTTCCAAAATGTATTTCTATCATTCCAATTGTTATGTTACATGAAGACAAATGCTTACTTACAATTACAAGCCCTGAACCAACAATGCAGTTTTAAGAACAATACCCCAAAAAAGAATAAGAAATAAAAGTAACAAATAACTAAAGAGCAGCAGAAAAATAACAATAGCATGCTATATACAGGGAGTACCGGTACAGAGTCAATGTGTGGGGGCACCGGTTAGTCGAGGTAATTGAGGTAATATGTACGTGCAGGTGGAGTTATTAAAGTGACTGCATAGAAAATAACAGAGAGTAGCAGCAGCGTAAAAGGTGTGTGTGGGGGAGGGCAATGCAAATAGTCTGGGTAGTCATTTGATTAAATGTTCAGGAGTCTTATGGCTTGGGGGTAGAAGCTGTTTAGAAGCTTCATGGACCTAGACCTGGTGCTCCGGTACCTCTTACCGTGCGGTAGCAGAGAGAACATACTATGGACACGGGTGGCTGGAGTCTTTAGGGCCTTCCTCTGACACCTCCTGGTATAGAGGTCCTGGATGGCAGAAAGCTTGGCCCCAGTGATGTACTGGGCCTTATGCACTACCCTCTGTAACGCCTTGCAGTCGGAGGCTGAGCAGTTGTCATACCAGGCAGCTGCTCTTGATGGTTGCAGCTATAGAACCTTTTGAGGATCTGAGGACCCATGTCAAATATATCTCCTTAGGGGGAATAGGTTTTGTCATGCCCTCTTCACGACTGTCTTGGTGTGCTTGGACCATGTTAATTTGTTGTTGATGTGGACGCCAAGGAAATTGAAGCTCTTATCCTGCTCCTCTACAGCCCCGTCGATGAGAATGGGGGCATGCTTGGTCCTCCTTCTCCTGTAGACCACAATCAGCACCTTTGTTTTGATTACATTGAGGGAGAGATTGTTGTCCCTTGCACCACACGGTCAAGTCTCTGACCTCCTCCCTCGTCGTTGTCGGTGATCACTGTTGTGTCATCGGCAAACTTAATGATGGTGTTCGAGTCGTGCCTGGCCGTGTAGTCATGAGTGAACCGGGAGTACAGGAGGGGACTGAGCACGCAGCCCTGAGGGGCCCCCGTGTTGAGGATCATTGTGTCGGATGTGTTGTCACCTACCATCACAACCTTGAGGCGGCCCGTCAGGAAGTCTAGGATCCAGTTCCAGAGGGAGGTGTTTAGTGATGAGCTTTGAGGGCACTATTGTATTGAACGCTGAGCTGTAGTCAATGAATAGCATTCTCACATAGGTGTTCCTTTTGTCCAGATGTGAAAGGGCAGTGTGGAGTGCAATAGCGATTGCATCATCTGTGGATCTGTTGGGGCGGTATTCAAATTAGAGTGGGTCTAGGGTTTCTGGATAATGTTGTTGATGTGAGCCATGACCCTTTCAAAGCACTTTATGGCTACAGACGTGAGTTCTACGGGTCGGTAGTCATTTAGGCAGATTAACTTAGTGTTCTTGTGCACAGGGTGGTCTGCTTGAAACATGTTGGTATTACAGACTCAGACAGTGAGAGGTTGAAAATGTCAGTGAAGACACTTGCCAGTTGGTCAGCACAAGCTTAGAGTACACATCCTGGTAATTCGTCTGGCCCTGCAGCCTTGTGAATGTTGACCTGTTTAAAGACAGTAGAGAGCGTGATCACAGTCATCCAGAACAGCTGATGCTCTCATCCATGCTTTACTGTTACTTGCCTAGAAGCGAGCATAGAAGTTATTTAGCTCATCTGGTAGGCTTGTGTCACTGGGCAGGTCTTGGCTGTGCTTCCCCTTTGTAGTCTGTAATAGTTTGCAAGTCCTGCCACATCCAACGAGCTTCGGAGCTGGTGTTGTATGATTCCATCTTAGTTTGATGGCTCGTCGGAGGGCATAGCAGGATTTCTTATAAGCTTCTGGGTTACAGTCCCGCTCCTTGAAAGCGGCAGCTCTTCCCTTTATCTCAGTGTGAATTTTGCCTGTAATCCATGGCTTCTGGTTGGGGTATGTATATACAGTCACTGTCAGGACGACGTCCTCAATGCACTTATTGATGAAGCCAGTGACTGATGTGGTGTACTCCTCAATGCCATCGGAAGAATCCCGGAACATATTCCAGTCTGCGCTAGCAAAGCAGTCCTGTAGTTTAGCATCTGCTTCATCTGACAAATTTTTTATAGACCGAGTCACTGGTGCTTCCTGCTTTCATTTTTGGTTGTAAGCAAGAATCAGGAGCATAGAATTATGGTCAGATTTGCCAAATGGAGTGTGAGGGAGAGCTTTGTACACGTCTCTGTGTGTGGAGTAAAGATGGTCGAGAATGTTTTTCTCTGTGTGTGGAGTAAAGATCTAGAATTATTTTCCCTCTGGTTGCACATTTAACATACTGATAGAAATGAGGTAAAACTGATGTAAGTTTCTCTGCATTAAAGTCCCTGGCCACTAGGAGCGCCGCCTCTGGATGAGCGTTTTCCTGTTTGCTTATTGCGACATCCAGCGCCCGAGAGGGGGAGCGGGAGTAAACGTGACAGAGGGCCTCATAGCCATCCCGGGAAGAAGAATAGCAATGATCCAGTGTCCGTGATGCACGTTTTGCACAGGAGAGTATTGATTTATAAGTCCCAGCTAAAGTAACTGCAGTCTCAGGATATGAAGTTTCCGGTTTGCACGTAGTCCAGTGTACGGCTTGGGGGGTATATACAGGGCAGTGACAATGGCCGAAGAAAATTATGGACAAGGACAACATATATCCGGAGAGAGCCATGATTTTGTAAAACAGATTATGTTACAGTCTCTGATGTCTCTATGGAAGGAGATCCTCGCCCTTAGCTTGTCTACTTTATTGTCCAGGGACTGAACATTAGCAAGTAATATACTCAGAAGTGGTAGATGGCATGCATCCTGACTAGGTCTGACTAGGGCCCCAGTTCTTCCTCTTCCCCGACATCGCCGTTTGGGACAGCCACCAGGATGAATAGAGCTGCCTCGAGAAGTTCAAACAAAGGATTCAGGTCAGGGGAGTTTCTGGTGAGTGACCACCGATCTAATATCCGAAAGTTATTTCCGGCTGTAGGTAATAATACAAGAAACTTTCTTAGTAAATAATGTAGGAAATAACACACAGACTAAATATATACTGCAGAGTTGGCTAGGAGCTAGAAACTGGCTCAATCTTGTTTTAAAGCTAAATTAATTAAGGTTATTTACTGTACGCCATACACTTGGTTCACTGTCATTACGTCATGCCCACGGGCACAGAATTATGCAGTTGCATGGTGTCTTTTGTTTTAATCACATACATAATCACGTTGTTGTTTTCTGGTGGAGGCTAGTGGATTACAAGGTATCATGTTAAATTCTCCCCTTTCCTGCATTAGTGGTTAATTCAATATGACACACCACCATGTGTAACATAATACTTAGCTAGCTGTCACATGTGCTCCCTCTCCGGCCTCTCGTTATGGCACATACCTGTCACCATCGTTACGCGTACCTGCGCATCATCAGACTCACCTGGACTCCATTACCTGCCCTGTATATGTCACTCCCTTTGGTTCCTTCCCCAGGCGTCATTGATTCTGTTTCAGTTTCATGTCTGTGTGCTGTTAATGTTTCTTGTTTTGGAGTATGTATATTTTATTAAAACACTCACTCCCTGAACTTGCTTCCCGACTCTCAGCGCACATCGTTACACTAGCAAAGACTCTTGTCTGTATCCCCAAAACGGAAGCCTAAACTGAGGCAGATATGGAAGAATCAAGAGAACAGCAAGATATAAAGGGAGGAAGTAGACTCCTGGTCTGGTTGGTACCTTATTCCCTGGCTATAGTTTTTGTTGGCACAATGTCAGTTCAGCTCATGTCTCCTGGTGTTTTTGTTCAAGAATAGATACAGGAAAAGCTGATCCTATATACAGTAATAATACATAAATATATGCCATTTAGCAAACGTTTTTATCCAAAGCGAATTACAATCATGCATGCATATATTTTACGCACAGGTGGTGCAGGGAAGATCTGAGCACAAGGGCAACTTCTACCAAAGAGAGGTGTTTTCTGCACAAGGATGGTTTTCTCCAGTCAGCCTAATGTAATGGGATTTTGGTTAGGCCTTAATCAGTGTGGTTACAGCTGACAGACTGCAAAATCGTAAGGACTTAGTGATGCGTGAGGAAGCAGCCACAATACAGATACTTTGCCAATGAGGACAGCACACATAAGGATGTTTTCCACCCAGTTTACTAGCATTAATTGATTATGAAAAAGAAAATGAGGAAGTTATTGGTTTCAGCGGCTGTATTAGACTCTAGCTGAGTGGAATTACAAAAAGTCACCTATGAACCCTTTATTCAAAATGCTTCAAACTGGGAGGGTGGCACACTTTTTTATTTGCTCATAGAACACATACATCTTAATTTCACCATTCCTGCTTTTATTTTCATTGGACAATACAGAGAAAAGCTGACTGGAAGAATTGTCTTATTTGCAAAGCTGAGCCCAAGGAGAGGTGTGATTAATTAACGTTTAATAATCCAACCTGCTACTCAACTCATTATTTTCATGTTTTACAACAATCATTCTTTGATGTCGTCATAAATGGGACCTCAACGTGAATGCACTGCTGTGCTGGAGAATGGTTAAGTCACTTATCTATTGATGAAGTCCTCTGACCTTGCACAGTTTCAACTTTGCACAGTTTCAACATCTTGCTTTTTTCAAAGATACATTTTCTACCTCTAGCAATCCACTCTGTATTGTTTCCCAGCCCGGCCTTCCCCCTAGCATGACCCTCCCCACTGCACACATACACATGCTACATTGTTCTCAGTGGTGAGAATATATACAAGGCTGAGTGCATTCTAACTAATGGAATGTGACCTACTACGTGGCAGTGATAGATTGTGTTGGCGCAGCAAGCATTGGTTTCTGGATTACCAGAATGGCTACTCTTTAAACAGTTACTCTCCACTATCTACCGCTCAGGCCTGCATACGCATGACTGTGTTTTGTGGACTAACACAAATCGTGGCCTCTTGTGTCTCATGTAGAGTAACACTGCAGTATCCAACATTATCTAATGAACTCATTGCAAAAACAGACGATTGTCCAAAAGACCCAAACTTCAAACTGCGACGCTGCAGTCAAACATCCTATCAGCTTTCAAATGCGCAACCTGGTTGCCTAAATCTGCGACCAATATGTAGGGTTTATTTACTTGTGACAGATTGAGGTTAAGGGATAATGAGAGAGGGTAAAACAATTTGCCATACAGGGATCAAATGTGAGGTTTGGACAAGGCAGTAACATACGCTCTGCCCTCTTGTGGGCAAATTCCATGTCAACGCTCTCCATTTAACTACCTTATACAACGGTTTGGAAAAAAATGCCTAAAGCTGGAGATCAGGCTAATACATCTTCCTTAGTTTTTTCCTCACTTAAGTTAACTCATTCATTATTCCCTGGGTTGCTGTCACTTCTAATTATTGATAAAGCATACCTTGCTTGTGTCTGACATGCCATGGCAATATCAATTCCTCAGAATTAAACTTGTTTTGTCATCACCTTCTAGGAGGTGATACATGAATACAGATGGAATGTGAGCGGTAAAGTGAATAATGCAAGAAAATGAAGATTGATAATTTTTTATCCTCCATATTGCCATCTGCTGACTGTTTCTGTTTGATGACGCTGATATAATTCATCGATACATAGACATTTTATGGAAAGTTCATTTTCAACAGAATCAATAGGAGACTTATTGAAACAACAAGGAAGTAGATGTGTATGTGAGCTGCTCGGGGTGCAAAATGATTGTGTTTAAAGAGTGACTGCACTTCCTGATGTGGTCCCCAAAATGTTTTTATTTAGTTTGCCCACAATTAAACATTTAGACATAGGGTACCAGTCAAAAGTTTGGACACACCTACTCATTCAAGGGTTTTTATTTATTTTGACCATTTTCTACATTGTGGAATAATAATGAAGGCATCAAACTGTGAAATAGCACATATGCAATCAAAAAAAGTGTCAAAGTATAAATTTATAGATTATTTTTTTATGGAAAATCTACATAGGCATACAGAGGCCCATTATCAGCAACCATCACTCCTGTGATCCAATGACACATTGTGTTAGCTAATCCAAGATTATCATTTTAAAAGGCTAATTTATCATTAGAAAACCCTTTGCAATTATGTTAGCACAGCTGAAAACTTGTTCTGATTTAAAGAAGCAATATAACTGGCTTTCTTTAGCCTTCTTTAGTATCTGGAGCATCAGCATTTGTGGGTTCGATTACAGGCTTAAAATGGCCAGAAACAAAGAAACACGTCTGAAACACGTCAGTCTACTCTTCTTCTGAGAAATGAAGGCTATTCCTTGCGAGAAATTGCCAAGAAACTCATACAACGCTCTGTACTACTCCCTTCACAGAACAGCATAAACTGGCTCTATCCAGAATAGAAAGAGTGGGAGGCCCCGGTTCACAACTGAGCAATAGGACAAGTACATTAGTGTCTAGTTTGAGAAACAGATGCCTCACAAGTCCTCAACTGGCAGCTTCATTAAATAGTACCCGCAAAACAACAGTCTCAACGTCAACAGTGAATAGGTGACTCCGGGATGCTGGCCTTCTAGGCAGAGTTCCTCTGTTCAGTGTCTGTGTTCTTTTGCCCATCTTTTCTTTTATTGACCAGTCTGAGATATGGATTTTTCTTTGCAACTCTGTCTAGAAGCCCAGCATCCCGGAGTCGCCTCTTCACTGTTGACGTTGAGACTGTTGTTTTCGAGCGGTAGCGTATATACAGTTGTGACCAAAAGTTTTGATAATGACACATATTCATTTTCACATTCTGCTGCCTCAGTTTGAATTATGGAAATTTGCATAACTCCAGAATGTTATGAAGAGTGATCAGATGAATTGCAATTAATTGCAAAGTCCCTCTTTCCCATGCAAATGAACTGAACCCCCCCCCCCAAAAAAAATTCTGCCACAAAAGGACCAGCTGACATCATGTCAGTGATTCTCTCGTTAACACAGGTGTGAGTGTTGACGAGGACAAGTCTGGAGATCACTCTGTGATGCTGATTGAGTTCAAATAACAGACTGGAAGTTTCAAAAGGAGGATGGTGCTTGGAATCCTTGTTCTTCCTTTGCAAACCAAGGTTACCTGCAAGGAAACACGTGCTGTCATCATTGCTTTGCACAAAAAGAGCTTCACAGGTAAGGAAATCCCCAGGACTTAATCCCATTGAGAACTTGTGGTCAATCCTCAAGATGCAGGTGGGAAACAAAAACCCAGAAATTCTGACAAACTCCAAACATTGATTATGCAAGAATGGGCTGCCATCAGTCAGGATGTGGCCCAGAAGTTAATTGACTTGAAAAAGAAGGGTCAACACTGCAAATAATGACTCTTTGCATCAACTTCGTGTAATTGTCAATAAAGCCTATGACATTTATAAAATGCTTGCAATTATACTTCAGTATTCCATAGTGTCACACACTGTCGATATATTATCGAATAGATATTTGAAAAACACCCTGAGGATTGATTATAAAAAACGTCTGACATTTGTGGACATTATGGATATAATTTGGAATTTTTGTCTGCGTTGTCGTGACGGCTCTTTCCGGTGGATTCCTGGGCATAATGCACCAAACTAACGGAGGTATTTGGATGTAAAAAATATATTTATGGAACAAAAGGAACATTTGTTGTCTAACGGAGTCTCATGAGTGGCAACATCCGAAGATCAAAGGTTCTGATTTTCGTGACCAAGTTACGCGATGCTAAGTGTACTTATTGTTTTGTCGAACGCTTGAATTTTTTTTCACTGTAATGACATGCTACAGTGTTACAGTTACAGTGAGACGACAGGTGGATTAACAAAAGGCTAAGCTGTGTTTTGCAATATTGCACTTGTGATTTCATGAATATGAATATTTTCTAGTAATATTATTTGGCTGTGGCGCTATGCTATTCAGCGTTGCTGATGACAATTATCCCAAAAACGGATTGGTCCATGTGTTTACGTACAGCTGACAATCGGCAAACTCAGCATCACAACAAACAGCAGGAAGGGCAGACACTGGAAAGCTACGTCGATTAATGATTTTTTATCTCCATGTCCGTTCACACAAACTCTTTACATGTCTGTGTGTTGCAGCTCGAGAATCGGGTTGTTAGATTTACTCAGTGGATTTATTTTTTATTAAAGTGGAACCCCCCCCCAAAAAAATCATGCCCTATTCATTTCTGCATACTTTTAACTTCGATCTCGTACCTGTGTACGTGGACAAAGAATTGCATAGTTGGTACGCAAAATGGCAGGTCTGTTGACAGGATTGCCTCTACCTTCTTTTCAAGTGAAGCAACCGATTGTAGCAGTTTGTTTGTGTTTGTGTGCTTTGAGAGTAATTTAGCTGTGTTTTCATAGATAGCATTTAACTGTTCATTACTCTCGTTTGCGTCGCCAAGTTGCTCTCTCTTTTCCCTTTAGGGAGACCATGGCTTGTTGGAGAAAACATTAAGGTAATGAGTTCATGTTTTCATATGTTTTTTTGTGCCTCGGATTGGGCACAGAGTCTACTGTCCACAATTGCGTAGGAGAGACTATTGTGCAACACCCAATGCTATTCTTATGAATTATTCTGGATATAATGACAACAAATGACATAGCCTAGTGGGCTTCTTCGCAATATGATCTGGTAATGAAATAACATAACTTGACAAATACATTTTGGTTTCCATGTTACACCTTGAGGTAGCCTACTTGAATATGAAGCTCAGAAATTCAAGTACTGGAATAGACCTACCTTGAAAATCAGAAATGTCCATAATTTGGTGCTTAAAAGTCCGGGTGATGACACCAACCTCATGGCAGCATAATGAAAAATCCTCCTGATATTTAGATTTAAAAAGCCCCTAAAACTTCAACCAATTTTTTAAAAGTTCAAACAACATGAGCAAAAGTGATGGGGCTACAACAAAACTTAAGCAAAACAACCATCAAAGGAAGACAAACACACAACATGCAGAAAAACCAAACAAAGAATATGACCGCAGCTGAAGCACTTTCCCCAAGATGAAGAGGAAGAAAATGGCAGTAAACCTGAACATGATACTTCTGAAACTAAAAGTTTTCTGACGAGATAACAAGAAGCAGCTTGAAGACATCAAAGAGGAAATTAACAAAGCCAATAAAAGACTTGACAAAGTCGAGGAAGGAATATATGGAGCAGAGGAAAGTATCCAGACAAGGGTGCGGTGGCTCATGTGCAGTGCATATGGTTACTGTAGATGAGAGTAGTTTCTGAATGTACCAATGTTAATAATCTCTGTCCCTCTCCATCTCTTATTTAACAAGCATCAATGTTGTTGTCATTCCACTAGGGACCTGTTTTCAGCGTATTATGTCTCCAGTCAATAACCGATGCAGTGTGTATGTTTATCCTGTGTTCCCATTTAATTAGCAAGTAAATAAACAATTAAACCAATCTGTGTAGTACTGAATCATAAGTAAGGCTCTGGGTTTTGCAGATGCAAGGAGGTTATAACTGTTCCGATTTATGATATGATACGAGGTTATGATTAATAATTTGACTGATTATAGATGTGATAGGAAAAGACCTTTTAGAGTTTAATTCGGGAGATTGTAACTCTTTAAAGAACCGCTCTTGTGGTGCCCCAGATCCTAATGAGTTAATTGTTAGATTATTAAATTAATCAGGTAACAATTAAACAGTCTTCAGATTAAATGTTAAAGTTAAGTCACGACAACACTGAACAAGAAATGAAAAAGATCAAGAATGAAATAGATTAAATGTATTCACAAGCAGTATTGAAAATGAAGTTGGCAGTAAGTCTATAAAACTATTAGCCAAAAGATTGAGAAAACAACCAGCAGATAATACTATCTGCTAGTTTAAGGAACCCCCAAACCAAAATAATTCAACATAAAGTAGAAGAGATACTAGAAATCTTTAGACACCTACACTCCCAACCATGGAGGAATAAAATACAGCTATTACTAGACCAAAAGCAGACAAATCCCCTGGCACAGACGGTTTCACCTCTGAATGGAATATAAATTATTTAGCGCGCAGATTATCCCAAATTTTCTTGCAGACTGTAACTGAGCATTTCAGAAAAGTGACATCCCCTCCTCATGGAGGCCATCATTTCACTTATACCGAAGGAAAGGAAAGAGGCGAGATTGTGGAAAATACGGGCCAATCTCAGTCCTAAATTTGGATTACAAACTATGGACTGTACATCTGTCTAGCCAGAAGAATAGAAAATATCTTACCAGAGTTTATTCACTTACCAGAGCTTATTCACTATTAGACGAACACTACACATTATGCGGTATAACTATGGCAATAAGGTAGAAGCCATTCTATTGGGCATGGATGCTGATATTGCCTTTGATTCTGTCAGATGGGCCTATAATGTCTTGTATAGATTTGGATGCCATGGATGCCATGAATAGACCATCAGCAAGAATTAAAATCAATGGTGACCTCTCAAACCCATTTATATAAGAACAAGGTTGTAGACCGGAATGCCCTGCATCCCCCCTTCTCTTCACTCCCTGTTTATAGAACCCATGAGTCAATGGATTAGACAAAATAATAACATCAAGGGATAGATATGGCAGGAGGAGAGAAGCAATTGACATTATTTGCTGATGTGTTGATTTCTGGGACAACCTACACAATCATTTCCAGAACTGAAGTCACTTCTGGAAGTGTATGGGTTCATCTCAGGTTATAAAGGTACATACATCTCTGTGTATTACATTCAACTACAAGCCCCTGGAGGACATCAGGGATAAGTATGGTCTGAAATGGGATGCAGAGTCTATGAAATACTGTAAAGGCTATTGGAAAGAGTGGACCAAGGTGTGCGTGGTATGTGTCCATATTTATTAAATGAACACGGGAATAACCAAAACAAAGAGAATGACCAAATCAGTTCTGGCTGGTGCAGACACATAACAGAAAACAATCACCCACCACCAAAATGGGGAAAACAGGCTACCTAAGTATGATTCTCAATCAGAGACAACGATCGACAGCTGTCTCTGATTGAGAATCATACTTAGGTAGCCTTTTCCCACCTGTGTTTTGTGGGTGATTATTTTCTGTTTAGTGTTTTTTTTTCATCACTTCCAGAACTGTTTCGGTTTCAATTCATTCTCTTTGTTATTTTGTTTAGTGTTCTGGGTTTAAATAAATATGATCATGAACACTTACCACGCTGCGCTTTGGTCCTTCCACCGAAGACAACCTCGACAAATACCTTGGTGTTAATTACCTAAATGCATGACAAAACTGTCTATCATTAACAATTGGCCTCTGAATTCAAATATTTTAAGATTAAACCTTTATGTATTTACCTTGGCAAGTAAGTTAAGAACAAATTATTATTTACAATGACAGCCTAGGAATGGTGGGTTAACTGCCTTGTTCAGGGGCAGAATGGCAGATTTTTATCTTGTCTGTTCAGGGATTTGATCTACCAACCTTTTGGTTACTGGCCAAACACTCTCACCATTAGGCTACCTGCCACCCCAGGCACTCTAGGATTGAGTCAGTTATGATAAATATATTACCACGTTTACCACATCTCTTCCAGATTCTTGCATTGGAGGTGCCTGTGCAACAATTCGTGGAATGGGACAGATTAATCTTCAGATACATATGGCAAGGGAAAAAGCCTCGCATCAGATTTAAAACCTTGCAGTTTTCGAAAAGGAACAGAGGAATGGCTCTCCCATGTCTAAGAGAATACTACTATGCAGCAGAGATAAGGCCACTGGTGTGCTGGTGAAACCCAGTCTCCACAGCAAGGTGGAAGGAAATTGAGTGTGAAACTACAAGGGGACTCCCAATAAAGGCTATGATAGTTGATAGACATGTTCATAGATAAAGATAATCCCTGGATCAATGTACCTTTTTACCTTTGAAGATTTGTCATGAAATAGTTAAAAAACATAATTTGAAAGATTCAGAGAACATGCTAAGATGGTGTGCCTATGATACCGATTTTGCTCCCAGTAGAATAGATAACCGATGGGCAACAAGAGGGCTCTCAGCCTGCTGTACTTTTGTACAGAAGGGGACGCTCCAAAGCTTCCAAGTACTAACAATGAGGTATGGATTAGAAGGTCAAGATTTTATATATATATCTCCAAATGCATCATCGCTTTGACGAAATCATAAAGGAGGAGGATTCGGAGACTATAGAACATGGAACATTAAATATTTATCTGCTTAAATCTGAGCCATGCAGCAAAATTGTCTCTGGACTATACAAAATTCACTACACCTAAAGCATAAATGGGAATGAGAGGGGAACATGATCATTTCTGTGGAGAAGTGGGAAACCTTATGCCAATCACAATGGAAATGAACAAGCTCATTGAAAAATATTATGAAAAGAAGACATCAGGGTGATGGAACTGGATGTTACAGATTATGTGGATCTCATGAGGCAAACCATTACCAAATATTTTGGGAATGTCTGAATCTTGTTAAATACTGGTAGGATGTGTATAATTGCATGGAAGCCATATTTAAAATAAAACAAAAACACATCAGACCAGGTAAACGTGAAGCTGCAGCTGCACGTTTAAAGTGTTTTGAACATTGAATCACAACACGAGGTGGAGACGATAAACTCACTTCACAGACAATCACTGGTATGGCTGATTAGCTGTCCTAAGTAAAGTATCCTCGAAAGCGAATTTAAGTAGGACCATCCTGTTGCTCAAAGACTGCATGACAAGTCACCAGATACCGGACAACTACAGAGGACAACAGTAGAAGACTTGTTGGAACCATTTTTGACAATCAGAGCCTTACAAGCGTGCCGCAAAAAGGTCCAACCCCCTTTCCAAGGCTGCCCTGTCCACCAAGAGATCCCCGGCGAACCCAGGCATTTCACGTAAATATATTCATGATTTCTTTCTCAAAGTGGGTGGCAGTTCGTATGCAGAGCATATGGTTACTGTAGGTGAGAGTAGTTTCTGAATGTTAATTGTGTCTGTTCCTCTCGCTCTCCCTCTCCATCTCTTCTTTACCAAGCAGCCATGTTGTTGTCATTCCACTGTTTTAGCATATTAAGTCTCCAGTCAATAACGAGTGGGAAAGTATGTATGTTTATCCTGTGTTCCCATTTAATTAGCTACTAAATAAATAATTAAACCAATTTGTGGCGAGAACCCTTGGGTCTCTCCGACATGTGTAGGTAGCCAAGAGTTTGATGGATGACTCTTAATTTCCTGTCAACCATGACCTACTTTTATGTTTATCTTGATATCTCCTTGATATGCCTTCATTCACCTGTACAGTCCGGAGAAAATTAGATTTTTAGGAAAGAGAAAGAGAGAGGGAGAAACGTAAGAGAGAGAGCATGTGAATCAATTTAAACATACAGTGGGATCTGAAGTTATTGAAACCCTTGAAAAAGATGAGCAGAAATTACTATATAAAATAAAGAATTCAAATACTGTGCTATATTGTATGCTAAAAGGGATTGGACGTGATTTTATACTACTACAGTTGCTCAGAGAAAACAATGTTGTTCAACAAGTAAAAACATAACATTCTCAAACAGATAAGGGTCAAAATGAATTGTGTTTAATACCTTTCAATACCTCACCTTGCAAGGAGTCTTTTTCAAAAAAGGTTGAGTTGGATAACACATTTGGGAGGGGAATCTTAGACCATTCCTCCATACATAATCCTGTCTTGATGTCCTTCGTCTGCGATTATGAACTACACTCTTCAATTCAAACCACAGGTTTTCAATGGGCGTCAAGTCCGGAGACTGAGCTGGCCATTGCAAAATATTGATTTTGTGGCAAATTAACAATTTTCTGGTGGATTTTTATCTGTGCTTGGGGCTATTGCCTTGATGGAAGATCCACTTGCAGTCAAAATTCAATGTCTTGGCAGAGACAACCAGGGTTTTGGCTAAAACATCTTGGTATTGGGTAAGGTTCATGATGCCATTGACCTTAACAAGAGCCTCTGGATCAGTGGAAGCAAAATAGCCCCATACTATTAAAGATCCACCACCATGTTTTACCATAGGTGTGTGGTTATTTTCTGCTCATGGATTCTCATTTCGATGCCAAACCCACCACTGGTGTGCATGGCCAAAGAGCTCTATTTTCTCGTCATCTGACCAAAGCACTGGTTTCAATCCAAGTGCCAATGCCGTTTAGCAAACTCCAGACGTTTACAATTGTTGGATGACACAAAAAAATATAGCTCTTTGTGCTCGCACACCAGTGAATGAGTTATCAAATCAAATGTTATTTGTCACATGCTTCATAAAACAACAGGTGTAGACTGACAGTGAAATGCTTACTTATGGGCCTTTCCCAACAATGCAGAGAGAAAAATAGAAAGATAACACAAGGAATAAATACACAAGGAGTTACGATAACGGGGTAACAGTACTATGTCGGTCGAGATAATTCTATACAAGTGGGCAGGGGTAAAGTGGGGTAAAGACTAGGCAACAGGATAGATAAACAGTAGCAGCAGCGTGTCCAAATCATCCTAAGTGTCTTGGGTGAACAAAGTTGACTCAGTATTGGTGATTGAAAAGATCATATGATGTTGAATTTCCTAACTTTGTCATTGGGAAAGAAGTAATATCTTTCTAGAAGATGTTGTAAAAACTGTTGGTAAACAGACAGTGGTGCTGTTTCTACAGGCTGATGTTTTTTTTAAGTATGCTCACCATGGCTACAGTATATATAAGGATAAGAAAAAGTAGGTTTCCAACCACTAAACAAAGATTGAAAAGATTCATGTCGGGCATTTTATTTTGTTTGAAGTGTTTTGACTGATGTTGAGGGAGAGCTGCATGGGCCTACTGTGATTGTTTTGGAATGCAGGTCCTGGCCTTTGTCGTAAACAAAATATTTGAAGATATTGTTTTTGGACAGTCTAAAATAGTCAAATCTCTTTTGATTGTTCTTTGGATGGATAGTCTGGTTTATTGTGCCTGGAAAAACCAACTGTGAAATAGTTATGTTCAGTATTATAGTTTTTGAAAATTGCTGCCACATGATTTCTGATACTATGGCTCCTTTTCTCTAGACTCTATACACAAACCCCAAAACATACACACACATGCAAAACATCACACAGCTCTTGCAAAACCAAACACTTAATTCAAAACTATTGTAACGGCAGATTTCCTCCTCTTCTTCTGAAGAGGAGTAAGGATCGGACCAAGATGCGGCATGGTAAGTGTTCATGAGGATTTTAATAACAAAAACACTGAACACTATGAAATACAAAAACAATAAACCAAACCGAAACAGTACCGTGTGGTGAACAAAAACCCACAAACCAACAGTGAAACCCAGGCTACCTAAGTATGATTCTCAATCAGAGACAACTAACGACACCTGCCTCTGAGAACCATACTAGGCCGAACACAGAAATAGAAAAAACAAAACATAGACTGCCCACCCCAACTCACGCCCTGACCATACTAAATAAAGACAAAACAAAGGAACATAAAGGTCAGAACGTGACAGTAACTGCTCGCAAAATGCAGTTTTTGCATCAAAACTCTACACACAAACCATGAAATTATCTTATACACGCTAACTACACACGGATGTGACAAATGTAAAACAATACTATCTTGTGTCTTTTGCATGTTCAGTGGAGTCCACGACAGTTTGTCATACCACTCACACGTACATGTATGTGCACAAATATATACAGTATGTATGCATATTCAGTATATATTTACACTATAAACAGAAATGCAAGGGGAGAAAAACATTTGTATTGTGTTGTATTTGCATTGTATTTTCATTCAGATTTCAGGATGAACAGTAACAGACAAAACAAATACAGTAGAAGATAAACAAATAATCTTGTTACTATAAAGAAAAACACAATTAGGGTGCATTCTATTTGGGTCTGGCCACAGCACCTCATCAACATCACAAGTGATGTTCTCTCTGGCTAAACAAGTAGCGTCTGGATTGGCATACACAGCCCTGGCATGCCCTCATCTGTGGCCATCACCACAGGCCTCCTTGTCCTCTTCCTCATCCTCCTCCTTGTCCTCATCAACCTCTTACTCTCACTCCTCTTCCTCTAACTCTCTCTCCAAAGTTGGACTCCTTTGTTGTCCAAACCAAGAAAGACAACCTGAAGCCTATTTATAGTGCTCAAGCTCTGATTTCTAAGTGACTGGGTGTAGGTAATCGGTAAATGAGTGTGGCATTTGGAACGGCAGTGTTTCCAAATGAAACACAAGACCTGTTAGTTTTGAATGATGTGTCTCTTGTAGAGAACTGTGTTTAATGTTTTGCAAAAAGTGTGTTTTGCAATTGCAAACTGAGTGTAAAGCAGATAATGTGCTTGCAGTTTTGCAGACTTGTTCTGAATTTAGGTACATGGGTTAGTGGTTTCACCGAGTGTGCCTCAAGTAGTGTGTAAGCAATTGTAAAAAACTGTATTATGTTCAGTATGTTTCATTCAATACTCATACCATTATTAGCAGAGCAAAATAAGACTAAACAACAAATGTCAGTGTAAAACTTTATGAAAGCAGTTCCTGCCAAGAACAAATTAATATGAAAGACTTGTGATATTTACAACATAAGAGGACATTACATTTGTGTGCCAATCATGCTTGATTTAGCCATTAAACTGTTATTCATAGACCTGTCTTTAGACAGTTGACATCAGTAGACCTGTCATTGCGATACCCCAGGGCTCTACGTGCTGGTGTCTCTTCTCAGACAGCCAGGTCTATATAAGTAATATAATAAATATATCCCATTTAGCAGACGCTTTTGTCCAAAGCGACTTACAAGTCGGCTGGGGCCACTACTTTTACATATGGGTGGCCCCAGCGGGAATCGAACCCACAACGCTTGGCGTTGCAAGTGCCATGCTCTACCGACTGAGCCACACAGGACACAAGGACACAAGTAGAAAGGTGTGTGATTCAATAGTCTCGCTACTGCTCTAAACAAACACCTGTGTCATCTGCAACAACACTGACATCTTCCGGGGTTTCGGCAAACCAATGCCTCCAAGGCAACAAACCCATAAATCAGCCACACGCTCTACGAACGTCACTAATCTAACGGCTCTTGGCCAACCGTCAAACTGCAGCCGCTCCACTTCGAACGAATGACACACACACGGGTGTATCAGACACAGGTGACCATTGTCTCCAAGTTTGATTGCAGGGACAGTCCGGTTCAGCTGCTCTGTGATAGTGCCAAGTGTACACACAGATGGGGTCTTAAATATAGTAGGTTGTTCAATTTTGGAAATACTGTCCCCAGCAATGTTCCACTAATGTGAAAAGGCTGTCCCATAAATAGATGATGAAAGAGGTGTAGGCCTAATTGGTTACTGGCCCAAACTATTTGAACCCAGGTCTGCCATACAGTACATACACAGAGTGTAGAAAACATTCCGTTATACCCTCCCTATTTTGCCCTCAGAATAGCCTCAATTGGTCAGGGCATGGACTCTATAAGGTGTCGAAAACATTCCACAGATTGAATATGTTCATAAACACTCCAGCCAGCTGGTCTGCTCATGCTCTGAGGACGCAGCTACAGAGGCCATCTGGGCCGGCAGCCTTGAGAGGGTTAAATGTCTTACGGCGGCCACTGAGAACGAGAACTCACAATCCTCTGGAGCGGCCCGTGTCGGAGGCACTATTATCCTCAAAGTGGGCAAAGAATGTGTTTAGCTCGTCCGGGAGCAAGACGTCAGTGTCCGCGACATGTCTGGTTTTCACTTTATACGTGCGCCGAATACAACCATGCCAAATCTTTTTAGTTTCCTGAGGGGGAATAGGCTTTGTCGCGCCCTGTTCACGACTGTCTTGGTGTGTTTGGACCATTCTAGTTTGTTGGTGATGTGGACACCAAGGAACTTGAAGCTCTCAACCTGCTCCACTATAGCCCTGTCGATGAGAATGGGGGCGTGCTCTGTCCTCCTTTTCCTGTAATCCACAATCATCTCCGTGTTTATATGTGGTGGTGCTGCTAATTGCAGGTTATGACAAAGTACATCTATCACACCATTGTTCATATAGTTCTCTGTCACTTCTTAGAAGCACCAACAAGTTTCTCCTCCAGAGAAGTTGAGTAGCTGTCTAATGAAACTTGGGGCTACAATTCCATGCTCATTCTCACCTTTGATTCCCTTGTCCCCTAAACTTTTACAACCTTTTCTCTGACAGTTGCTTCTGGCCCTGTGACTTTCTTTTAGAGAATATAGACACCATTAACCACACAACTCATCAGTCAACTTCGTCAGGGGGAGTGCATGATGAGGTCTATGTGGCCAGGTGCCACCCAGGTCCAAAATATATACTCACTCTCCCCTCCAAGGACATAAATTGTTACTAGTAAAGCATCGGGCTGTCTACAAACATTAGAACTCCGGTTTTCATATTACTGTTGGACTTTTTCTCCCACCTTGTCTCTGACCCTTTCATTTTTTTTCTTAAATTTGGGCTTGATGGATGTACGCTTTCTCCTTTCTCATACTTTGGCCCCAACAAAGAAAAAGACAGGTTTAGGAACTAATAAAAGTTTAAACAAGAAGGTAAACGTTTAAATATTTAGAATGTTCAGAGGTTGGGCTTGGTTGTCCCCCCCCCCCCAAGATCAGGTAGACGGGAGATAACAGGATGCCAAGAGCATATTGATTAGGTTGGCCATCCTCCAGGACCACCCTGATACACCAGAAAAATATAATTGCTCTCTCAGAACCACAGAACAGAGAAAATATCCCCTTACAAAAGTCAGAGATAAAATCCTTGGACCTAACCAAAAATGGTGTTCCCCAATGTTGGCCAGCTGTTATTTGTTGACTTAATGTTTATTAATAAACTTGTTTGGGTTGGCTGAAGTGAACACCCAGGGGAGGCAATCCCCTGCCTATGCCCATGATACTTCATCAAGGTATTGTATTTTAAGTTAACGGAAGTCTGTGTCAGTTGTTCATTGTGTTCTGAAACCTCCAGATGCCCATTTGGTTGGCATTGTAGCATGACCTGAAACATTGATGTTGTTTGTTTCTACTGGTTAAGACAGCAGATGGCCTTGTAAATTCTTTGGACGGTCGTACAGATATCACACTAGGACACCTCAGCTGACGATTGTTTCATTAGGAGAGGGAGAGATTGATAGAAAAAAAGAGAAAGAATAGGGAGATGGAGGCTCAAATGTCTCTCTTGAAATACCTTTATGGATAGAGAGATGGATTGAGAAACAGAGAGAGAATGAGAGTTGGGCCACATAAAAGACAGCAGGAATTCTACTTAGAGTCTCGACTGAGTTATAGCGAAAGCTGTGCCTGTGTGCCTAGATACTGCTTCCACCTAGGCTGGGCACCTAGGTTACAACCAACCTGGAGGGAGCTTTCAAGCATCCTCATCAAAAAGCACAATGGATAATCCAGTGTAGCTCCCATTTGGGACCTCAACATATTCATCAGCAAGATCTTGTTTGAAAGGCTCTCTTCACTGCAACTGTAAGGGTTAGGGTCCCAAATACCCTCCCCATTATTGATTAAGGGGACTTTAAGATTCATATGTTTTGCTGCAGGCCTTATATTAGATACTGTTGCTATGTGTCTAAAACTCTGCCACTATACGTTGCACAAGCCCTAGGTGTTGCAAGAGTGTGCTTGCAGGCTGGGTCTGAGTCAGACCAAAACTAGTTAAAGAGAAGTAACCACTGTCAGGTTTTGACATTTTGATCTTGTGTGACAGTGGACAATTCTAACTAATTCAGAGAAGCTACTGTACTAGGTTATCTTATAACGTAACCTCAGCTTATTGCTGAACACATACATTGACGTAGGTGATCATACCACCAGGTAGAACTAACTCTGAAACATACATGCTGTGTTTTCATTGTCAACTTCTGTTTGCAATTGCATTAATAAAGGTTTGATTGATTTACTTAAAGATGATATTGTCTGACTGCTCATTTCACCAATAAGCCAATGATTGACAAGGAACCTACCCCGACACGACACTGACCAAAGCAGTTTCTTATTATCCAGAGTCTGCCCTCACCACAGGAGGTTGGTGGCAGCTTTATTGGGGAGGATGGGCTCGTAGTAATAGCTGGAGCTGAATGAGTGGAATGGTATCAAATACATCATACACACAATTTCCATGTGTTTGATTCCATTCCATTCGCTCCGTTCCAGCCATTATTATGAGCTGTCCTCCCCTCAGCAGCCTCCACTGGGTCTTACCGTTGCCTACCCTCACAAACTGCTGGAGGAGTTTGCGGATTTTGCAAAAGCCCTTCCTCATGAGAAAGACGAATCAGAGAAGGGCAGTCGTTGGATGATGGATGATACAGCAGAAACTGCGGGGCGTGAATTATTTTTACTGAGTTGACTGAATGGTGACGGAGAAGGGGAAGATGAACAACTGAGGAGAAAGAACAGAAGTGAGGGTCAGGAGCACTACTTTTCTCAACCCATCAATCTACCAAACTAGTGACAAGTTACAGAAATCGATAGGATAGAGGTCAATGATGAACCAGTCAAACGCTTACCTGATGGATTTCAGCAATCCCAAGTCCATTGTGGAGTTCAAACTGGCCATCAGGGTTAAAGGGTAATCACTAACCACTCTTAAATAGTCGCCTGCTTGGATAGAAATGACACGTCTTTGATTCATTTCATCAAATCATTTCATTTCACAGTTGATACCCAAGTTGTTTATAGTGGCATTGTTATGTCATAATAAGATGTTTTTCAAAAACAAATGAGGTAAATACAAGTATTAAAATATTGTAACGACCCTGGGTTTATAAGCGTGGATATCGACTCTGCCGCTCGAGCTGGACTTCGGGCTAGAAGGTCGTGGGTTCGAGACCTGCTCCCTGCCTTTTTCATTACAATACTACAAAACTAGTTCAGGTGGCCTACTTTAGGTGCCTTTAAAAAAAATCTCATACAAAGTTATACATGACATTAGATTAGAATCCCTACTTCTACAATATTTACTGGTATACTTATCTTGTAAGGTCTTATTACTGAACTTCTTGATGTTATTCCCTCAAAGTTCGTTGTTGCCCTAGAAGTGGCAAAAGAGTTAGGATAACTACAACAGTTGTGTCTCTTCATAGCTTATTCTATCCCTTCCTAGTTCATTGCTAAAACCACCCCCTCACAAGCCCAACTCTGGCACACAATGCATGATAGCATCATGCTAATACATAGAAACTTCCAGCGGTTTGCATAAACAGCGAATACTTAGATGTCCTCCAGTGATAAAAAAAACAACGTTTACTGTTGAAAAGTGATATCCCAAGTATAGATACAGTTAAGTGCGCACACTACAGGGTAAAACAATATCTGTTGTGCGCAAAGTAGTGTTTTTTTACACAACTGCAAACTTCAAGGAGTTGGTCTGAATGGAATCTGATGTAGTCGGCCTCCCCCTTGCTTGAGGAACAATAGAGGCGCAATAGAGAGAAAAAAAAGAGTAAAGGCACCTGTCATGACATACCTGGACTACCTATTGAGATGTGCCTTTTGTTAAGAAAATAAAAAGTGTTGTGGCCTAGGGTGGTCTAGCAGTCTATGCTGCTGCCTCTGGTGCACTTATAGTATACCACTGCATGGGTTTGAATCCGGCCCACTGCTATTTCTGCAATCGCTCCTCTCTCTCTCTCTCTACCCAATAAACACACAAAAATATATTTTCAAGTAAATCAGATGTTAAAGTGTAAGAAATGAGATGACAACTGTTGCTGTATGATATCACACTTTGCTGATGTGAAAATTTCAGCGCACTACATTAAGACCCAGTTGTAAGCTGCTTTTCTAATCCTTTTCTACACCTCCATCCATTTATCCCCTCATCCTCAATCCCATCCATCCCTCTTTACAGGGATGAAAAATGAAAGACGGTCCACTCAATAAACAAAAAAAACCTCTTCCTGATGGTAATGCGTTATTACATGCTAAACAGTGTTATTCATTGTTGTTAATGAGTCCTCACGCTCCCTCCCCTCGCCTCTTCTATTCATGTCTACATCTTTATCAGTTATCACATACCGTCTGAGCACAGTCTGATCATATGCTTGTATTCACATACAGTACCAGTCAAACGTTTGGACACACCTACTCATTCCAGGGATTTTCTTTATTCGACTATTTTATAGTCATATGGAATCATGTCATAACCAAAAAAGTGTTAAACAAATAAAACATTTTTCTTCATTTTAGTCTCTTCAAAGTAGCCAGCTTTGCACATTCTCTCAACCAGCTTCATGAGGTAGTCACTTGGAATGCATTTCAATTAACAGGCGTGCCTTGTTAATTTGTGGAATTTCATTCCTTCTTAATCAGTTGTGCTGTGACAAGGATGGGGTGGTATAAGACCAAGTCCATATTATGGCAATAACAGCTCAAATAAGCAAAGAGTTAGGATAACTACAACAGTAGGATACACAAGTAGATCTTTGTATATTGAAGGTGCTCTTTGGTGGACCAGGGAACCCAAGCCAAAAATGTTGTCAATAGAATTACATTAGTGACATTACCAGTGTTATTTATAGGGTTGTTTGGATCTTGGATAATGATTGGCTTAAACAGCATCCTCTTACTATAGAGGTGACTATTCTACACTACTACGACTGCTACTATTACAGTTACTATAACAGTAGCAGCAAAACCCTGTGGTAGTTTCCACCTTGAAATTGGAAGGGTGGGGGTTCGATCCCTTTGACCGATGCCTCTCTGGTTGGCACGTAGCATTAAGGAGATAGATTGGGGAGAGGACTTACAAGAGACTAGCATCCTGTCCAAGAGGTGTACTTGTACATCAAGCTGCCTCACGCTACAGAATCAGGAGATGTGCTCCTGCCCCTACAGCCGGTCTGGACCTAATTTCCTGCAATTTTACACATTTCATTTTGTCATGCTAAAGGTAGAAATTTTCAAGTTCCTTGGTGTCCATTTTACCAATAAACTTTCATGGTCCAAACACACCAAGACAGTTGTGAAGAGGGCAAGACGACTCATTTTCCCCCTCAGGAGACAGAAAAGATCCTCAAAACGTTCTACAGCTGCACCATCTAGAGCATCCTGACCGGTTGCGTCACTGTCTGGCACGGCAACTGCTCGGCATCTGACCGTAAGGCGCTACAGAGGGTAGTGCGTATGGCCCAGTACATCATGGGGCCAAGCTTCCTGACATCCAGGACCTATATACTAGGCGGTGTCAGAGGAAGGCCCCAAAAAATTGTCAAGGACTCCAGTCACCCAAGTCATAGACTGTTCTCTCTGCTACCGCACGGCAAGCGGTACTGGAGCACCACGTCTAGGACCAAAAGGCTCTTTAACAGCTTCTACCCCCAAGCCATAAGACTACTTACATTGACCTCCCCCCGTTTTTACACTGCTGCTACTAACTGTTTATCATCTATGCATAGTCACTTTACAAATGACCTCGACTAACCTGTACCCCCTGTATTTAGCCTCGCTATTGTTATGTCATTTTCTTGTTTTACTTTCTGATTTTAAAACATTTATTTTTACTTGAGTTTATTTAGTAAATATTTTCTTAACTGTACTTCTTGACGGTAAGGTCTACAACTGTTTTATTCGGTGCATGTGACAAATACAGTTTGATTTGATAGACAACTTTAGCACTGTTCCAAACTGAAGATTATCCTCTTTTTAAACAATTGCCTGTATAGAAATCCAAATGTCTCTGGCGCTGCGGCATGCGCTCATTCATTGTCATGCTCTGTTTTGATATTAAAAAAGATTCTGCTTGTCGCCAGTCATGTAGTATGATGTAGAATTGCATGAAATGCGTTTATCAAAGCCTTTTATCAGACCGCAAATAAAATGATAGATTCATGCATTGCTTTTTTATATTGGAGATCTTTTCACCCCTACCCTTGTCTGCGGTGGTCTCCAAATCCACAACCTTCGTGCTACGTAACGTTAACAAAACTAAGAACAGTTTCTAAACCAGCATATCTGAGACTCTGGTTTGTCCTAGGAGTGAGGGTAAATGGTAGGCTGTCACACCCTGACCATAGTTTGCTTTGTATGTTTCTATGTTTTGTTTGGTCAGGGTGTGATCTGAGTGGGCATTCTGTTACATGTCTAGTTTGTCTATTTCTATGTTTGGCCTGATTCTCAATCAGAGGCAGGTGTTAGTCATAGTCTCTGATTGGGAACCATATTTAGGTAGCCTGTTTGGATGTTGGGTTTTGTGGGTGATTGTTCCTGTCTCTGTGTTTGCACCAGATAGGGCTGTTTAGGTTCTCACGTTTATTGTTTTGTTAGTCTACATGAATATAGTTCTTTATTAAAGAACTATGAATAGAAACCACGCTGCATTTTGGTCCGCCTCTCCATCAACTCAAGAAAACCGTTACATTGGCATGTTCTCTGCTATCCACTTTCTTTTAATTGTTATTTTCGGTTTAGGGGAGGGTCACTATTTTTTTTTCAAGTTTTCAGGGAGGGTCGGGAAAAATACAGTATATGTTACTGAAGGGAGGGCCATCCATATTAATTTCAGAGAGGACCGATTTTTCTCCAGGTATCCCTCATTATAACTAGCGTACACTTCCTTACTGCCAATTCCTCAGTCAATCCATAACACTTGGTCTTCTGTTTCCCAAAACATCCCAAAGAGGAGAGAAACTGTACTAGGGTTGCACACTGGCCCAAGGTGATTTGGTGGTATTTTTCGTCATCGATTTATTTCTGGATTGGCATAACATGTTATAATACTTTCAGCTGATCTCTACAATGTCATTAGCCGGCTTCCATCCAAACCATAAAGTGTCCAGAGGCAGAATTTCCTTTCATAGTGTTAAACACAGAATAATTTGTGGTTATACAGTGCCTTGCGAAAGTATTCGGCCCCCTTGAACTTTGCGACCTTTTGCCACATTTCAGGCTTCAAACATAAAGATATAAAACTGTATTTTCTTGTGAAGAATCAACAACAAGTGGGACACAATCATGAAGTGGAACGACATTTATTGGATATTTCAAACTTTTTAACAAATCAAAAACTGAAAAATTGGGCGTGCAAAATTATTCAGCCCCCTTAAGTTAATACTATCAATAATATCAATAACGCACTTCACCTGGGTACTGTAGCCCTTTACACTCATAACCATATGCGGGTTAACAATTGCAGATTTGGTCACTGATAAATGCCTAAATTGGAACACAGTGGCTTGACCGTAACATGCTAGATACTGTACATGACGTCAGACCTGAGGCTATGTGCTTCACAGCACTGTATGGGTTTTGACTGACAGCCGTTCTGAACTTGAGCACCACACACGGCAAGAAGTTGTCCCCATCCCTACCGGTAATTGGAGGAATGGGGGGCAAATGCTATAAATTAGGAGGACTCAATGTATTTTGAAAGATGAGACGTTGAGGATTATAATAAATACTGCTTTGATGTCTACAATCAAGCCAAACATCTGCACTTTTCCATATCATAAACCTCATATACACGGTCAATGTTTATAATCTCTATGTTTGATGTACAGTTACAAGATGACATGGCGTCATACCCTTGGTTGGTCTGAACAGAATGAACCTATTTTTGTCTATTGTGAAGAAACTTTGCCACGGCACACTCACCTGAATGTACTCATGAATTCTTTCTATGCACATCAAAATTATCATCGGTTTTCCTGGATTACATTGTGAAAGCCTAACACTGTAAAATCATATTTTATAATTTAGATAGTCATGTTGGCAAGCTTTCAAATTATGCCCTCTTAACCCAGATTTATAATGGAACGTTTTTGATTGCCTAAATAACAGTGTGACGGTAGGGATGCAGGCTTGTGTTCCAAAAAAACTACAAGTGTACTTGTTCTAGTTCCTCAACGGCACAGCTAGGATTCTCAAAAAAAAGCACCTTATAGTTGAAGACCCTTCTATATCCCTGTTCGGGCGGGATTCGTTTTACTGGGGAGGTTGGGTACAGTGATGCCAATTTAGCAATTTTGTTGCTAGATTTAGCAACTTTTCAGACAACCCTGGCAAAAAAAATTCAAACTGAATCTAGCAACAAATTTAGCTACATTAAAAAATAATTTGGAACTTTAGCAAGTTTTGAAAAGTGACGCAAATGCTAAAATGCACGCATTTTCCCTCTAAATGACACAAAAACGATTTTCTCTGTCACACATTCAGTCACAACACAAGTGCCTGGCTTCAAACAAGCATTGTGAGTGACGTCAGCAGCAACAGCATCTGTACCTGAACAAATGTCAAATCATATTTTTCCTGAGCCGGCCAGTCAATTTGAGTAAGATTATTGTGAATTCTACATTATCACGCAATGACATCACAATGTCATTTAGCAACTTTTAACAACAAATCAACCTGCCTCTAGCAACTTACCCTGAAAATTAGTTGGCTATACTGGTTGGGTATTGTAATGAAGTGTACGAGCACAATACATCTGTAATTTTAGTCCCGTCTGAATGTCAGTAATTTTTACATTGCAGGAGAGTAACAATTGTAGCCAGAATAACCTAACATTTCTTGGCAAAGTCCTCTGATAATACTAGTCCTGTTTCTTCAAACCAAGCTGCTTACCTATTGCCTATTCAGTCTTCCCAGCCTGGTGCAGGTCTACAATTTTGTTTCTGGTGTCCTTTGACAGCTCTTTGGTCTTGGCCATAGTGGAGTTTAGAGTGTGACTGTGAGGTTGTGGACAGGTGTCTTTTATACTTATAACAAGTTCAAACAGGTGCCATTAATACAGGTAACGAGTGGAGGACAGAGGAGCCTCTTAAAGAAGTTGCAGGTCTGTGAGAGCCAGAAATCTTGCTTGTTTGTAGGTGACCAAATACTAAATTCCTACAATGCGATTTTCCAGATTTTTTTCTCTTATTTTGTCTGTGTACCTATGATGAAAATTACAGGCCCCTCTCATCTTTATAAGTGGGAGGGTAGCCTAGTAGTTAGAGCATTGGGCTAATAACCGGAAGGTTGCAAGTTCAAATCCCCGAGCTGACAAGGTACAAATCTGTCGTTCTGCTCGTGAACAGACAGTTAACCCACTGTTCCTAGGCCGTCATTGAAAATAAGAATTTGTTCTTAACTGACTTGCCTAGTTAAATAAAGGTAAAATAAATTTAAAAAAGTGGGAAAACTTACACAATTGTTGGCTGACTAAATACTTTTTTGCCCCACTGTATGAAGGGACTACATGTATCAACTTTCATAGTGAAAGCTTTTGTTTTTTGTTACGTTCGAATGAATTGAACATCGGTAAAAGCATCATAAAAAAATATTGCCCTTATTTAATGCAACCCTTGCTATTACTAGATCGCAAAGCATTATACAACTGAGCTAAACGTTTGGAAATGACAAGTTCACGTTCTCATTCATAGCCTAAAAATGCATCTCAAGTGCACTGTTTAGCTCACATCTGAAGACTGGGGAGCATTTAAAACATCTTCTATAGTGGATCGCTAAAATATCCTAATGATTATGATCACACTTCCTCAATTCAAATATTATAGCTACAGTATACCAAAGATGGTTTGGTATGGTTAAGAAACTTGGGAACCAAGCTCGAGCTATCAGTGTAGCCTGTTATCGCTCGGACTTCTTGAAATATCTTCATGCCTAGAAAAAAAAAACTCCAGGCTTCCGTCATAACTGTCCATTTTTATATATACACATGTTTTTTAAATGCCAGGGGGCAGTTTGAAAAAACTTATCCTGTTCGAATCATACTTCGGAATAACGGACATTCTAGGTTAATAATGTAATGTCTACATAGATCCCCTGAAAGTAACTCACTCTCCAGATCCCAATAACCTGAATTCTGATTACCTGTTCACACACCTGTATGTCATTTACGCACACTATTTAGTTCAGTTCATTGCACCCCATCATTGTGAGGTATTGTTTGTATTGATACATATTCTATTCTGAGTTTATTTCCATATTAGTCTGCTCTTGTATCGTAGTTTTTTGGCCATGCTCACTAACAATGCTTTTTTTTAGCCTATTCCCTGCCTGTACTTCAGATTTCCTGTCATCAACCTCTTGCCTGATCTCCTGGACTACGTTATTAGCTTTTGTACTGTTACCTTTTTGGAGTCCCTGTGAATGACTTTGTCTGCCCCTGGAACCAGCTACCTGCTTCCTCCTGTGGTACTTTACTCAAAAACACCTGCTGCGCCCTGCGTATGAAACCAGCACTCTGTCTTCCATTGTACTCATTAAAAATAAATACATAACCAACATTCTCTAGTAATACTAATCCCATGCGAATAGGGCTTTTGAGTCATACAAGAGTTTTGGAATTACATAGGAAATGTGCACACTCTGGAGAGGTGTGTCCACTTGTAAACAGAAATCATTTAGTCCTCTCACTCAAACCTTTCATTTTTTTGATTTATGTTGCACCTACAACACGTTATTCAGGAATATTATTATAGTTTTACTGAATGTATCCAGAGTATTTTCAGATTTTGTGAAAAAAAAATGGTGAAAAGTACAGTAAATGTAAAATGCAAATAAAATGGATTCAGTCTCAGGTGAACTATTGTGTAATCACCTTTGGTCTAATCATTTTCCCATGAACTCCAAATTGTTACCTTTCAATTGCTGCCATGGTTATACAGTACTTTCTTCTTTAAGAAATATTTCAATTTAGCCCTATCCATATAGGTAAATTCCCACAAGTCAAATGCGTAACTCATTCTGTTTTCGGCCCTACCCCTCCCTCCCTTAAGCCTCAGGGACATGGGAAATTAAATGACTGAAAATGACAGGCTCTCTTTCTCCCAAGTTGCCCCAGCGTTGGACCATTCCCCCCACACCACAGGGACGACACATTGATTTCCCAGCTGTCTAATTTCCTCGGGCCATGTCTTCCAGGAGAAGTTTTTTAGCTTCAGGGGTGCAAGAGAGGAATGAATGAGCGGCCGGAAGGGAATGGAGGATAAGGGGCACAAACAGCCACTGTCAGTGAAGAACCTTTAACCCTATCACTCCTGAGGCCCCAGTGACAGTCTACTTTCCATTTATCGGACATTGTTTATCTGCATGGCAAGCCCTTATATTTATCCTCACAAATAAACAGTTCCATTCTTGAGTTGTATTGACAAAAGTCAGTCAAAGCAAAAAGCTGATAGAAAATGAATCTATATGAATGCTGTAAGTGGGAAATTAATATCCAACTAGTCAGTGACAACTGTGTGGAGTTTGGAGTTTGTGACAGCAACTATGTGAGCTTATAGATTGGTTTTGGGTACATTCTGACTCTACAGACGTTTTTGTCAAAAAGACCCAGACCTGGGTCCCTTCGGGATCCTCTCTAGCTCAGCCCCCATTCATCACACAGACTAATGGTTGGTACCAACGGATGCAGAATAAATAGACAAATCCTATGGTACAACCCAGTTAATAACCCACAGCGCCGTTTCCTAGGCATCCTGGCTCATCGAGGAAGGTCACCCAACACCCCTGTCACCACAATTAGGATGCTATCTTGTTGCCCAGCTTACTTGTACTAGGCTGCATACTTCTTATGGGTTCATCTGATGTGCAAACCACAACGACAAATAGAAATACACTCACTGGCCAATTTATTTGGTTGTTCACGAACATGGATCGCGCCTATAGACAGTGAGTCACATGGCTTGCTATATATAGCCATGGCTTGCTATATAAAGCAGGCAGACAGGCATTCAGTTACTGTTTGATTAAACATTAGAAGAATGGGCAAAACGGATGATCTGAGCAACTTTGAGCATGGTTTGAACATCAGTGCCAGGCGCCGACGTATCTCAGAAACGGCCGCCCACATGGGCTTTTCACACACGACAGTGTTTACCAAGAAAGGTGTGACAAACAAAAAACATCCAGTCAGCGGTAGTCAACAGTTCATTGATGAGAGAGAGATTGAAGGAGAATGGCAAGAATCGTGCAAGCTAACAGGCGGGTGACAGACAGACAAATAATAGCGCAGTACAAAAGTGATGTGCAGAACGGCATCTCGGAATCCACAACTAGTCAATCCTTGTCAGAAATGGGATATTGCAGCAGGCGACTACACCGGGTTCGATTCATATCAGCTCAAAACAAGAAGATGCGGCTCCAGTGGGTATGCGATCACCTACACCATCCAACAGCTGTTGTGTCGTGCTGATGGTGTGACAGGTTAAAGGAAATATTCAAAGCCTGTTATACATTAAAAAGTATCAGTAAGTTCATAGATGTTTTATGGTCCTCACATACTAGGGTTAAAAATATCATGCATTGATAATTCATATAATTGTGTTAAAGTTAAAAACCCGTCAAGCGTACAAAGGGTACGAATTGTGAGAGTAATGTGCAAACGTTATATTGATTACTTTATTTTGTGGTGCCTAAAAGTGTTAATCAGTGATCTACTAAATGCTCTTAATCTATGAGCCTGAGATCGATTGCTCTGGTCTCCACCCATATTCCTGGAGAAATCGCAGCCTTTTCTCATTGCACTAAAAGTTTAATTGAGAAAACACTGTATCACTCTCGTGATTCGTTCTCCCCTTTTTCAGGTACGTTATTGATGATAAAAAAAGTGCAATTTAAATGTAACAACTCGCTAACATGTCAAGAGTGTTTAAGGTGTGTCTTAGTAACATCTTGAGGAAGTTAGAGTTAAGCCTGCAGAGAGTAATATGAGCCCTGCTCGGTTGTAGCGAAGAATAGCATCGTACTGAGAGTAGCTGCCATTTTATGTCGATTGTGAATGAACACGTGCGTTGGAAATAAGATATTTTGCTGTGTTATTTGTATAATGTTTGTTGTTTTGTAATGTGTTACTTTTGTAAAATGATTGCACTAAAAGTTGAATTGAGAAAACACCACCGTATTACTCTCGTGAATATTTCTCCCCTTTTTTTCAGGGGCGTAACATTTTTGGAGGCTCCTCTGAGATTGCTGCTCAGATGTCCAGTTTCCACATCCTGGTCACTGAATTCCAAGCCAGCTAAATCCCCACATAACAACTCAGGCAGGCTGCAGTGAGGAAAGTGTTGCTGTTCGAGGGGAGCTGGAAGTTAGTGGTTAAGTTCTTCGATATAGGGGGCGCTCTTCATTTTTGGATAAAAAAATGTTCCCGTTTTAAACAAGATATTTTGTCACGAAAAGATGCTCGACTATGCATATAATTGACAGCTTTGGAAAGAAAACACTGACGTTTCCAAAACTGCAAAGATATTGTCTGTGAGAGCCCGAGAAATAATGCTGCAGGCGAAACCAAGATGACATTTCATACAGGAAATGCCCCAGATTTTGAATGCGCTGTGTTCCAATGTCTCCTTATATGGCTGTGAATGCGCCAGGAATGAGCCTACACTTTGTCGTTTCCCGAAGGTGTCTGCAGCATTGTGACATATTTGTAGGCATATCATTGGAAGATTGACCATAGACTACATTTACCAGGTGTCCGCTTGGGGTCCTCCGTCGAAATTATTGCGCACTTTTCCATTAGGTTCAGATGAGAAAGGCAACTGCCACAAATTATTTATCATCAAATAGATGTGAAAAATACCTTGAGGATTGATTCTAAACAACGTTTGCCATGTTTGTCGATATTATGGAGTCAATTTGGAAAAAAGTTCGGCATTGTAATGACTGAATTTGTTGTTTTTTTCTTAACCAAACGTGATGAACAAAACGGAGCGATTTCTCCTACACAAATAATCTTTTTGGAAAAACGGAACATTTTCTATCTAACTGAGAGTCTCCTCATTGAATACATCCGAAGTTCTTCAAAGGTAAATGATTTTATTTGAATGCTTTTCTTGTTTTTGTGAAAATGTTGCCTGCTGAATGCTAGGCTTAATGCTATGCTAGCTATCAATACTCTTACACAAATGCTTGTGTAGCGATGGTTGAAAAGCATAATTTGAAAATCTGAGATGACAGTGTTGTTAACAAAAGGCTAAGCTTGTGAGCCAATTATTTATTTCATTTCATTTGCGATTTTCATGAATAGTTAACGTTGCGTTATGGTAATGAGCTTGAGGCTATGATTACGCTCCCGGATACGGGATTGCTCGACGCTAGGGGTTAAGTACGTGTCAACTGAGGCCATTGATCGACCATCAGAGACAGTAAGGACCATCTAGTTCAGAGTCAACTCCTGCACAGTAATAGTTCCTTCTGTTCTCTCAACATGACAGGTGCCTTGGAAGAACTACAGGAAGAGGTAGGAGAATTATACACCCTGACTAAAGACAAGTTACTGGAGATATTTGATTTTCTTGACATATCAGGCGAACAGAGAATAGATGTTCAAAACAAATCCCGCATATCATTAATGACTCACATTATGATGTTCCTTGAAAGAGAGGAAGTTGCAGAGTTAGAAGATGGCGACATGTCAGAATTGTTGCTACTTAAAGACGAAATGACAGAGATGATCAGTGGCATAGATAACAAAACAGGCCAAACTGACCATGATATTGAACCAGCCAGAACACATCACAGAATAGAGGAACTGAGAACTGTAACCCCACAACAAGGGGTGGGAACTGAGCAGATTACTGCAGCCAAAGCCAGTGATTCTCTGCGTCAGCCCTAACCCCATGCCAATATTCAGGGGAGCGTGCCGCTCTCACCCAATGCACAGCCCAGCTCATACTGGCGCAAAGAGTTTAACATTTCTGGTCAGATAGGTGAACCGGGCCAGAAAGAAAAACGTTTTTTCCCCAGCCTTGCCCATCAGATCGAGAATGGACTTAAGAGGCTATCCTGAGGTAGAAATAGTAGACGCAGTAGTCAGGGCTATTTCTCCAGGCTCACAGCTACTTGGAAGGTAAACCCCAGCTAACTCTTCCCACACTTAGATGTATCCTGCGTTCCCACTTCCAAGAGAAGAGTGCAACAGAGCTTTACAAACAGCTAGCTTCAGAAGCACAGCATAGCAAGGAGACCCCTCAAAGCTTCCTGATGCGCGTCTTAGATTTGAGGCAGAAAGTACTGTTTGCATCCCAGGAGTCAGAATCAGGGCTTAAGTATGACCCTGCTCTAGTCCAGAGCATGTGTTTACACACAGTCCTTATGAGTCTCCAGAGTGACAGTATCAGGAAAGACATGCAGCCTCTCCTGCTAGAGAGCGAAACATCAGATGAGGTTTTGCTGAGAAGCTTAACATTGCTTGTGCTAATGAAATAGAAAGACGAAACAAAAGGCGGTTTAATGCCCCACAGCCTGCTACAACTGTAAGTGTAGTCCAGATAGAAGATACACCATCTGCAAAGTGTCCTGTGAAGGAAGCCAAAGCTAAGATACCCACAGAACTGTTAACAGAGTTAGCTGAACTTAAGACAGGTGTAGCTTCTTTAAAAAGGTCTCAGTCCAGAGTTTGCTCAGATTAAGGAGACATTACACCAACCTGTTTCAGTCACCGCCTTGTGCCTATGCCCCACCCCAAGTTAGGAGGCCAGATAGGGACCCCCAGCCACCTGTTTCCCAGCAGCAGTATTACAGCAACTACAGTCGGTCCCAAGCACCTGACCCTGCGAAGCATCAATATGCACCTAACCGGTATACCAACCACTCTGCCCAAGCTCCAAGGAGGTGTTTTGTCTGCCAGCAGGCCAGAACAGATGCACGCTGCACACACTGCTTCCGATGTGGGAGTGGAGAACATTTTCAAGCTGGATGTAAAATCCGGGGAGCCAGACCATCAAGGGAGGCCCCTTTAAATGGAAATGGGTTACCGCTGAGGGACCAGTGTTAACCTCTTACATCTATGGGGGCGCTATTTCATTTTTGGATGAAAAACGTTCCCGTTTTAAACAAGATATTTTGTCACAAAAAGATGCTCGACTATGCATATAATTGATAGCATTCGAAAGAAAACACTCTGACGTGTCCAGAAATACAAAGATATTCTCTGTGCGTGCCCTAGAACGTGAGCTTCAGGCAAAACCAAGATGAGATGGCATCCAGGAAATGACAAGGATTTTTGAGGCTCTGTTTTCCATTGTCTCCTTATATGGCTGTGAATGCGAGAGGAATGAGCCTGCCCTTTCTGTCGTTTCCCCAAGGTGTCTGCAGCATTGTGACGTATTTGTAGGCAGATCATTGGAAGATTGACCATAAGAGACCACATTTACCAGGTGTCCGCCCGGTGTCCTGCGCCGAAATTGGTGAGCAAAAGTCACCTGCCAGTATTTTTCCATGCGATACAGAGAGGAAAGCAAGCTTCCACGAACTGCATATCAATGAAGAGATATGTGAAAAAACACCTTGAGGATTGATTCCAAACAACGTTTGCCATGTTTCGGTCGATATTATGTAGTTAATCCGGAAAAAGTTTTACGTTGTAGGTGACTGAATTTTCGGTTCGTTTCGGTAGCCAGACGCAATGTAGGAAACGGAACGATTTCTCCTACACACAGACGCGTTCAGGAAAAACT
The DNA here is from genome assembly GCF_036934945.1 of Oncorhynchus masou masou. NCBI lineage: Eukaryota > Metazoa > Chordata > Actinopteri > Salmoniformes > Salmonidae > Oncorhynchus > Oncorhynchus masou. Next base: position 39,894,586 of record NC_088214.1, on the reverse strand, counting down.
GTGCATTTGGTATGTAACAGAGTCTCCTCATTGAAAACATCCGAAGCTCTTCAAAGGTAAATGATTTTATTTATTTGGTTATCTGGTTTTTGTGAAAATGTTGCGTGCTAAATGCTACTCAAAATGCTATGCTAGCTTTGCATACTCTTACACAAATTAGTCAATTTCTATGGTTCAAAAGCAGTTTTTGAAAATCTGAGATGACAGTGTTGTTAAGAAAAGGCTAAGCTTGAGAGCAGACGCATTATTTTCATTTTATTTGCGATTTTCAGAAATCGTTAACGTTGCGTTATGCTAATGAGCCTGAGGCTTTAGTCACAAACCCGGATCCGGGATGGGGAGTTTCAAGAAGTTAACTGTAGCTACCAAAAAGTCCCAGAAATTTGCAAATTGTGCCAGAGAAGATTAATTTGAGAACCTGAAACCATGTTCATCATGTAAAGAGACACTGTACTGTTCCAAAGTATGTCAAAACCAACATTGGACTAAACATAAGGAAAAATGCCCTCACCTGAAAATTGACTACCTGTGAAAGGTTTTCCTGCACAGGGAAAATGCCCACTCCTTACCATCCCTAGCTCAAGACTGACACCCCCGTAAGGTCACCTCGCTAGTCGGCAGACAATAAGGCACTGAGTGTCACCTGAATCACCAAGCCCTCCAAGCTCTATGGGACACAGGCTCTCAGGTATCGGTCATTGATGAACAATGGAAAGAGGAATCTCTCCCCAACGCAAGGCTGAGAGATGCTTCAGAAATCCTGGACTCACCTGATGATCTAAGGTTGACTGCAGCAAATGGGACTGAAATGCCGTACCTGGGATGGAATGAAACAACTTTTCGGCTAGCCTCTGAAACTGACCAAACAAAGGAACTGATCATCCAGGTGCTGGTAATGAAAGGCTGTCACCTATATCATCCCATCATAGGTTTCAATATTAATCGAGCACATCCTGACAATGACCGAAAAGACTAAACAATACAGTACAGTAAAACAGCTTTCCCAAGCCTCAAAAGAAACAAGGTGAGAGCTTTTATACAGGCTGTTAGCGCAGAACAGACAGATGAATACGCAGTGAAAACCAAGAAAGAGAAGGTTGCTGTACCAAAACACAGTAGCATTGAGATTGAGTGCCGTGTAGCTTCCCAGCCTTTCAAAGATGACAATTCTTTTCCAGCCAGACATGAACCCGCAGTGGCCAGACGACCTTGAGTTCTTTGACACACTAGTCAGAGTCAGGAAAGGTGTTTTTCCCAGTCATCCTGCTTGATGTCTCTAACCCCACTGACCACGACATTGCCCTGCTAGGACGCACAAAAATCGGTACAGTACAAACCATTATGACTGTGTTACATGCCCAAGTCTTTGAAAAAAACTGTCACCCCAGCCACAGTGAATCAAACCAGCGTTCGATCCCCATGTACTGCTACTGAACAGTAGGATCCACCAGTAGGTTTAACTCACCTAACCGAAGAGCAGAGAGAGGTTGTTAGGCAAATGCTTAGAGAAGAGTGTCACTCCTTCTCCAGATCAGACAATGACATTGGCTGCATTGAACGATTGAAAATGACTATTTCTTTAAAGGACTCTGAACCAGTAAAGCGCACATACATGTCAGTGCCCAGGCCACTGTATCAGGAGATGAAGGGTTACCTTTATGACCTCATAGTCCAGGGCTGGGTTAGGAAGTCAAACTCTTCATATTCTTCACCTGTCGTGTGCGTTCGTAAGAAGGACGGGACCCTCCGGTTGTGTATAGATTACAGAGACCTGAACAGAAAGACACATCCCGACTGCCAGCCCATCCCTCGGGTCCAAGACATCATGGACAGTTTAGGTGGTAATTCCTGGTTCTCCCTCTTAGATCAGGGAAAAGCGTATCACCAGGGGTTCATCTCTGAAGAAAGCAGACCACTGACAGCATTTGTGACCCCGTGGGGACTCTATGAGTGGATACGTATGCCATCCGGCCTCATGAACGCTCCTGCAGCTTGTCAGCGTTGTATGGAGGAGTGTTTGGAAGGGCTCCGGGATAACATCTGCATTCCTTATCTGGACGACACACTAGTTTTCAGTAAAACATTCGACAGCCATGTGAATGATCTGCGAAAAGTTTTGCAGTGTCTCAGAGAGTATGGCATTAAACTCAAACCAAGTAAGTGTGATCTCTTTAAACCCCAGGTCCGTTATTTGGGCAGAATAGTGTCTGCAGAGGGCAGCCGAGTTGACCCAGCTGATTTTGAAGCAGTAAGAGCATTGAAAGAAATCAGACCAGAGACTGTGGGCCAGCTCAGAAAAATGCTTGGTTTACTCACTTACTACAGACAGTACATCAAAGACTTTTCTAGGAGTGCCAGCTGCCTGTATGACCTCCTGAAAGCAGATTCAGAGAAATTACCCTACCACCCACGGCAAACAAAAACAAAGAAAATAAGTCACGTGGTGCCCTCAAACAAGCCAATCCTAGTGGACTGACCAGCATTAACAGACATTTGAACAGCTGATTGAGTGTTTGATTCACCCACCAGTTTTAGGTTTCCCTGATTTCACTCAGCCATCTGTTGTACACACTGATGCGTCACACCAAGGCTTGGGAGCAGTTCTTTATCAAAAGCAAGATGGGAAGCTTAGGGTCATTGCTTATGGCTCTCGGACCTTAACAGCAGCTGAGAAGAACTATCACTACCACTTGAGCAAGCTAGAATTCCTAGCTCTAAAATGGGCAATCACTGATAAGTTCCATGAATATTTGTACTATGCTCCGACCTTCACTGTATACAGCGATAACAACCCGCTCTGCTACATTCTGTCTACTGCAAAACTGAATGCAACCACTTCCAAGTGGGTTGCAGAATTGGCTGATTTCCACTTTACAATAAAGTACAGGCCAGGCAGAGAGAACGGTGATGCAGATATTTGTCAAGGATGCCACTGGATGTGGAGTCACTGATGAGAGAATGTTCTGAGGAGCTTCCACCAGACACCATTGCCGCCACGATACAAGCAGTCGAGGTACAGAAAGAGGCTGTTGTACCTTGGTCATTTTCAGCTGCATCTATGTCAGTATCAGCTGAAGGTGAGACAACCACTGCAACAACCAGCTCAATCCCAAAAGTTGGGATAAGAGAAGCACAAGAATCTGATCCGGTCATCCGTCCTGTACTCAATTTCAAACTGTCTGGTTCCAAACCGCCAGTTAAAGAGCAAAAGAAATCCAGTCCAAAGACAAAAATGCCTATTCAGAGAATGGGACAAATTGACAATAGACAGTGATGGCATTGTGTACAGAATCACTACAGCCCGCAAGTAGTTAGTTCTACCAGAGCACAACAAAGGTAAAGTGATGGAAGAGTTGCACAATAACATGGGACACCAAGGTACTGACC